>NC_137898.1:6749842-7117394 GCF_963455335.1 Martes martes | reverse complement strand
TCTCTCTCTTTCTCCTCTGTCAAATAAATAAATACAATCTTTAAAAAACAAAGAAAAACAAACAAACAAACAAATGTGGGGCCTCCTGGATGGCTCAGTTGATTGAGCGTCCAACTGGTTTGGCTCAGGTCATGATCTCAGAGTCATGGAATCAAACCCCACGTCAGGCTCCAGGCTCAGCGAGGAGTCTGCTTGAGATTTCTTTTTCTCCCTCTCTCTTTGCCCCCTCCCTCCTGCTCTCTCTCTCCAAATAAATACAATATTTTTTTTTAAAAAGGAAAAAAAAAAAAAACCCTCTTCCTGCCCTAAGCTGGTGGAGGGGTACATAGATGTGTCTACATTTTTTAAAAAAGATTTTATTTTTCAACAATCTCTATACCACACACGCGGCTCGGGAACCACAACCTTGAGATCAAGAGTTACATGTCCCACTGACTAAGTCATCCAGGCACTCCTACATTTTTCTCTTTTTGTAGCCTGGAATATTTCTTTACATAGTAAGAATGAGGTAAGTCTCCATATCCTGATGCAGAAAAATTTCTCATTTTATTAGGTTAAAAAGTAACTCCCAGAATAATGTTAGAAGTATGGCCTCATTGATATAAAGAAAAAATAAATCCGGTGTGTGTATTTATAAACACATTACGTATTACATGCACCTATTGACAAAGAATACACTTTTAAAAGGGACACCGAGGGGCGCCTGGGAGGCTCAGTTTGTTAAGCACCCAGCTCTTGATCTCAGCTCAGGCCTTGATTTCAGGGTCGTGAGTTCAAGCCCCATGTTGGGCTCCATGCTGGGCATGGAGCCTACTTAAAGAAAAAAAGAAAAATAAATAAAGGGGACATCTCTAGGGAAAAGAGAAAGAGATGGGATGGGGAAAGAGTGTTGTGATGAGAGATGGCTGTTTTACCCTGCATGCTTACGAGCAGCTTAAAACCATATGAAAGAGAATATATTCATCTATTACTTGTGTAATCATTTATAAAATGATTTTGAGGATTTCAATGAGTCAAAAACAAAAAAAAAAAGTAGATACCCCATGACCCAGCAATTTCAATTCTAGGAATCCATCTTGACAAAGAATTCCTTGAAGTGCAGTTTATAATAGAGAAAATTTAGAAACAACCTACATGCCCATCAATAGGCCAATGGTGAAATTTATATAACCATAGAGCAGAATGGTTACGGTAGTAACTAAAATTCATCTAACCCATCCTGGCAAGGTAGACGACATTGCTTCTCTCATTTCATAGGTGAGGAAACGGAGGCTCAGAGAACTTGAGCCATTGGACCAGTCACTTAGAATTGAAGTGGTAGGACACAGGGTTTGAACCCGGGTCTATCTGATTCCATAATCATTCACCTTGACCACTGTGTCTCCTAAACGCAGACATTAAGAAGGAGGAGTTTACATCAAATTCAGTGCCACGGAAAGTGGTCTATCCTATGTTATTATGAAAAAATATTGTAAAATGGTTATACAGTAAGATTTCTATTTTGTGAACTGAAAAAAAAATTACTCTGAAAATATCTTGCAAGAATATTCACCAACTGTGACGGGTGGTTACGTGGGTGGAAGGTGGAGAGAGGATTAGGTCTGTGTTATGGGATGTGTTTGGAATTTCTGTAAGGTTTGAGTTTCTCACCAAGAAAGGGGATTCCTTTCATAAGCAGAAACAGATTTTAAAAATAAAGGCAGCAGCAATCCTGGGTTGCTGGGAGCTGCGTGGCAGGGTTAGCCTGAAACTTCGTGGAGGAGGGCACCATTGGCATTCTGGAGGACAAACAGCCTTCAGACCAGAGACCTGAGCTGCCTGCACATAGGCACATCTGGCCCGTGGTTGAGTTTCTTTTGCCCCACACGGCACTGACAATTTTTTATCAATTAGTTGTCATCGCTTAAAACGTGTAAGACTTTGCATAAGAAGTAAGGATGTCTGGCTCCTCCAGGAAACTTGACCCGTCGGGCCCACTTCCGGGTTACAGCTGCTTGGATGGGGCCAGCGGCCAAGGTCACTCCTGCTCATGATCTGTCCCAGCTCTGTGGGCATTTAGCTTTGTTCCTTGGGACACGTGTCGAAATGAGACATTCTTGGCACTCCTTGACAAGCCATGCCCACTCCTCAGTTCAGCTGGGTATTGGCTCCAGAGGCACATTTCAGGAATTTGTCCCATCATTTATCGGACATACGTTTATTACATTCTGTTTCTTCTCTAGACTAAGCCCTTGCTGGTGTGAGAATTAAGAAAAGGAAACCTCGCTGAGAATGGAGCCAGGAGGCCGGCAGGGGGAGCTCTCACGCCCGGCGCTAGCTGTCCACCGCAGACCCAACCGGAAGAGGGGGACTTCGCAAGAGGGTACCCCTGTACTATCCAAGCGAGGGTAAGGGAAATTTCTTCTTGCCCCAGCAACAGCCCAGCCAAGGACAGACAGAGCTCAGCCATTGAGAAGCGACCACACTTCAAGCTCCCAATTTACTCCAATGGACTTTTGGTTTGTAACCCCCAACTCCCCCCTTTCCTCTATAAAAGAGTGGTCCTCTCCTGGGGTCAGGGACTTGCTTGTGGTTTTGCTGGAGGTTGCTTGTCCCCCGTTGTAATTCTCAGTGATTGCTGAATAAACCCGTCCCCTGCTGGGAAAATAACGGGCAGCCCTAGATGATGCCATGTGCCAGAGGAAAGAGCTTTCCACTCTTGCCCAAATTGCAAAATTGTAAGGAAACACATGGTGATTATTGTTGCAAACCTTCCAGTTTGAGGGGGGTCTGTTCCACAGCAACAGATAACCAAAACCAAAGTGGGCGTGATGTCTGGTTTGTCTTGCCGTTCCCAGCCCCAGGTTCAGGGTGGGACACAACACGAGTTCAGTGGATATTGAAGGAGGGACTAGACATTCGTTTGGATGGATGGAAAGATGAGTGGCATGTGCACTTGGAGCTGACCGCCCTGGACATGGGACTGCAGTTTCATGGAGGATTGAGGGGACAGTTTCTATTGGGATTGTTTTTATGTTTGTGTGGTTTTTTTGGTCTTTTGGGGTTTTTTGTTTTTTGGTTTTTTTTGTTTGGTTGGTTTTGTTTTGTTTTTGTTGTTGTTGTTCGGATTGTTCTACCTCATTTCCTGGCAGGGTTCCAGTCAGTGCCTACACCGCTGTCCCTGTGAGGTGTCCCTGCCATCCGGGGACTTGGAAGCCTCCACAGTGCAGGGGTTCCGGAGCCACACGTCCGTGCTGGAGCCACACCTGCAGAAGGAATGCCTGGGGCTGGCAGGGGAGTGGGGATGGGGCTCCCTTTCACTCGGTTCCAGGTTCCAGAGTTAAGTCTCACATGATCGCAGCTTGCAGCTAAACAGCTGGAACTTTTTTTTTTTTTTTCTTCATTCCAACCTCTGCAAGTCCAAGAAGGCAGCTGGGAGGAGGCTGGGACGGATGCCATGTGAGCCAGATGGCTACACCCACGTCCGCTCCCTGCTCTGCCAAAGGCCTTCCTCCCTGGGCATTCGGATTCCCGGGTGATCTGCCTCAGCCTGCCGCCCCCACTGTCCCTCATGCACTTCGTGTCGTGGCCAAACTTAACTCGTCCTCATTCCTCATGCTCTGCTTTGTCTCTTCAACATAACCCCTTTTTCTCTTTTGTTCCTCCTTTGTGTGAGATGCTTTCCTCCTCCTGTTTGCCCAGAAAATGCTTAGTGCACCTCCGAAGATACTTTCAAGCATCGGCTGTAAACCCAAATGACTCTCTCCCTCCTCTTAGTGCCCATGGCCCTGAGCCAATGGGAACACAATCTCATCTGACCCTATATTGTCATTGCTCCTGTGTCTGGGACCTCTGAAGGGCAGGGTTTGGAATATGAAAAATAACTCCTCTGTGTGTGTGTTGTAAATCGTAAGGATTATCACAACAGCCCACGTGTGTTGAGCTCTGACTGTATGCTTGGCTCATTGCAATCCTATGAGCCAGGCACTATTATCATGCTTCTGTCATGGGTGGGGAGACTGAGGTACAGAAAGATTAGGCAAATTGCCTGAGGTTTGTACAGCTAATAGGGAAAGACAAAGTCAGGATTTAAACCCAGGCTGGCCTTACCATCTCTTTACTTTGCAACAGATCCATTTTCTCAATCCCCGTGACAAATTGCCATTTTTTTTCTGAAGTAAACTCTAAGCCCAAAGTGGGGCTTGAACTCATGACCCCGAGTTCAAGAGTTGCATGCTCTACTGACTGAGCCAGCCAGGTGCCCCAAGCTACCATTTTATTGACGAGAAAGCTGAAGCTCAGAGTGGCTAGAGAAATTAGCCAGAGCCACCCTGCTGGAGAGTGGCCGAGCTAGGACACTAAGGATACCATTGGGACATTGTCTGGTTTCCCAACACTCCCCAGCACTTCTTGTGATCCAACAGCCCCCGCTGTCTGGACCCAACTCTCCCCATGAACTGTGGTGAGTTCCACCCCCCTTCCAAGCAGTGTCTGGGGTTCACTCATTACCCACAGTCTTTGGACAAAACCAGGGAGCAGTTACCGCTGGGCTATACAACCTGAGTGTCCTTGGAGGGCAGAGCAGGGCCAGGGAGCCCAAGTCTCTGCCCGCTGCAGGGGGCAGGTGGCCAGGTGTGAGGCCATGTCATAACTCTGAACCCAGACCCTGAGGGCATCTATGAAAGGGACATAGAATAGGACTGGGCTAAGGACAGGTCCCGGGATAGCAACTGTTACGAAAGTGTTTTATAGACAAAGAAAAGTATTAGGGGCAATAAATTGCTAGCTTGGGCAATCAGCACACATTTACAGAGCCCGTTATGTGCCAGGCACAGGGCTGTGTGCTGGGGACTCAGTAGGGAGCAAAAGTACACTTTCTGCCCTCATGAACCTTCTTGCACAGCGCAGGAAATTTGGGACCCATAATTTTCCTCCTACCTCTTTACCATGAGAATGGAGTCCCCCTGCTTCCCCTGATTCAGTCATTTCTTTATCCAGCAAGTATTTTTTTTTAAACTTAAATTCAATTAGCCAACATAGAGTACTTCGTTAATGTCAGACGTAGTGTTCAATAATTCATCAGTTGCGTGTGACACCCAGGACTCATCAGATCACGTGCCTCCTTAATGCTCATCAACCAGTTACCCAGCAAGTATTCACCGAGTGCCCACTATGAGCCAGCCCTGTGCTCGGTGTAGAGAACGCATTCGTGAACAAAACCTGTCCTCCTGGAGCTTCCAGTCCATGGACAACTAATAAATAAGGAAACACACAGGGAAGTGTTGACTTTGGAAAATCAAGAGCGGAGGGGAGGCGGAACAGATGAGGGGGACCCTGAGTGGCTGAAGGGAGGAGAGACCGTCTTTCTGTCCCTGTGGGAAGTGTGCACAGATGTAGGTTCAGGGAGATATGGGAACAGGACAAGGGAACGTGTGTGGAGGTGGGAGGACGGAGGAGAGGTTGGCAACCAGTTATCTCAGAAGGAAGGACCAGGATCTGAATAGAGAAACAAGGAGAATTTCAGGAGGTGTGTGCCCAAGGACTCCTGCGTCCCAAGGTCACAGTGAGACCAGAGACAGCCCTCGGGTTATCTGACTTGCTTCTCCTCAGGTGCAGGAACCACGGAGATGGACGAATGGGTTCAGCCAGGGTGTGGCGTTTCTAGGATACATCCATCCATGTGTTCCTGTTACTCCTCTTTTCAAGAGGTGGCCCTAAGTCCCCTCTCCTTGGGTGCGAACTGGGCTCGGTAATTCGCTTCCAGGGAGTAGATTCAAACAAAAGTGATGGCGTGACTTGTGAGACTCGGCGTCCCGTGTGCTCTCTGTCTTGGGTCAACTCACTCTGGGGGAAGCCAGATGCCATAGCAGGCAAGCAAGCAGCCTTCTGGACAGGACCACGTGGTGTGCAATGGAGGCCCCGCAGCCCCCAGCAACGCGAATGAGCCCCCGAAGACGGGGACCCCCGCAAACCTCCAACCTCTACCAAACCTTCCAATGATGGTAGTTCTGGCTGACATCTTGACTGAAAACCTCATGAGAGACGGTGAGTCAGAACTTCCTAGCTCTATTTCTCCTGAACTGCCTAATGCATGGAACAGCGAGGCAGTAGATTCTTTTTTGAAAGTTCTGGGATCACTTTTATACAACAACGGATAACACATACGCCAGTATCTTCAGTAGAGAGCGAAACAATTGGAGGGCAGGCTTCCAACCGGTTACGCAAGAACCCAGGCTCCTTCTATCTTGTGGCTCTGCCATCCCCCCGGGCAGCCTTGGAGCTCCCTGGAGATCTGCATTGGGCTGGAAGTCTGGGATATAGGAAGTGAGGGAGATGGTTAGGGCAGTTTTCAAAGACCACAGCTGGTAATGAATAATAAAAAATAAGGAAAAATGGGATGAGGAAATGACATTTAAGATGGAACCGAAAGAGAATTAGAGCACAGGGTGGGTGGAAGGGGAAGAGGAACAAGGATCGGCAGGAAGACCCTCTGGTCCGAAAGTGTGGTTGTATTTTAGGAAACAAGGAGAATCTCTGAGCGATGAGCTTGGGGAGTGAGGCACGGAACGGCTGAAAATGAGTCTGAAACGGGGAGCGGAGACTGAGCACACTTGGCCTTGGAAACAGCCACACGGGGGTCAGTGGGGAGATGCTGCAGGGTTTAAGCTGGAGGAGGAGGAGCAGGTCTGCTCTGGGAAATGTCATCATGGCCACAGCAGAGGGAGGGACAGGCGGAGGGAAGCGGGTGGCAGCTGGAGCAGGAAGAGTGGTCAGGAAGCTGATGCAGCGTTCAGACAGAGATAAAGACAGCCAGCTCTGGTCTGGGGAGGGTGGACAGACACCCCGAAGGCAAGAGAGGGCCAGGAGGCAGTATCTGAGTAAATAGGGGAGAGAGAAAAAGGGAGAAGCCAAGCAGCCCCAGGCTTCTGTGTGGAAGATAGAATTATTCTCCAAGATGGGGAATCCCAGAGACTGCAGGTTGAGAGGAAGCCTGAGTTCACTTTTTAAAATTATGAAATATTTGGTATGTACAAAATAATTGATGTCAGATATACATAAGCAATAGAGTGACATAACAAACACCTGGCTCGAAAAACAGAACAGTGACATCGCTGTTTCCCTATTTCCTCTTCCCAATGCATCTCCCCAACCCCCACAACCCTACTTTATATTATTTTTAAAGTCATTACCTTGCTATCATGTTTCTCATAAACTTGAGTGGCTGTTTTATAATAAATATGCTTGCCAAAATGTTCCAGTTAAGAGTTGAAAGGATTTTCTTTCTTTTTTTTTTTTAAGATTTTATTTATTTGACGGACAGAGATCACAAGTAGGCAGAGAAGCAGGCAGAGAGAGAGGGGGAAGCAGGCTCCCCGCGGAGCAGAGAGCCCGACATGGGGCTCGATCCCAAGACCCCGGGATCATGACCCGAGCCGAAGGCAGAGGCTTTAACCCACTGAGCCACCCAGGTGCCCCATGGATTTGCTTTTTCAGTATGAAGCTGACGCATGCCCAATAAAGCTCCCAGGATTTAGATGCTGTTTCAACCGGCTCAAACTTTCTGCCCAGACCCTTCCTCTCCCGTTGCTCTTGGCCACATGTCTGCTACTGGTGCAATGTGCCCTGTGGGGTGGGTTTCACCGGGCCATGGGAAGATCACTCTGTGCATTCATTGAAGGGCTGCAATTTTTCTTCTCTAAACTGTTACATGGGTAAATTGCATTCATTTAATTTCTCATCTCTAACCTGGCCTATTGATTGATTGATCAATTGATTTTAACAAGGCTCCATGCCCAGCTTGGAGCCCAACATGGGGGCCTGAACTCGAGACCCTGAGATCAAGACCTGAGCTGAGATCAAGAGTCTGATGTTGGGGCACCTGGGTGGCTCAGTGTGTTAAGCCTCTGTCTTTGGCTCAGGTCATGATCTCGGGGTCCTGGGATCGAGCCCCACATCGGGCTCTCTGCTCAGCAGGGAGCCTGCTTCTCCCTCTCTCTCTGTCTGCTGCTCTGCCTACTTGTGATTCTATCTCTCTCTCTGTCAAATAAAAAAAAAAAAAAAAAAGAGTCTGATGTTTAAACCATTGAGCCACCCAGGTGCCCCTAACCTGGCTTTTTTAGAATAAGTCTAATTTGCACACAATGTGTTATCTTTTCTATATATTATTAGATTCAGTTTACTATTGATTTGCTTGAAGTTTTTACGTTCTATGTTTCTGAAACTGCAGAATTTCTTATGCAGTCTTTATTGACTTTTTGGTATCAAGTATGGTACCCTGATGATGTGTGGAGGAAGGGCCCTTTTTTTTTTTTTTCTATATTCTGGAAAGATTTGTGTGAGATGCAATTATTTATTCTTTGAATTGTAGTTAATCTTCCTGGTGGAACCATAGAGGCCTAGAGTTTTCTTTCTTTTTTTTTTTTTTAAGATTTTATTTATTTATTTGACAGACAGAGACCACAAGTAGGCAGAGAGGCAGGCAGAGAGAGAGGAGGAAGCAGGCTCCCTGCTGAGCAGAGAGCCCGACGCAGGACTCAATCCCAGGACCCCGGGATCACGGCCCAAGCCGAAAGCAGAGGCCTTAACCCACTGAGCCACCCAGGTTCCCTGGAGTTTTCTTTATAAGATTTTGTCTAATGATTCAATTTGTTTACTGTTATAGGACTAAGCAGGATTTCTATTTCCATCTGTTTTAGTTTTGGTGAATTATGTTTTTCTATAGGGACTTGTCTACTTTCATGTAAACAAATCTAAGTATATCAAATAAGTATATGTTTCTTTTTAAGATTTTATTTATTCACTTATTTATTTATTTGAGACAGAAAGAGAGAGAATGCAAGTGGAGGGAGAGTCAGAGGGAGAGGATCTCAAGCCGACTGCAAGCTGAGTACGGAGCCCAATGTGGGGCTTAATCTCACAACAGTGCGATCATGACCTGAGCTGAAACCAAATCAGAGGCCTAACCGACTGAGCCACCCAGGCACCCCAGTATATGTTTCATATAAAATATATTCATATAAAATATAAAAGTTGTCATAAAGTTGTTCATAATATCTTCATGTATTTATTTTCTAATACCTATAGTTATAGTCCCCTTTTCATTCCTATTATTGTTAATTTGTGCCTTCTCTCTCTCTCTTTCTTTTTTTACATTGTATTTATTTATTTGACAGAGAGAGACACAGTGAGAGAGGGAACACCAGCAGGGGAATGGGAGAGGGAGAAGCAGGCTTCCTGCTGAGCAGGGCCTGATCCAAAGACACTGATCCGAAGACACTGGGCTCATGACCTGAGCCAAAGGCAGACTGAGCCACCCAGGCACCCTGGTGCCTTCTCTTTTAAAAATTATTCTGAATCAATCTTGCCAGAGGTTTGTTGATCTTATGGGTATTATCAAAGAACCCAATTTTGACTTTAAAATTTTTCTGTTTTATTAATTTCTGCTCTTTATTATTGTATTCCTTCTACTTTCACTAGGCATATTTTGGTTCTTTTTTTTTTTTTTAAACTATTTATTTTGAGAGGCGCCTGGGTGGCTCAGTGGGTTAAAGCCTCTGCCTTCAGCTCAGGTCATGATCCCAGGTTCCTGGGATCGAGCCCTGCATCGGGCTCTCTGCTCAGCGGGGAGCCTGCTTCCCTTCCTCTCTCTCTGCCTGCCTCTCTGCCTACTTGTGGTTTCTGTCTGTCAAATAAATAAATAAAATCTTCAAAAAAAAAACCCTATTTATTTTGAAATAATTTTAGGCTTACAAAAAATTGCAAAAGCAGTGCAAAGAGTTCCTGTATACCCTTCACCAAACTTTTCTTAATGCTGACATCTTACACAACCACAGGACTGTTCTTGAAACCGGAAATGAGCAACGCTACAATACTATTAGCTAATCTGTAGACCTTGTTTTAATTGTGCCAACGGTCCCATTAATGTCTTTTTCTGGGTCCAGAATCCAATCCAGGATTCCAAATTGCATATCATTGGCACATTATTCATTGTAATATAACAGTTATACTAAAACTTTGTAGCTTAAACAACAAATATTTATTGTCTCATAGTTTCTGTGGGTCAGGAATTTAGGAGCTGCTCAGGTGGGTCATTCTTGGTCAGGGTCTCTGATGATGTTGAATTCATGATGTCACCCAGGACTGCCCTAGCCTGGAAATGAACCATGTCTCCAAAGAGCCCCGAATACGTTCATTGGAGAATGGAATTGAAGAATTACAATCTGGATATTGGCCGTGCTCACGGCTGCTGGAGGTCATTTTCTCTAGGCCTTGTCAGTGCGTAGAGTAGGGATATAATTATGCCTGCATACATCTTTTTGTTTCTAGATCTATTCCTCTGTGTGTGTGTGTGTATTTACATATATCTGTGCATGTGTTACATGTGTCATGTTACATATGTGTTTAACATATATGCAGATCATGAGTTTATACTAATGCTTTTGATTCCTATCCAACACACCCTTTTCCTTATTCTAACAGTGGGAAATCCACAGGGTGTTACTTAATGCTTAATTCAAGTATATACATTAGATAGTTTCAGAATTCTAACCCATACCAGTCTAAAAAACAAATACTGTAATTCGAGTATAATACCTGTGTTGTTCAGTACCTCGGTCTTTTGCCTTACAGTATGTGGTCAAAATACTGGTATCTAAAGTGACTTAGGGGAATTTTTTGTCTTCCCCACTCCTTTCAGTGTGGTTATGCTACTTATTTTTTTAAGATTTATTTATTTCTTTGACAGACAGAGATCACAAGTAGGCAGAGAGGCAGGAGGGGGTGGGGAAGCAGGCTCCCCGCTGAGCAGGGAGTCTGATGCGGGGCTCGATCCCAGGACCCTTGGATCATAACCAGAGGCTTGACCCACTGAGTCACCCAGGCGCCCCATGTTACTTATTTTTCATGCAGTGAAGCTCATGGCTTTCTATTTATTTTCCTTTTCGGGTACCCCCATAGTCCAGTTGGTTTTATTTATTTATTGTTTTGGGGATAGGGAGACATTAATATGGGTCTAACTGTCAGCACTATGCAAAAACATACTCAGAGAAGGGTCATTCTTTCTTAATCCCTTCTATGCCATTTCCATTCCTGGCTTCTTTCTAACCTGTTCCCACCTACTCCATAAAGGAAATGTCATCAGTTCTGGTTTTACCTGTCTTGTTTTTGTTTTTGTTTTGCACAAATATCCATTTTTTGCACAAATGGATAGATACAGATATATTTTCTTTCTTTTTAAAAAAAATTTTTTTTTAAAAGATTTTATTTATTTGACTGACAGAGATCACAAGTAGGCAGAGAGGCAGGCAGGGAGAGAGGGGGAAGCAGGCTCCCTGCCGAGCAGAGAGCCCGATGCGGGGCTCGATCCCAGGACCCCGAGACCATGACCTGAGCTGAAGGCAGAGGCTTAATCCACTGAGCCACCCGGGTGCCCCCAGGTATATTTTCTTATAACCCCTCCTTCTTACATAAAGGATAACATCCTATATGTCGCTGGAAATTACTCCCTTGTGGTTCACAGAGATTTTCTTCATTCTTTTTATTTGGTTTTTAATTTTATTTATTTATTTGTTTGTTTGTTTGAGAGAGCAGGGAGGGGCAGCGGCGGGGGCGGGGGAGAGAGAATCTCAAACAAACTCCACGCTGAGCTCAGAGCCTGATGTGGGGCTGGATCTCATAAGCCTGAGATCATGACGAGCTGAAAAATCAAGAGTTGGTCCCTCAACCACCTGAGCCATCCAGGTGTCCCCCCTTTTTTCCCTTTTATAGCTGCATAGTACTCCATTGTCTGGATGTACCAAATCCCCTCACTCATCTCCCATGTACGAGATAGTATGTAAAGCGTGTTTCAATTATTTGCAATGACAAACAATGCTTCAATAAATAACCTTGTGCATATATATTTTCATATTGTTGGAGGTGTATTCATCAGGGGAAATTCCTGGACGTGGCATTACTGGGCCACAAAGTAAGTACACACTTTGTTAGATGTGCCAAATTTCCCTACAGAAGGGTCACACAGTTCCCGTTTCCATTGGCAACATGGGAAGGTCTGTTTCACCACAGCCTCGCCAACAAAATATATTGTTGTATAGTTTACTTTTTACCAATCTGGTAGGTGTTTTGGTGTTGATTTAATTTGATTTATTTGAGTTTGGACATTTTTTCATACGTTTGAAAATGGTTTTTATGTCTTTTATTCAGTGAATTTTCTGTTGCGATCTCTTCCCCATTTTTAAAAATCTGGGTTTTAGTCTTTTGCCTCACAATTTGTAATAGTTCTTTCTATATTAAGGACACGGGTTGAAAAGTTTTCTCTTAATTTGTCCTGTGTCTTCCTTTGTTCAGAAGCTTTTGTTTTCTAGTTTGTATACAATGTTTCTATTGCTGGGATGTTTTATGGGGATCGAGGATTAGCATGAGATCATTTCAACCACAAGCCAAGGGCTCCTCTTCTGAAGGCTTTAAAATAAAGGACATTTATTATTTCATACAACGAGAAGTTCGAGTAGGTGGTAAATGCCTCTGGTAATTAAGTGGTTCAATGATGTCATCAGAGATCCAGGATTTTCTTATCTTTCTCCCCTGACATTCTCAGTGTGTTGATTTTTGTCTCCTGACCTGTCCTCTCAGGGTCCTAAGATGGCCGCCACAGCTTCTTCATGTTTCTGCCGGGCAAAACTCTTTTCTTCACATGAGGTGGTCGAATTTATTAATCTTCTCTTTTACTGTCTCTGGATTTTGAATCAGAGTTAGAAAGGCTGTCTCTACTCAGAGGGGAGTAAGGAACTCACTCATATTTTCTTCCAGTACTTCTATGGTTTTATATTTGACATTTTGATTCCTGATACACCCGAAGTGTATTCTCAGCTAGAGTGTAAAGAATGGGTCTTTTTTTTCCTTCTTTGTCCAGATGGCTAGTGGTGGTCCCACACCATTTATTATCAAGGCCGCCTTTTCTCCGGTGGATTTGAGATCCCTACTGTGCCTCCTGTCCCACACCGGATTTCCACTGTACTGCGGATAGGTTTTCTCTTTTATTCCATTGGTTTGTCTTTTCCTGTACCCCTACCACATTGTGTTACTTGCAGAGGCTTTGTACTTGTTTTAACGTCTGCTAGGACTGGTCCTCTTTCTAGCGATCTATTGTTGTGATAGCTATCTATCTCCTGTGTTCTAGCAACTTCTGTGGGCGCCTGGAATCTGGGAGTGGCCTCATTGAGGGCTCTGGCTCGCGGTCTCTCATGAGTTCATCTTAATGAATTAACTTAATGAGTTAAGCAAGGCTGCGGGCAACTCAAGGCTCCGCGGAGGCCGAAGCTTAAGAGAGTCCCCTTCTAAGCTCCCTCCCGAGGCTGTGGGCAGGCCTCAGCTCCTCTCCAGCTGGAGACCAAGGTTCCTCGCCGCGTGGGCCTCTCGGTGGGACTCCTCACAGCACGGTTTCCCTCAGAATAACTGGTCCAAGAGAGAAGAAGTGAGAAAGGCCGAAGATGGAAACACCGTTTCCCTCAGGATTAACTGGTCCAAGAGAGAAAAAGCGAGAAAGGCCCAAGATGGAAACCTCAGTTTTTATTACCTAGGAACGGGGAATGAGAAGACAAGCCACAGGCTGGCATTGTGCCGGATAAAATCAGTTCCTTCCGGCAGAACCATGGAGCTCTTCCTCCTTATGGCCTGCCTTTCCACCCGGGCTGGACCCCCTGTCTTACCCTGTGGGATTTAGGGGTGGGGAGAGCAGCCATTATCACCAGTGAGGCCTCTGCTCTGGAAGTTGGTGGGGGAGGGGGACAGTAGCCTGAGGTCTTCTGGACTTTTCCTTCTGGCACGCAACACCTTTCCTAGGAGACAGCCGGGGTGTGAAGCCTGGGGATCCAGTATTTTAGGCCTGTCATGCCTGGAGTAGAGCTTCTTCCCTACAAGTGTGGGTTGTGTGTGGGGAGAAGATGCTCCGTTCTTTTTGGCTGCACCTTCCTGGACCAGAGAGAGCTTCCGTGACAAGGGGGTGACACCATCGAGCGTTTGCCCCTCCCGGAGTGAAAATACTCACTCTATACTGGGAAATAGGGATTGGAATGGGAGAGGGGGCCCCCTGTTTTCTCGGCTGCACAGCCCCAGAGGACAGCTTTCGGAAGACAGAAGGGGGAGGGGATGGGAAGAGAAAGGAGTGTGTTGTGGCCCAAATGCCACAAGCTCTCACTGTTCTTTTTTTTTTTTTTTAAAGATTTTATTTATTTATTTGACAGACAGAGATCACAAGTAGGCAGAGAGGCAGGCAGAGAGAGGGAAGGGGAAGCAGGCTCCCTGCTGAGCAGAGAGCCTGATGCGGGGCTCGATCCCAGGACCCTGGGATCATGACCTGAGCTGAAGGCAGAGGTTTTAACCCACTGAGCCACCCAGGCGCCCCTACTGCCCTTTTCTTAAATAAGCAAGCTGGTACTTTTTTCTATTTTCTGATTTTTCTGAAAATCCAAGTCCAATTTTTATTCTTCAGTCCATTCATCTTTGTTTTTGTTTTTATTTTTAATTGTTTCCCCATTTGTACTTTCTTTGGGTTTACTTTGTGGCTCTTTCTCTAACTTTGAGCTGGGAATTTATATTCATTTCTTTTCATTCTTTCATTTTACTGGTGAAAGTGTTTAGTGCAGCAAACTTCCCTCTGATTGCTGCTTTCAACACATTTCACAGAATCCAATACGGAGGATTCTCATTCTCATTATTTTTTAGAAATTGGTACTGCAGTTTGCTTTTGGTTTTGCCTTTATTAATCATTTCTTATTTTATTATGTTGTTTATAATGTTTCTATGTTATTGAACTTACCGATGATTTCTTTGTGACCTGAAATGTGATATGTTCTTTTTGGGGGGGGGTACTTTTCGTTGGACTTGTGGTTGTTTTTTTCAGTGAGGGGAGATCTTGTCAGTTGATGTGTATTTTATTTTCTGATTTTTTTGTGTGTGTTTGTATTATGTATTAGTGGGTTCCATTCCCAACATGGGGCTTGAACTCACAACCCTGAGATCACTGTTGCATGCTCTACTGACTGAGTCAGATGGGCACCTCTACATTTCTTTCTTTCTTTCTTTTATTTTTTTAAATATTTTATTTATTTATTTGACAGATCACAAGTAGGCAGAGAGGCAGGCAGAGAGAGGTGGGGAGGCGGGCTCCCCGCCGAGCAGAGAGCCCAATGCGAGTCTCCATCCCAGGACCCTGAGATCATGACCAGAGAGAGCTAAGGCAGATGCTTAACCGACTGAGCCACCCAGGCGCCCCTGAAAAGACTATTTTTCAAAGATCACTGCAGCTCTAGGGAGGGCCAAGAGCACAAGAAGGCAGAGAATGCTCAGCAGACCACGGGGGTCCTCAGGCAGGAGGTGATGGCCAGGGAGGCAACTGAGGGGAGGTGGGCATGAATTAGGGACCGATTTTTGAGGGAGAATCCACAAGATGTAGTGATGAACTGGATGTCAGGGGTGCAAAAGAAAGTGAAAATACTTTCAAATTCTCACCCAAGGGGCGCCTGGGTGGCTCAGTGGGTTAAAGCCTCTGCCTTCGGCTCAGGTCATGATCTCAGGGTCCTGGGATCGAGCCCCGCATCGGGCTCTGTGCTCAGCGGAGAGCCTGCTTCCTCCTCTCTCTCTCTGCCTGCCTCTCTGCCTACTTGTGATCTCTGTCTGTCAAAAAACAAACAAACAAAAAAAAAATTCCAAATTCTCATCCAAGAGGACACGGCCCAGCAAGGGGAAGGAAGCAGCAGCATGACAAAATCTCACCCCAGAGTAAACCTACTGTGCGCTTCTATTTGTGTAAAGTTAAAAACAGGCAGAACTAACTGATGAGGTTAGAGTCCAGAACAGTGACTGGCCTTTGGGGAGCACGGGGGAAGGGGGCGGTGGACAGAGACTGGGCAGGGCACGTGGGGCTCCCGGCTACACAGGGGGCTTCTGAAAATTCATCACGGGACTCATTTCCGTTCTGTGTACTTTGCTATGTGGTTGACGCACGGCAATAAAAAATGTACTGAGAAACGATCCCTAATTTTGTTGTTACTATGTTGCTTTTGAACAACTGCTGATAAGTAGACGGGAAAGGAGGAAGGAACAGTTCCTGGGGGCAGGTAGTGAGGTGCCTGGAGTAAACAAGCAGAGAGGGCTGAGAGGCAGCGAGAGGTGTAAGTGTGGACGTCAGGGAGCGTCAGGGCTGGGAAGAGCCTCTGCGGCCTCTGGAAAGATCACCAGCCAGTGGAATAGATAACGCAATTCAGGTAGCAAAAAGGGGTGCATGGGCCGAGAAGGGCGTCCAGAACCAGGCCTGGAAGTTTGGCTGCCCTCTGCCTGGTCGATCGTGTTCCATGGTGACCCTCTGAACATGCCCACTCGGGGCTCATCTCCAGCTCCTCCATCCTCCGGTTCCGGCCCCCCACACCCCGGCCCAGGCTCCTGCCCTCCTCCCCCCGCCCAGGCCTCCTACATACCCAGTCTGGGCATCCCCAGCCCGGAGACTCTGGCTTTTTCTTCTAGAGTGATCTACCCTTGGCTGCCTCTTTCCTCTCTTGTTTTTGTCTCTCTCTGGGGCTCCTTGAGGCCCTCGAATGGGAGAACCCCTACCTTTGAAATCCCACAGTTTATTAACAACAATCGATCACGGAACATCATCAAAAATGAAAGCTGTGCTCCGTGAAAGACAACAGTTAAGAGAGCAAAACGGGAGCTATAGTTCGGGAGAAAATATTTACAAATCACTTATCTGACAAAAGCTTGCACTGAGAATATGTAAAGAACGCCCCAGACTTGACGGTAAGAAAACAAACAATCCAATTAACAAAGAGGCAACAGACCCCAAGAACGCCCGACCAGAGAAGATGCACAGATGCAAAATGTACGCATGTCCCAGGGCTGCCACGTAGCAAAGCACCACGAGCGGGAGGGCTTCAGGGAGAAAGATACTATCTCCGCGTTGGAGGCCAGAAGCCCCAAATCAAGGTGTTAGTGGCTCCATGCTGTCTCTCTGGCGGGTGCAAGCAAACTTTGGAGTTTCCTGGACGGCAGTCACAACGTCCCGGCATCTGCCTCTGCTGTTACATGGCTGTCTTTGGTCTCCCCAGACCTCAGATCTTATCTGAGACAGAGAGAGAGAGAGTGAGAGAGAGAGAGGCCGTGAGCACCGGATGAGGGGCAGAGGGAGAGAGAGAATCTCCATCAGACTCCCCACTGAGCCTGGAGCCGGAGCAGGGCTCAATCTCATGACCTTGATGAGATCATGACCCAAGCCAAACCCAAGAGTCAGATTTTCCACCAGTGGAACTACCCAGGGCCCCCTTCCCCTCCTCCCCACGCGTCTGTCTTCACCTGGTGTTCTCCTCTATGTGTCTGTCCCCGTGGCTCTTCCCTTCTAAGGACACCACTCATACTAGACTACGGCTTACCCTTATCAAGTCTGATCTCATCTTTACCTGATTACGTCGGGCAGAGACCCTATTTCCAAATAACATCACATTCACAGGAAATGGAGGAGGGAGGCCTAACATCTCTTGGTGGGGAAGAAGGCAATAGTATACTCCACAATTGAAAATAAGCACATGAAAAGATGTTCAGTATCATTAGCCGTTAGGGAAATGCAAATTAAACCCACATGACTAAGGAAGCCACATAAGTAAGTATGGTTAGACACAGAAATGCACAATATATTATACAAAAATTTCCAGTAAAGACTGTTATTTTTTTAAGATTTTTTTCTTTAAAGATTTTACTTATTTATTCGACAGAGAGAGAGATCACAAGTAGGCAGAGAGGCAGGCAGAGAGAAAGGAGGAAGCAGGCTCCCCGCTGAGCAGAGAGCCCGATGTGGGGCTCGATCCCAGGACCCTGAGATCATGACCTGAGCTGAGGGCAGAGGCTTTAACCCACTGAGTCACCCAGGTGCCCCAAAGATTATTTAATTAGAATTTGTTGCTTAGAAATCCAGTTATCGAAAGTTTATATGTAGAGGATGTCAGAATAATAAAAAATAATAAAATAAAATAATAAAATAATACACAAATAAAACAAAATAATAAAATAATAAAAAAAGAGAAGTTACATATTCCTTTACAGGTAGAAATACCTAGAAGGGAGTGAAAAGAAAGAAAAACAAACCATAGGACTAAAATAAATACTGACAATACCAAAATTGTCTCTGAAAAAGTTTCACAGTCTCTTATAAAGTTAAACATACATTTACAATATGACTCCCCCTAGGTGTTTATCCCAGATAAATAAAAATGTATGGCCATGTAAAGACCATATACAAACGTTCACAGCAGCTTTATCTGTAGTAGCCCATACTGGAGACAACCCATTCCGAACCGTGGAATACTAGTTGGTAATAAAAAGACAAGGTCATGGGATGCCTGGTTGGCTCAGTCGGTTAAGCGTCTGCCTTTGGCTCAAGTCATGATCCCAGGGTCCTAAGATCAAGTCCCGCATCAGGCTCCTTGTGCGGCGGGGAGCCTGCTCCTTCCTCTGCCTCTGCCTGCAGCTTTCCTGTTTGTGTTCTCTCTCTCTCTCTGACAAACAAACAAATACATAAAATCTATTAAAAAACAAAACATGGTCATAAAAAGGAATGAACCTTTGATACCTGCAGCAACCCGGGCGGGTGAAATGCGGTGTGAAAAAGCCAGCCTCCGAGGTCCCATCTAGTATGATTCTGATTGTGTAATGTTCTTACGTTGGTGACACAGGAATGGTTGCTGGAGGCGGGTGGGGCCGAGGGTGTGACTCTGAAGGACTGGTAAGGGAGTTCCTCTGGGTGATGGAATTGTTGGTATCCTGCTTGGGGTTGTAGATACACCAGTCCAAGCATGTGATAACGTTTATAGAACCAGACACCAAACACATAAATAAATGAGTGCTTGTCAAAACTAATGAAATCTGGATGAGGTGCACAGTTTTGTTATACCAATGTCAATTTCCTGGTTCTCAGTGTTTTTGGTTATGTAAGATGTTAGCATTGGGGGAAGCTGGGCGAAGAGGACACAAAACCCTTCCATACTTTCCCTTTTTTTTTAAAGAGGCATGGGAGTGGGGGAGGGGCAGAGAGAGAGGAAGAGAGAATCCTAAGCAGGCATCACGCTCAGCGCAGAGCCCTATGTGGGGCTCGATCTTATGACCCTGAGATTACCACCCAAGCCGAAATCAAGAGTGGGACGCTTAACCGACTGAGCCACCCAAGCGCCCCTCCATACTTTTTAGGCAACACCTATGTGAGTCGAAAATTCTTTCAAAATGAAAAACGAAAGGGGCGCCTGGGTGGCTCAGTGGGTTAAAGCCTCTGCCTTCGGCTCAGGTCATGATCCCAGGGTCCTGGGATCGAGCCCCGCATCGGGCTCTCTGCTCGGCGGGGAGCCTGCTTCCTCCTCTCTCTCTGCTGCCTCTGCCTACTTGTGATCTCTGTCTGTCAAATAAATAAAATCTTTAAAAAAGAAAAAAAAAAGAAAAACGAAAAATGTTCTCTCCTATGTGGAGTGTGGAAACCCAAGGCTGGCACTGAAGGGACTGGCCCCGAGGCTTCTTTGTGCCCACCTGCTGAGGGTGGGAGGCTGAAAACACAGTTGGTCTGGGGGATTCGTTCATTCATTCATTCATTCGTTTGTTCGTTCTGAACACCTTCTGTGTGTCAGGCTCTGTCCGGAAACAGCGCGAGACCAGACAGCCAGGCTCCGTGGCTTAGGTTTCAGCGTGGGGCCTAGGCCAGACCGCCGGGTTGAGATGCGGCCCTCCCCTCACTAGCTGCGTGGCCAGCAGTGAGTTACGTAACCTCCCAGGGACCATCCAAACTCTGGGGTTTAGTTGTTGTCCTTCTCATCTGTAAAACGAGGCCACTAACCATATCCACATCGTGGGTGGTCGTGACAAACATGGGAACTGATTCAATTATAGGCTCTTTAGTGACATGTTTTGGGGGACTCGCTATGGAGACCGTGGGGGGTCACAGCTTCCTTTCCGGGGAGGCCAACATCAAATACACAAGGGGAAACACAGACACTGCCCCCCCACCACACACACAAGCAGGGTGACCTGATGGGACCCGGTAGTCGGAGAGAGGCTCAGCATCCTCAGGGAGCGTGGGAGGTGGCTCCAAGGAGAGGACTCAGACCAGAGAGACAAAGAAAGGAGAGATTCAGAGATACTCACAGAGACTCAGAAACCCAGAGATTCTAAGGCACGCAGAAACTGAGAGATGTCCAGAGATCCAGAGTGACCAAGAGATCCAGAGATGCATATAGAGACCCAGACACTGAGAGAGATCCAGAGATCCAGAGACACCTGGAGAGATCCAGAGACACCAAGAAATCCCAAGACATGGAGACCCCAAGAGACCCCAAGAGACCCAGATCCCCAGAAACACAGAGAGATTGAGAGACACGGAGATCAAGAGATTAAGGGATTCAGAAACCGACAGAGACGAAGGGACACGGGACAGGAAGGAGAGTCCCTAGGAATGAAAATTCACACTGGCGGCCAGGGTCAAACCCTGAGACTGGGGGCAAAGCGGAGGCGGCTGCTGAGTGTCCAACAGTGAACAGTGGCACTGTGGCAACTGAGGTCCACGGACCTGGCCTCCACACCGGGCCCAGCCACATTTCTTCCCTCCTTCACTCAAACGTCGGCAGGTTGAGGCCCCAATGAGCCTCAGTTTCGCATCTGAAAAATGTCAGTGAGAACCACAAAATCGACCCCGCAGCGGCAGACGTGTTGGTCATGTGACTTGAGCCCACTTATGTTGTCACCACTGGTGGGATTTGGAGCATAAATGATTCAACTTCTTTCTGGCCTCCATTTTTATTGAATACCTATTTTATTTTATTTTATTTAAAGATTAATTTATTCGAGAGAGAATGAGAGCAAGAGAGATCAGAGAGGGAGAGTCAGAGGGAGAAGCAGGCTCCCCACTTGAGCAGGGAGCCCGATGTGGGGACTCAGTCCCAGGACCCCGAGATCATGACCTGAGCAGAAGGCACATGCTCAACCGACTGAGCCACCCAGGTGACCGTAAATACGTATTTTAAAAGTCATCCGTTAGCACCTCTCACTCATTAGGGTGGCTACCATCAATAAAACAGAAAATAGCAATGTTGGCCACAATGCGAAGTTAGAACCCTCGGCCTCCGTTCGCGCGACTGCAAAATGGTGCCGTGTCTGTGGAAAACAGTTTGATGCTTCCTCAAAGAATTAAATATAGAATTACCACCGGACCCTTCTCAGTGTACACCTCAAAGAATGAACAGCCAGGTCTCGAGATATTTGTACACTTATGCTCATGGCCGCCTTATTCACCAGAGCCAGGATGAGGGAAACAGCCTATGTGCCCATCGGTGAATGAACGGATAAGCAAACTGCGGTCTATCCGCGGAACGGAATATTACTCAGCCTTAAAAAGGAAGGAAATCCTGACATATGCCAGGGTGCGGATGAACCCTGAAGACATGCTAAGCGAAAGAAGCCGGTCACAAAGAGACAACTCCTGTGTGATTCCCCTTGTAGGAGGCCCCTAGAGTAGCTGAATTCACAGACACAGAAAGCAGCATGGTGGTTACCCTGAACTGGGGGAGGGGAAGGGGAGGGTGATTGTTTAATAGGTGTAGACACCCACTTTTGCAAGATGAAGCGTTCTGGAGATGGATGATGGTCATGTTGGCAAAACGGTATGAATGTACTTAAATCTACTCAAAAATGGCTAAGATACGAAATTGTACGTGATGTGTATTTGACCACAATAAAAAAAAAATGGGGGGAAAAAGTGTCACTTGTCAAATGTAGAAAGTAATAAAGGTGCTGACTGTCCCATAGGATTGTAGAGAGTAAATGACCCAGTGAGGGCGAAAGGCTTAAGGTGTGCACCGGGCTGGGGGCGGGGTTGGGATGGGGTGGGGTGGGGTGGGGTGGGGTGGGGTGGGAGGGGTTTGCTGGTCTTTGGCAAAGGTCTCTTCTCCTACCTTGGAGCCACTGCCTAGGCTTCCCCTGCCGCTCAAGGATCTTGGAAGGGGGATGTGGACTCTGGGAATTCTTATGCCAAGACGCTCTCCTCTCTGGCTCCTAGGTTTTGAGGTTCCTGGATCTGAAACAAACACAGCCCGGGTCAGCAACCCAGCCCCACCAAGGCACAATCAGTGAATGGGGCCCAGGTCTCGTTTCCGGCCCGCCCCTTGGCTCCACCTTTATGAAGAGGTGGGGAGGGGGCCGTGTCGCCATTCCGGTCCTGGGGTCCCCTCATCCTGCCTTTACCCCTCTTGCAGGTGATGAACCCTTGGAGAAGCTCTTACCTTGTGGGGGGGCCGCAGCTGGGAGGCGAACGTGGAGACCAAGTTCACTCCCGGCAGAAGTGGGTGGTGATGGCCCAAAGCCCCACCCCCTCCCCAGGAAGGGGTCTGATTGGTGGAGGGCTGCGGGGGCGGAGCAGCGCCGGGGTATATAAATGCCGGCCTGGGGGGCCGGAGTCATGCTGTAGGTAATCCCCTAGCTCAGGTAAGGCTGTTTGGAGAAGGGTGGGCTGCTTGTGGGAGCCTAGGTGGAGGTCCCCAGGTTGGCCACAGGGTGGTGCGCGGCAACTTCTGAGCCCCGGGGTTGGCGTCTCTCCACGTAGCGTGAAAATTTTGAGGTGACCCCACCTCAAACGACTCTAAATGCAGGTATTGGTCTAATCACATCCCCCCTCTGGGCCTCACTTTCCTCTCCGTGAAGAAGGGGGTTGGTGAAATGCTGCTTTGGTGTGGGGTGAGGGGGGACTTGGGGGGGCCAGAGGAGCAATTCAACTCTTGCTCTTTGAGGGTCAGGCAGGCCCCACATTTAAGTGGCTGTGAGACTTCCGCTCTGCACTTCCATGTTTGCGAGATGGGTATTGACCTAGACCCACCTACCGGGATGAAGAGAGAGAATGCCCTTAAAGAATTTAGCACAGCTCCAGGCACTTAGGAAGCCCTCCACCGGCCCTTTTGCTGCTCGGCTTCCTCCCTGGCCCGGCCTGGGGTGCCGGGATGGAGTGGGGTGGGGGTGGGGGGTTTGCTGCTGCTGCTGTGGGCTCCAGGACCTCTGCTGCTTTTCGGGCCTCCTCACCCCACACAGAGGCCAGTTTCTGTCCGCTCCCAGCGCCGCCCCGCCCCCCACCGCGAGTCTCCACGCCCATCTCCCCACCTCCTGGAGGTCCTCTGTCAGGGCAGCCTCATCAACCCCTTGGATTTGTGGGGGGCGAGGAGGGTAGGTGCTAATTCCGGAGGCTGCCTTCTCTACAGGCCGTCCTGCCCGGCCCACCCGCTCCCACCCGCTGTGAGATGAGCGACACTCAAGACTTGGCCACTTTGCCCGCGGCTGCCGCCCAGGTGAAGCTGGGGGGCTGGAGCCGTCCAGGTGGGGGGGGCGGGTCTGTCCCTCAGCGGCCGCGCCAGGAGCTCCAGGCCTTTCTCAACCTGCTGGGTGAGTTCACTTGGGGGCTGGCACTGACATCAGGGTGAGAGGTGGGGGTCTCACTTGCCCACGCTCGCCCCTGAAATCTCTGTCCCTTCCCTTTGCAGGTGCCCCCAGTGTGGCAAGGGGAAGGGAGGGGTCCTGGCAGAATGTGGGCTTGGCCGAGGCTTGGGCTTTGGAAGCCTGAAGCCGCTCCTGTCTTGTGGGGACCGATGGTAACCCCAGTCCACCCTCTCTCTTCTCTACCGCAGAGCACAGTTTCCTCCAGGAATTCCTTTCCAAAGATCCCTGTTTCCAGATTTCAGATAAGGTGAGGTGACACCGTGGGAGTAGAGCCCCCCCCACCCCAGCACACCCCCCTGTGCCTCCCTGTAACCTCTCCCCCTTTCTGGGTCTGCAGTATCTTCTGGCCATGGTGCTGGTCTACTTCCGGCGCGCCAACCTGAAGCTCAGCGAGTACACCCACAGCAACCTGTTCCTGGCTCTGTGAGTGGCCAGGGCAGGGGGTGGAGACGCTAGCTGGGGGTTGTGGGAGGCAGGGGGGCCACATGCTTATGGCCTCTGCTCGCTGCCCGCCAGGTTTCTCGCCAATGACATGGAGGAGGATGTGGAGGACCCCAAATGTGTGATTTTTCTGTGGGCCCTGGGAAAAGACTGGCATCTCCGGGTGGCAGATTTCCTGCATCAAAGGGATAAGCTGTGGGCCCGGATGGGCTTCCGGGCCATGGTGAGCCGTGAGTGCTGTGAGGAGGTGAGGCCCCACCATCATTCTGGGGTGGGGGGCACAAGGCTGGACCTCCCACCCCCCCATTTACTACGTACTCTACTCACGCCAGGTCATGGCCAAGGAGCCGTCCCACTGGGCCTGGACTCGAGAGCGGCACCCCCAGCACGGTGGGGCTCAGAGGGGTCCAAAGGCCCAGGTCCTCCTCCCTGGGCCCCCCAGCCCCTCGCCACCTCCCTGTGTCCTCCATGGCCAGCCCCCTTCCCACAGCCAGTGCCGCCACCAGCCCCACCCCGTGCCTGTCTTATCCAAGTGCCCTTCCCCAAACCCTGAGTGGCATTGCCCTCCCCTACAAGCTTGTCTCTCAGTGGCTGAAGACCCCTTGGCGGGGGGCTTCCTCATCATCCCGCCCCCCCAACTACAGCTGGAGCCAGGCACCTACACTCTCCACAGTGAGTTGGGGACAGCAGCTGGGGCTGGGCTTGGGAGCCTAGGAGGCAGGTGTGGGGCCTGATAAAATGGGAAGAAGGGACACAGGACCTGGGGTCCAGCAGGCTTGGGCCCCTGTCCCAGCCCTGCCTCTTCCTAGCTGTGTGCATGTGGTAAGTTTCCTCTCAAAGCCTCTTCGTCCTTTGTCCCCAGTCCTCCCGAAGCCTCCACCGTGCCCTGGGCGCTGACACTTGCAGGGTGAAGAGTAGCCCACTTGCTCGCCCGCTGACCCAAGGCCCACTACCTGTGGGTCCCCCCACCCCAGCCTTCTGTCCTATTGACGTCAGGCTGGCTGAGCTGCCCAGGCCCCCTGTCACCTCCTCCCAGATGTACCCACTCTGACCCTGTCCCCTCTAATAAACTTGTGTCCATAGGACACCGACTGTGCTTAGGCCCTGGCCTGGCTCCTTGACCCAGGGCAGGGGTGGGGAGGGGATGGGAGGAGAAGGGGGTCTGCCAACTTTAAGCGCCAGTGATGGAGACTCATGAGTACAGGCTCTGATAACAATTCCCTTTTCCAGTGACGACCAGTCACCCTAGCCTCACTTTCCCTTCTATAACATCACCTGTGCATGGTGTCTGTGAGGTTGGATGACAAGAGGAATTCTTTTTTTAAAGATTTTATTTATCAGAGAGAGAGAGAGAGAGAGAGAGAGAGAGCACAAGTAGGCAGAGTGGTAGGCAGAGGGAGAGGGAGAAGCAGGCTTCCCACCCAGCGAGGAACCCCATGTGGGGTTCGATCCCAGGATCCTGGGATCATGACCTGAGCTGAAGGCAGACATTTCACTGACTGGGCCACCCAGGCGCCCCTGCTGTGAGGTTTGAGCCCAGTAATCCTAGAAGTGTTTAGAAGTGTCTCAAGAATGGAGCTCAGAGGCAAGCGCTGGGTGTCACCAGTAGAGGGAACGGCTGCCTGGGGAAAGTCTGGAGGGGAGGGTGTGTTTGGGGAGCGGCTGGTCTGAAGCTGGTGAAACCAGGGTCAGACAAGGGGATCGGTACATCATTTCCCTGCACACCGGGTGGCTCCCAGGAAGCATGGAAATGAGAAAGCTGGGAGATTGCGGGCATTACAAGCCAAGACAAGGGCTACAAAGTCCTTTTCATTTGTTTTTCAGAGAGGTAATATATTCACGTGTACGTTTTAAATTTCGAACTAAGAGTTACCTCCTATCCCCGGTTCCCCTTCCAGAGAAAGAGTATAAGCAGACCTAACCAAATGTGGTATGATAAAAAAAAAATGTATGGATTTGGTCTTTGTCCCCTGTCCCCGGTTCCTGGCCTGGAGTTACTAAAATCCTTACAATGTTCTGAGTCACAGGAGTGAATTTTGTTACTCACCGTGAGCCCCTTTGAACCACACCTGAGTTCATGCTAATGAAGTGACTGCATGTGGGACCCCTCCTTACCCCAGAAAAACCAATCAGGGGCAGGAATTTTCAGCTTCCCCACCTCCTGCAGGGAGGAGAGGGGGGTCTGGAAATCAGAGCAGTTCTGGATGGGTGGACACAGAGGTGCTGGGACGGTGGGCTGCCCAGAGAGGCCACAGAAGTTCTGTGTCCTTCCCTGCCATCCTTTGTCCTAGGCACATCTTTTATTTGGCTGCTTCAGAGTTGTGTCTTTTAAAATAAAACTCCTAAGTAAAGTACTTTCCCGAGTTCTGCGAGTCTAATACCAAACGATCAAACCTGAGGAGGGGGTTGTGGGCACCCCAGGTTTGAAGATGGTTCCTTAGCCATACATTCCTTTTGACGGCTGTATAGTATTCCTCTTCACAGCCGTACCAAAATGTAGTTTGTTCCTTATCCATTGACATTTAAGTTGCTTCCAGAATTCTGCTATTCCAAATAGTCCTACAGAGAGTCACCAAGACTTTGTAAGGACATCATTATTCAAATGTGAAAAGATACCTGTAGTAGGAATTCCTAGAAGAATTGCCCCAAGGCCATGTCAAAATAGTCATTTTTACAATTTTTGCCAAATGTCCCTTTATAGAGGCCGTGCACATACCGAGCCCCACCTCCAGCAGTACATATAAAGGCTGTTTCCCAGAACATTCACCAATCGGTGACATACCAGTTTTTTTTTTTTAGGGTTTTATTTATTTGACACAGAGATAGAGTACAAGTAGGCAGAGCAGAAGGCAGAGGGAGAGGGAGAAGCAGGCTCTCCACTGAGCAGAGAGTCCGATGTGGGACTCGACCCCAGGACCCTGAGATCATGACCTGAGCCAAAGACAGCCGCTTAACTGACTGATCCACCCAGGCACCCCGACATACCAGAATTTTTATCTTTGCCAAACTGCTAAGTGAAAAATGGTCCCTTGGTGAAGTTCTAATTTGCATTTCTTCTTTTGAGTGAGTTCAAGTTCATACGATTAAGAGCTGGTTTGTCTTCTCTGTGAACAACCCTATTCTTTGTTCTTTTCTCCCATTTTTTGTTTCTGAATGATGACATACAAGGGTTTGCAGGAAAATTAGCCCTTCAGGATGTCAGTTGTAAGTATTGAGTTTCTTGCTGACTTTGCTGGGCAGGTTTTTTAATGTAGTAAAATAAGGGTTGTTGTTTTGTTTTGTTTTGTTTTGTTTTTTGTGGCTTCTGGATTTTGTGTCATAGTTAAAAAGACCTTTTCCACACTGAGATGACTAAAGAATCTTTTTCCTTAGCTCTTGGCTACATTTTAAAAAAATATTTTATTATTTATTTGACAGAGATTTCAAGTTAGCGGAGAGGCAGGCAGAGAGAGAGAGAGAGAGAGAGAGAGAGGAGGAAACAGGCTCCCCGCTGAGCAGGGAGACCAATGCGGGGCTCGATCCCAGGACTCTGGGATCATGACCTGAGCCAAAGGCAGAGGCTTTACCCCACTGAGCCACCCAGGCGCCCCCTGGGTATTCTTCTTCTTTTAACTTTCCATATGAACCTTAAATCAACTTTTCTAGCCACCCCCGATCAGTTAGATTATAAATTGTGATATTTATATAGATTGCTTTAAGGAGAATTGACATCTTTATGAGGTATCTTGGTATCCAGAGTAGAGTGTCTGTCCCCTGACCTCTTCTTTCAGGTGGCACTAGTGGCTAATGACTTCCAAATGGTCTTTTTTAAGACCATTTTTTAATTTAACTTACTCAGGTGGTCAAGCCACGTCAAGGATTTAGAGTTGTCTTTGATTCCCTACTCTGTCCCAAGACACAATTAGACTGTGTCTAACCCTAAGTCCTATTTTAAGGACTGATTTTTTAAAAAATACTTTTTTTTTAAAAAAAGTAGTCTCTATACCCCACGTAGGGCTTGAACTTACAACCTGAGCTCAAGAGTTACATGCTCTACCAACTGAGCCATCCAGGCACTCCAAATCTTATTGGTGTTTTTAACAGGTTTATTGAGGTCTGGTTGGCATACAATAAACGACACACATTTAAAATAATACATTTTGGGGGCTCCTGGGTGGCTCAGTGTTTTAAAGCCTCTGCCTTCGGCTCAGGTCATGATCCCAGGGTCCTGGGATCGAGCCCCGCATCGGGCTCTCTGTTCCGCAGGGAGCCTGCTTCCTCCTCTCTCTGCCTACTTGTGATCTTTGTCTGTCAAATAAATAAATAAAATCTTTAAGAAAAAATACACATTTTGTTTTGACAGATATACACCCCTGAAACCATTACCATAATGGAGGTAATGAACATGGTCCATCCCCCAAAAGTTTCCTCCAGCCCCTTTGTAATCCTTCCTTCCCACACTTTCCCACCTGCCAGCGCCCCCTCCTCACCCCCAGGTAACCGCTGATCTGCTTTCTATCACTAGATTGGCATCCTTTTTCTAGACTTTTCATAGAAGTGGAAGTATATAATATATATTCTTGTCTGTTTTCTTACACTTGTTATAATTATTCCGAGATTCATCTGGTCCTTTTTATAGCTGGGTAGTATTCTACTGTGCATGTATACCACCTTTTGTTTATGTATTCACAATGCACAGATGAAGATTTGATTGGTTCTAGTTTGGCCTGCTATGACAAAAATTGCTATGAATAGCTTTCAGCTCTCTGCTCTGAGGAGGGCCTGGTGCAGCTTCCTGGCTCATCCCGAATCTGGCTTCATCTGGCACTAGCTGCCTCCACCCTGCTGCCTAGGTTTGACCCCAAGGCAATCAGAATTGTATACCTGAGATGCACTGGTGGGGAGGTCAGGGCCCCATCGGCGCTGGCCCCTAAGATTAGCCCTTGGGGTCTGTCCCCCCCAGAAGACTGGAGATGACATTGCCAAAAGCAACTGGTGATTACAAGGGACTGAGGATACGGACAGGACCAAATGGGGGTGGCACCTTTTTTCTTTTTTCTGTGTGTGTGTGTGTGTGTGTGTGTGTACAATCAGTTTTATTTAATTTAGTGAGTTACATATAAGAAGTCAGGCTATGATATTCCTTTGTTCATTGGTTGGGGTGGTACTTTTTGCCTCTGCCCTGCTCATCAAAACCCTCAAGGAACCACCAAAAGACAAAGCAGAAAAGAATTAAACCCAGTGGAAACATCTCTTTTGGACACTATCTATCCATCAACATTGCCGGACAGATACCCCACCGATCTTTAACTAGAATGCTCGGGAGCCATTACAGAAATCATGGGGCTTGCCCAGTCTGTGGGCAGTGGGGTTAATGGCTGCCAACGTCATGACCATGGATGACGTCAGCAGTGGTGCAGTGGAATCCCCGGCTACAAAGGAGAACACTCCATGATCTTTTGACCACCAAAAGGAAAAAAAAAAATCTATGACTATTCATACACAAGTTTTGGTGTGGACATAAGCTTTTATCTCTTTTGGGTAAATGCCTAGGAGAGGAATAATGGGTCCTATATGGTAGGTTTATGTTTAACTGTTTCCTTTTTTAAGACCATTTTTTAAAAAAGATTTTATTTCTTCACTGGACAGAGGCAGGGAGCGAGAGAGAGGTAATGGTTTACAATAGGATTTACTCTTAATGTTGTACATTCTATGGGTTTTGACAAGTGCGTAATGTCATGTATCTACCATTATAATATACAGAACTTTTACTGTCCTAAAAATGTCCTACTCATCCCCCCCCCCCCGCAAGCCCCTGGCAACCACTGGTCCCTTATTTACTCTCTCTAGTCTTGCCTTTTACAGAATGTTATGTAGTTGAAATCACATACTACACAGCTTTTTTTCTGGCTTCTTCTACTGAATAACAGGCATTTGAGATTCTACCATCTTTCTGAAGCTCAATAGGTCACTTTTATTTATTGCTAAATATATGGTTAAGAAACATATTTTGAAGAAACTGTCAAACTGGTTTCCAGAGTGGTGATGTCATTCTGAATTCCCACCAGCAGCATTTGAGAGTTTCAGCTCCTTTGCATCCTTGCCAATATGGTCAGTATTTTTCTTTTCTTTTTTTTTTTAAGATTTTATTTATTTATTTGACAGAGATCACAAGTAGGCAGAGAGGCAGGCGGGGGGGGGGGGGCGGGAAGCAGGCTCCCTGCTGAGCAGAGAGCCTGATGCGGGGCTCAATCCCAGGACCCTGAGATCATGACCGGAGCTGAAGGCAGAGGCTTAACCCACTGAGCCACCCAGGCGCCCCTCTCTCTGGTCTTTTATCTGCACCCCCTGCTTCCTCTCTTGCCCCCTCCAACCCACTCCCTTGCAGCCTCCTTCTTCATCTGCACAAATCGGACAGCCTTCTACCTCTAGGAGAATAAAATGGAAACTCCTATGGTTCACCTAGTCCTGCTATAACTCTCTCTCTCTGCTCAAGTTACATTATGCATATTTTAGTCCCTCCACTGTGCCAATGCAGTTCCCCAACCTGGCATCTCCCCTATTCTCTCATACCTCCCTGTGTCTGATTTATGCCCACTCTAACCCCTGGACTAGATAGGGCTTGGCATCAATTCTTCCTAATTATGGGGATCATAATTACATCAGTGAGCCCCTCCTTCAGAGGGGGGTGTGGCCATGGGTCTTCACCATCTTAGGCTCAGGCGAGCCCAGGCTCTGCACATACAGGAGATGGTCGGTGCCTATTTCGTGAACAATCAAAGGCAGTAGGAGTGATAGGTTTGTGATAGGTTGAAGGTGATTCTGGGGACTGTGGGATACACAGGTAGACCCACGTACCCCTCCAGAACTGCTTTCTTCTTCCAGGCCCCCTTATTCCCAGTGATCTAGTTACAAGGAACACCTGCTCTTCCCCTCATTGCCATGTCTTCTCGCAGCCTCCGGCCCTTTGCATAAGCTGTGTTCCCCCGGGACACCCTCTCCAGCAATTCATTGCCTAGTTAACTTCTACTTGTCCATGAGGACTCAACTTCCCAACCACCAAAACCAGGGGACCAGGAGAGCCCACTCCCCCAGCGGGGGCTGGTGTATCTTAGTCATGGGTCTCCGCTGTGCAGAGGCTTTGGCAGGAAGGTTTAGCCAAGATCGGATACATGAATGCTGAATGGCGAAGAGCCCTGGTTCCTGCCCCAGGTGAGGGGGCTCGGCAAGTCGCATCCTTCGGCCTCAGTTTTCCTCATCTCTAAAGTGAGGCTGTGAATGAGGTCGGGTTAAATCAGGGACTCTCACCCTTCTTGGGGTCATGTGTCCTAAAATCCTAGGAAAGGTATGCACTGTTTTCCCAACAAAATGCTCGTATATACGTGCTAGGAGAGCGGCAGCAGCCGCTGGGCCCGGCCCCCGAGGTCCGTGAAAAGCCCTGAGCTGGGGGAACGCCGCTGTCCTCCACCCTTGGGCTCTGGCCTCTCCGACTTCTCCCAGAACAGCTCCGGAGGCCGGAGGCGGATCTGTCGGTCTAGCTTGGGCCCGCCGACCTGCCTGCAGCCTCTGCCGCCCCCTCCCGGGTAAGGCGGCAGAAGGGCGCTCCCAGGTGGGTGGGCCGAGGACTTGGGGGCGCGGGCAGAGACGCCCACCTCTCGCCGGTTCCGGGTTCAAGAAACCCCCGAGCGCAGGAGGAAGATGGGTTCCCGCCCTTGCCGGGCTCCGTCCCATTCTCGCCGCACACACCCGGGAAACCGAGGCGGGGAGGGGCCGGGACTCGCCCAAGGTCGCGCCGCGAGCCGGGGCCGGGGGGCGCGCGGAGCCGCTCGGGCCGGGTGGAGGCGCCCCGAGCTGGAGCCGCGGGGGCGGGTAGCGGGTGGCGGCGCGGAGCGGGGCTGCGGCGGGACCCCGGCTGCCGTGTGGCCAGCGTCCCGCAGGGGTGCGCCCGCCGCCAGCCCGGCCCCTCCTCCGAGCGACGGCCGCTGCCAGAGGCAATCTCGGCCCCGCGCTGGGGGCGCGGCGGGGCGGGCGGGGGGCGGCGGGAGGCGAGGCGAGCTGAGCCCCGGGGAATGCCCTCCGGGGGCGCCGCGTGGGGTGGGGCGGCCCGGCCCTGCAACTCGAGCCGCTGCCCCGGGTTAAAAATACCCCCGGCCCTGCCCTCCCCCGCGCTCCCCTCCCCCGCCCCCGCGGTGCCCTTCCGTCTGGGCCGCCGCGGCCCCTCCCCGGGCACCGCTGTGCCTTTCACTAATCTGTCCTCGCGCGGGTTCGGCGGCGGTGGGAGGGGCGGGGAGACCCCGGGAGAGAGATAGTCGGAGAAGGGGACGCCGAGATAAGGGGGAGCCGAGGGGAAGCCGGGTAGGAGGCAGAGGAGGAGCCGGAGGAGGGAGGGGGAGAGGAGGGCGGAGGGGCGGCGGGAGGAGGGCGGGGAGGAGCGCTCTTCCTGGTTGGGCCCTGCCCTGAGCCGCCACCCGGGAAGGCAGCCGCAGGGACTGCAGTGATCCCCCAAACACTGCTCCCCCAGGTAAGGAGCAGGGTGGCCGGGCCAGGATTTCTCGACCTCTGGCCACTGCTCTCGGGCTGAGGGGCTGCCCCCTGCGCCGAGTCTTCTGAGTGCCCGGGACAGGGGCGGCGGCTCGGGAAGCCGCTCAGCCCAGGCAGCCGGCCCAGCCTGCGCTCACCACTGTCTCCAGGGGCTGGGCTGGGGGAAGGCCGGAGGGGTCGGGACGGAGGCCCGGCAGCTCTGGATCATCCAGCCCGTCTCAGGGCGCTAGGGAGGGGGACCCAGGCTGCCTGGAGTTCTCAGCGTCCCAGTCGGGTAGAGGGGCCGGTGCTTAGGAGCTTGGCTGTTTGGGGAAGGGGTTCCTGTATTATCTCCCGGCTCTGCCTTGCCCCACCTGCCTGGCCGGCTGAGCCCAGCACTGCGGGCCCGCGACAATGGAAGTCGGGGAAGGGGAGGTGTTAGCATTATGTAGGGTTGGGGAGGGGGTGGCCAGCGCACCAAGGGGCGGAACAGCCCCCCTCCTGGTCTCTGGGGGCATAAGGAGGTGGCAGAGAGTCCTGGGTTCTGTGAGGTGGGGAAACCCCAGGTTTGGAAAGCAGGGGTGGTCAGGGGCAGGCAGGAGCCCCAGTTCTAGCTCTGGGAAGGCCTGGGTTCTGAGCACGCTGGTCTGTCCTGCAGGATGGCTGAGGAGCTCATCACCCCCGTGTACTGCACCGGGGTGTCTGCTCAAGTGCAGAAGCAGCGGGCCAAGGATCTGGGCCTTGGCCGCCATGAAAACGCCATCAAGTACATGGGCCAAGACTATGAGCAGCTGCGGGCTCATTGCCTGCAGAGTGGGGCCCTGTTTCGCGACGAGGCTTTCCCCCCGGTGCCCCAGAGCCTAGGCTACAAGGACCTGGGCCCCAACTCCTCCAAAACCTATGGCATCAAGTGGAAGCGTCCCACGGTGAGAAGGACCCCCTCCCTGGGTGGGACTCAGTTTACCCCTGTCCTGGGTTGGGAGTGGGAATAGGACTCCAGCTCCCTGGTGGGGAGCGGGCTGTGGGGGGGCTGGGTCCCAGTTTCTGGGGGGGCTGGCCCAGAGACAGGACTCGGGTCTCTTGCAGGAGCTGCTCTCGAATCCCCAGTTCATTGTGGATGGGGCCACCCGCACAGACATCTGCCAGGGAGCACTGGGTAGGCCCTTGGTGGGGGGTCGGATTCTAGGTATTCTTTCCAGAGTAGTTCCCCCTGCCTGTTCCTTCCGGCTCTGCCCTAACCCCTCCCTCCCTCCTGCAAGCTCAGGCAGGCTCTGGCTATCAGCACTGGGCTGGTTTGCCTAGATTCCTAGGTCAGATCTCTTTGTCGAGGGACATGGCGCCCAGGGAATCCCAGATTCTCCCAGGCATGGGCACCCGTGCTTCCGGGGAGCAGATGTGCAGAGCAGTCCTGATCGGGTCCCTCCCATCCCAGGGGACTGTTGGCTCCTGGCTGCCATTGCCTCCCTCACCCTCAATGACACGCTTCTGCATCGAGTGGTTCCACACGGCCAGAGCTTCCAGAACGGCTATGCCGGCATCTTCCATTTCCAGGTGAGGAGCCCCGGATCCACCTAGGACCAGGGTGTGAGGGAAAAGGGGGTAGCAGGCCCCTGGAGGAGGGGAGGACAGGTGACTCACAGCGCTCTGAAGTTAGGGCAGCTTAAGTCAACACCCTGCAGGGATCGGTCCTCCCTCTATAAAGAATTTGACCTCTCGATGCCATCTCAGATCTGTCATGTGTGAAATGGCTGGGCAAGGCAGGTATTTCGGCTGGCGGCTTTCCCGTGTGGTTGTGGGTATCAGGGGGAAAGTGCTCGGAGGAATCGAAAGATCTCTGTAGTATTTCCTGTGGGACAAATGCTTTTCCTCCACAGGGTCTCAGTGTCCCATCTGAAGAATGGATAGTGTTCCCTGGGGGAAAACAGACCAGCACAGGTGGCCATCCCCACTGGTGGCGCAAGTGGCCCCCCTCCCCCACCTCTTCCTGCACTTTGGCAGCCTCTAGCCTCTGACAGAGCCCTGCAGAGAAGAAAGAAGGGATTAAATCTGTTTAAACCTGCTATCCCCCCCCTTTTTAAATATTTTATTTATTTATTTGACAGAGAGATCACAAGTAGGCAGAGAGGCAGGCAGAAGCACGCTCGCTCCTGAGCAGAGAGCCTGATGCAGGGCTCGATCCCAGGACCCTGAGATCAAGACCTGAGCTGAAGGCAGAGGCTTAACCCACTGAGCCACCCAGGCGCCCCTCCCTGCTATTCCCTTTTTGCACACAGAGCCCATTTCTCAAGTCATACTAAAGAATTCTCAGTGAGCTGATACTGGGAGAGAGAAACCCCCATCAACCCTGGATGAGACCCTCTGGCGCTAGTGGCCCTAGCCCTGCCCCGGGGATTCCGGGGCCCTCTCTCCCCTCTGGCCTGTTCAGGGGGTCCTTTTCCCTATTCCATCCTGCCCTGGGTCTGAGCGGAGCGGACCAGAGGTGCCTAGGGTTGCACCTGCAGGGTCCCACTTGCAGGGGCGTGGCTTCGCTGCTCCTCCCCTTCCGTCCCTCCTCCAATCCGCTCCTCCCTGGCCTCTTGATTGGCCTGTTCCATACGCCCGCCCCCAAATCCTAACTACTTGGGCCCGCCTCCTCTCCTGGCCCGGCTGTTCTGTACTCCTTCCCACCTCCCTGGCACACCGTGGCTTTTGGCCCCAGGCTCTTGATGTCTCTGGGCCTGGGAAGCCTGTCTCTCCCGCCATCTCTGAAGCAAACCCACGAATGCGGGAACCGCATCCATCTCGTGGTCTAGATGCCACATTTTTGGATCCACACTTCATTTACATGTGTATCCTGTCGCGCACTGCCTCCAGACACATCCGGACCTAGAATGACCTAGAATAAGACCCAGAATGCAGAGGGGAGGGGACTAGGTCCACGAGAGCCAAGCCCCCAGGGCCTTCCAGCCCCTCCATACCTGAGAAAGCACCTTGGTCTGTTTCCAGAGTATCAGTAATGCTGCCCTAGAAACTTTTTAGCTCGGTGAGCATGGTTGGATTTCCCTTGAAGAAGGCCCCGCTGTTCCCTTTTCTGGCCAGGGAAACTGAGGCTCGGAGAGGCCACCTCGTTCAGGCTCCTGGATCTGGGGTGCGCGGTCGGGCATCTAGCAAATGGTGGGGCTCAGGTGCTCACCGTGCTCTCGTCCCCTCCAGCTGTGGCAGTTTGGGGAATGGGTGGACGTGGTCGTGGACGACCTGCTGCCCATGAAGGATGGGAAGCTGGTGTTTGTTCACTCTGCCCAAGGCAACGAGTTCTGGAGTGCCCTGCTCGAGAAGGCCTATGCCAAGTGAGTAGGGGCCGCGGGCCATGGCAGGGGACCCTGGGGGTTCGGGGCCTTGCTTGCTGCCGGAGCGCTGACCTGGGACTGCCTGCAGGGTAAATGGCAGCTACGAGGCCCTCTCCGGGGGCAGCACTTCAGAAGGCTTCGAGGACTTCACAGGCGGGGTCACCGAGTGGTATGAGCTGCGCAAGGCACCCAGCGACCTCTACCAAATCATCCTCAAGGCCCTGGAGCGGGGGTCCCTCCTGGGCTGCTCCATTGACGTGAGTGCACCCAGCCTTGACCCCTGAGCGACCCCCCCCCCCCCCCGTGACCTGTCTTCTCTTCCAGCGGTTTCCTTTTCCAGCCCAGCCCGGGGCCTTGTCCTGGCCCCAGACTTGGCTCCAGACCCATCACCTCACCCCATCGCTGGATTCTCACCCAGCCTCATCGGTCACCTCAGTCCCGTCTGCCTCCTTCGTGGCTGGTGTCATTCCTGTCCCCCAGACCTCAGACAGACAGCTTGTTTTCCTGTCCTTCTGCTGCCCGGTGCTGTCGGCCAGTGCTGTTCACCACCCCCTCTGCTGCTCTTCTGTCCTTACCACTTAACCCTTGACCTCAGGCTCCTCCCCCTACATCACTGTGTCCTCAGCTCTAACCCCATCCCCGCCCCCCCCCTTCCCCACTCCTCGCTGACTCAAGCCTGTCCTCACCCCCTTCTCCGCCTCACTGCATCCCTCCACTTGAGGGCCTTGGGGCTCTGGGAGAGCACACGCTGTGTGTGCATGTGTGTGTGCATGTGTGTGTTTGCACTCTGTATGTGTGTGCACATGTGTGTTTGCACGGGGTCTGGCCAGCTCTGGCCAAAGCAGTATCAGTGGGCTGCCCAGGCCCCCCCCCAGTGGTGGCATTGGAGGAGGGACCCTCCCCTTGCAGGGGTGCAGTGTATGTGGGGGTGTTAGGCAGAGTCAGGGTCCCCGCCTGCCACTCTCAGTGGCTGTCATATGTGCATGGGGGATGTCTGGGACCTGTGATGCTTGGGGCTCACCTCCTGACTGGGGATGGGGGTGCCTGTGGTCCCTGGAACCTGGCCCCTGACCGTGACACTTGTGTTGCTGTGCAGATCTCCAGCGTTCTGGACATGGAGGCCGTCACCTTCAAGAAGCTGGTGAAGGGCCACGCCTACTCTGTGACAGGGGCCAAGCAGGTAGCAGCCCACATGGGGGCCTTCCCTGGGGGGTGGTTCCCGTCTCCTCGCTTGCCTTTGCCTGTTTGGCCTGTGCCCAGGGTGTGGGGGAGGGGCTGGCTCTTTGACCTCCCAAAGCATCTTACTTGTGTCTTGTGGCCCCTGATCCTGAGATGTTTATCTTGCTCTGCCCTGATTTTTGGTCGCTTGTGTGCATAGCTGCCTCCCTCCGTGCTCAATTCTTAGAGAACGGGCTGTATGTCCCCTGCTGCGGTGCTGGGCGCTGAACAGGGCTCCTGAGGGTGAAGGGGCGGGAAGGGACGTTTGCCAGAAGGGGGCGCTGACGGGAGCTCTGGGGAACAGGTGCACTACCAGGGCCAGATGGTGAGCCTGATCCGGATGCGGAACCCCTGGGGCGAGGTGGAGTGGACGGGAGCCTGGAGTGACGGGTGAGGGGCAGCGGACCCTGGCCGGGGAGGCTGGGGGAGGCTGGTCGGGGCTGCCGGCGTCTGTGCTGGGGCTGTGCTCAGGACTGACTTGGGGGGGGGCATCTTTGTGTTACTGGTTCTGGGGGACTGTCCCGACACAGTTCAGGCCGAGCATCCTTGGAGCTGGCCCTCCTGTGACAACCCCTGGAATTGGGACATTGGGCTGGGCCACGCGGAGGCCTTCTGACCCGGGCTCAGGGAGGACGGGCCCCAGGGACGGAGGCCGCTGGTCAGTCCTGCCAGCGCCTGGCAGTGCCCTCTCCCCCCAGCTCCTCGGAGTGGAACAGCGTGGACCCTTACGAGCGGGAGCAGCTCCGGGTGAAGATGGAGGATGGAGAGTTCTGGTGAGCGGCCCCCTGCCCCATCCGGCCCCTCTGGGGCTTGCGCCCCAGCTCCCGAGCCCCACGAACCCCACACCTGCCCCCTCCCTCTGTGCCCTGGCTGGGGACCGGGGCTCAGCTCTGTTCCGGGACCCCAGGATGTCCTTCCGGGACTTCATGCGTGAGTTCACGCGCCTGGAGATCTGCAACCTGACGCCCGATGCGCTCAAGAGCCGGTCCATCCGCAAGTGGAACACGACGCTGTATGAGGGCACCTGGCGGCGGGGGAGCACCGCGGGCGGCTGCCGGAACTACCCAGGTGACCTGGCCTTGCGGCCCGCGGGGCACCCAGGGGTGGCGTCTGGGCCCCGGCTGCCTCCTGGCTCGCTCACCTTGCTCCCCGCGCGTCTCCTCCCCAAGCCTCGGTTTTTCTCATTTGTGAGATGGCGTGGTTGTGCTAACCTCTGGGATTTGCCTCAAGGAGCATCCTTTACTCCTCATTCTGGAACCTTCCCTCCTGGCTTGCTGTCTTCCTGCCTGGGCCTCCGGCACTGTTCCCTGGGCTTCTGAATCCGTGAGGGTGACGTGGGCCACGCCTGGGCTCTCCATTCCTCCCCATCCGCACCTGCAGCGACTCTTTCTTCCGCCTTAGTTCAGGCATCCCCCAAAGGCCCACCGGAGCCTGGCCAGACCTCGCAGCCTGACCTCTGCCGTGACCCGTTGGGCCCCCTCCTCCGGCAGCCCTCAGCCTTGTCTAACCATCTGGTCTGTGAAGCCCACTGTTGCTCTGTCCTTCCCCAGTCATTGTGTCTTTTCTTCTCACCGGTTAGAGTCACCATTGTCATCTTGTCCCTGCAGACATTCTGGCTCCTGGCTCCCTCTGCTCCCCTCCTCCCCCCGCCCCCGCAGAATCCCAGCTGAACCCTCTCCATCAACTCCAGGACCACTGAGTGGGGCTGGAGGGAAAATCACGCAACGGGGGCAGCATTTTCCCTGTAAATTCACAGCCGTGGCCCTCAGAGGACCACCTTGCGTGGTTCCCTGCCAATGCCCTTGCCAGTTAGGAACGTTTCCACTCCCTCAGACCTGCCTCCGCGGTTACTCCTGTCTGCGGACCTGGCCTTGCACTTGAGGGATACCTCTCTTCCCGCAGGGCGCTTCTGGTGTTCGCCCTGCCTGTCTTGGCCTATGCCCGTCATTATTGCTCTCTTGACTGTGACAATGACAGAACTGCCCGTGCTCATGGGGGGCCACCCCTGCCCCTGCTCTGGCTCCCATTCTCCCACGTGTCTGAAAGCCTTTGGCTCCATCATCCGTCACCTCCGGCCCCTGTTCTCCGTTATGGAGAATTCGCCTGTCTTAGAGCAGCTCTCTCATGACCGCACTTCCCCGCCCATTGCTCTGCTCCCCTTCGAAGCAAAATGTTCCCGTTTGCTACACTCCCTGTTTCCTTTCCTGCTTCCAGTTCAGTCTTTTTTTTTTTTTTTTATAAATTTTTTTTAAAAGATTTTATTTATTTATTTGACAGACAGAGATCACAAGTAGGCAGAGAGGCAGGCAGAGAGAGAGGAGGAAGCAGGCTCCCCGCTGAGCAGAGAGCCCGAGGCGGGGCTCGATCCCAGGACCCTGGGATCATGACCCGAGCTGAAGGCAGAGGCTTGAACCCACTCAGCTGCCCAGGTGCCCTCCAGTTCAGTTTTTTAACCCGCTGTGGTCTAGCTTCCGTCCTCACCGTGCGACCTCTTTGGAGGGCCACCCGTATCTTCGGCTTACCCAGACCCCCCGCCATTGCTCTGTTCTCATGTCCTGTGTCCTCCGTGTTCCCAGCATGGCTCACAGCCCTGTTTTGAAGCATTTTTTCCTCCTTGTGGGGATCCAGTTCCAGTTTTTCCTCAAATAGGTAACGGCTGTGCCCTGCATCACTTATTAAGAAAACTCTGTCCTTTTCTCCCTGCGGTGATGCTCCATCCGGTAGTTCCCGTGTCTGTGTGGGTCTCCTTCGGGACTCACCATTCCATCCCTTGGTCTTCCCCTCCTGCGGATAGCATGTTGATTTCGTCGCTAGAGATGGGCAAGAAGTCCTCCGGGGGCGGGGCAGATGCCTTCAAGAGGCTCTTAGCCTTTCTTGCCCTCTGTTTTCCTGTACGAATTTTAGAACCAGCTACTAAGCCTTACAGAGAATCATTTTGAGACTTTATGTGGAATTGCGCTGACACTTATAGATCGATTTGGAGAGAACTGACATCTTTACAGCTTTGAGTTGTCTTATCCGAGAATGTGGCATATCTCTATTTTGGTCTTCTTAGTGTCTTTCAATGAAATTTTATAATTTTCATCTAGAAAACTTAAATACCTTTGAGGTTAATTACTAGATACTCTATCATCTTGTTGCTATTATGAATGGCCTCTCTTAAAATTCTGTTTCCCAAATAATACAGTAACATGCACTTGACCTTTTACATTTATTTTGTATCCAGCAATCTTTTTTTTTTTTTATTCAATAGTGCATGGGGCAAGAGAGTAGTTGGGGGGGTGGGCATAGGAACAGAATCTTAAGCAAACTTCATGCCCATAGGGCTCGATCTCATTACCCTGAGATCATGACCTGAGCTGATATCAAGAGTCAGACACTTAACCGACTGAGCCACCCAGGTGCCCCTCCAGCAAATTTTTTAAACTATAATTTTTTTAAAGATTTTATTTATTTGAGAGAGAGAGAGTGACAGAGATAGAGCGCAAACTGGGAGGAGAGGGAGAAGCAGGCTCCCTGCTGAGCAGGGAGGCCTATGTGGGACTCGATCCGAGGACCCTGGGATCATGACCTGAGCTGAAGGCAGATGCTTAATGACTTAAACACCCAGGCACCAGTGATTTTTTTTTGTATACCTGCAGTGTTGGGCCATCACCACCACTATCTAATCCCAGAACCTTTTCACTACTCCCCAAAGAAACCTCGTATCCATAAGGAGTCACTCCCTCTCTCCCCCTAAGCCCCTGGGAACCACTACTCTACATTTTGTTCTGTAGATCTGTGTCTTCTAGGCGTTGTTGTAAATGGGATCATACAACGTATGGCCTTTCATGCATGGCTTCTTTCCCTTATTGTAACGTTTTCAAAGGTTGTCCCTGTGGCAGCATGCTCCCAGTACTGGATTTCTTTTTTATGGCTGAAAAATACTCCATGGTGTGTATAACACCACATTACGCTTATTCAGTCATCAGTTGTTGGACATTGAGATTGTTTCTAGTTTTGGGCTCTTACAAGTCGTATTGCCGCGAACATTCATGTACCTGTATTTGTGGGAACAGATGTTCCCTTGGGTCTCTTCTTAGGAGCGAAATTGTTGGGTTGCATGGTAACCCCATGTTTGACTTTGAGGAACTGCCACCTGTTTCCTAAAGTGACAGCACCATGATACATTCCCGCTAGTGCTGTCGGAGTTCCGGTTTCTCCACATGCTTGTCAACACTTGTCATTGCCCAGGTTTTTTATTGTAGCTGCCCCTGTGGGTATAAAATGGCATCTCATTGACAATTTGCATTTCCCTAGTGATGAATGATGTTGATAAGAATGTCTTTTCATGTATTCATTGGCCACTTGTGTATACTTTTCGGAGTTGCTATTCAAATAGTTTGATCATTTTAATTTAATTTAATTTAAGATTTTAATTATTTGATGGAGAGAAAGAGTGAGCACAAGCAGGAGGAGCGGTAGGCAGAGGGAGAGGGAGAAGCAGGCTCCCTGCTGAGCTGGGAGCCCAATGTGGGGCTTGATCCCAGGACCCTGGGATCATGACCTGAGCTGAAGGCAGACGCTTAACCGATTGAGCCACCCAGGTGCCTCTCTAGAAGGTTTTCAATTAACTTTGCCAAGATCCATGAGAGGAATCACTATCTTCCTTACAAAATGTATTTCTTAAGTAGTAAGACTTGAAAGACTTAAGCAGAAAGACTTGAAATTACTCCTTGATCGAGCAACTGCAGAATGGGTATTATGCTAGGCATGAAAACAACATTAATATCATTGTGTGTCCCCATCAGAGTTCTTGGGTGACCAGGTGGATTGTCAAAGAGCAGTCATATTTCGAAAGGAATCTTCTGAGCAGGAGGTCTCAACAGTGGTCTTAAAGTGTTTGTAAATCATGTTATAAACAGATGTGCTGTCGCACAGGCTTTGTTATTCCATTTAGAGAGCACAGCTGGGGGCACCTGGCTGGATAAGTAGGAGGAGCGTGCAATTCTTGATCTCCAAGTCGTGAGTTTGAGCCCCAGGTTGGGTGTAGAGATTATGTAAAAAAAAATTAATAATTTAGAGGGCACAGACAGAGTAGGTTTGGCATAATTCTAAAGAGCCCTAGGTTTTTTGGAATAGTAAATGAGCACTGCCATCAGCTTAAAGTTACCAACTGTGTTAGCCCCTAATGAGAGAGTCAGCCTATCCTTTGAAGCCTTGAGACCAGTCATTGACTTCTCCTCTCCAGCTATGAAAGTCATAGATGGCATCTTCTTCCAATAGAAGGCTGCTTTGTCTACACTGAAAATCTGTTGGTTAGTATAGCTGCCTGCATTCATGCTCTCAGCTTGATCTGCTGGGAACTTCCTGCTGCTGCTCCTACTTGCTGTGTCTCCTGGCACCCTCATGTTACGGAGTTGGCTTCTTTTCTCAAATGTATGAACCAGCGTCTGATGCCTTCAGACTTTCCTTCTGCAGCTTCCTCACCTCACTCAGCTTTCATGGAACTGAAGAGAATTAGGTCCTTGCTCTGGATTAGGTCTTCGCCTAGGGAATGTTGGGGCTGGTTTGATCTTTTGTCCAGAGCACTAAAACTTCTTATCAGTGATAAGGTTATCTCACTTTCTTATAATGTGTTCACTGGAATAGTGCTTTTATTTTTTTTAAAGATTTTATTTATTTTGAGAGAGTTCTGAGAGTGCGCACAGGCATGAGCTGGAGAGGGGTAGAGGGTGAAGCTGACTCCTCGCTGAGTGGGGAGCCCCACGTGGGACATAGTCCCAGGATCCAGGGATCATGACCTGAGCCAAAGGCAGACACTTAACCAACTCAGCCACCCAGGTGCTCCTGGAATAGCCTTCCGTTTCCTTCAAGAATTTTTCCTTTGTAGTCACAACTTGGCTGTTTGATGCAGGAGGCCTAGCCTTCTGCCCCTTTTGGCTTTTGACACACCTTCCTCATTAAGCTTAATCATTTCTAGTTTTTGATTTAAAGTGGGAGACATGGGACTCTTTCATTTGAACACTCAGAGGCCATTGTAGGGTTATTCACTGGTCTCATTTTAATATTGTTGTGTCTCCAGGAATAGGGAGGCCCCAGAAGAGGGAGAAAGGTGGGACAGCTGGTGGACGGAATAGTCAGAACACGCATGGTGTTTGTCTAAGTGGGTACAATTTGTGGTACCCCCTAATAAGCACAATAGTAATAGAAGAGATCACTGATCACTGTAGTACCATATATGGTGTGAGATAGGTGCCCAGCTGAATTCGTGTGTGTGTGGAAATCAGTTGTTTCAGCATGATCTGTTGAAAAAACTATTTTCTTGCCCATTGAATGGTCTTGGCACCCGTGGCAAAAATCAGCTGGCCATCTCTGTGTATGCGTTTATTTTTGGACTGAGTTCTTTTCTTTTAGTTTCTATATCCCTTTTTTATTTTAAGATTTTATTTATTCATTCATTCCCTCAGAGAGCGTGTGTGAGGAAGAGAGAATCCAAAGCAGACTCCATGCTGAGCAAAGAGCCCAACGCAGGGCTCAGTCTCACAACCCTGAGACATGATCTGAGATGAAATCAGGAGTTCGACGCTTAACTGACTGAGCCACCCACACACCCCTCTATATCCATTCTTAAGCCTGTACCACAATGTTATAGTTACTGTAACAATTACTGTAGCTTTGTAGTAAGCTTTGAAATCCAGAAGTGTGAGTCTTTTACCTTTTGCGTTTTTTTTCATAATCATTATGACTTCTGGGCCCCTTATAATTCCATATGAGTCTGAGGATAATGCTTTTCCACCTCTGTGAAGAAAGATGTTGCGATTTTGGTAAAGATCACATTGAATCTGCAGATCACTTCCAATAGCATTGACATTTTAATTATAGTAAATTTTCTGATCCATAAACTTGGGGTATCTTTTTATTTTTTCATGTCTTTAATTTCTTTCAGCAATGTTTTGACGTTTTCAGTGTTAAGTTTTTCAGCTCCTTTGTTAAATTTATATCTAGGTATTTTATTCTTTTGGAGACTGTTGAAAAGGGATTATTTTACTAATTTCCTTTTTCAATTGTTCATTGCTGGTGCATGGAAACACAACTGATTTTTGTATCTTGAGCTTCGTCATCTGCAGCTTTGCTGACTTTGATGCTAGTTCTAGTAACTGTTTTGTGGATTCTTCATGTTTTTCTATATACAGGATCATGTTATTTACAAATGGAAATAGTTTTCTTCCTTTGCAATTTGAATGTCTTCCCCCCCCCCCTTGACTAATTGTTCTAGCTAGAACTTCCCATACCGTGGTTATATAGCAATGGTATAAGCAGGCATCTTGTTCCTGATCTTAGGGTGAAAGTTGTAGTCTCTGAGTATAATATTACTGGCTTTTCTATAAACACTCTTTGTCATATTGAGGACATGGCATTTTGTTCCTAGTGGGTTTTTTTTTTAAAGATTTTATTTATTTGATAGAGAAACTGAGAGAGGGACACAAGCAGGGGGAGTGGAAGAAGGAGAAGCAGGCTTCCTGCTGACCAAGGAGCCCGACATGGGACTCGATCCCAGGACCCTGGGATCATGACCTGAGCCCAAGGCAGATGCTTAATGACTGAACCACCCAAGCGCCCCTATTCTTAGTTTTCTGAAAATTTTTTTTAATCATAAATGTCTGTTGGACTTCATGAAATGCCTTTTCTATATCAATTACGATGATCATGTAGGTTTTTTCCCCTTTGTTCTGTTAATGCAGTGTATATTACATTGGTTGATTTTCTTATGTTGAACTATCCCTCATTCTTGAGATAAATCCTATTTCATGGGGTCTAATCCTTTTAAGATACCTTTGGATTTGATTCACTAGTATTTTGTTGAGGATTTTTACTTTGTTATAAGTGATGTCCTGTGATTTTCTTGTGACGTCTTTATCTGGCTTTGGTGTCAAGGTAGTGTCACATAGAATGAGTTAGTTTATCAAAAAGAAACGATCATGGGGCGCCTGGGTGGCTCAGTGGGTTAAGCCTCTGCCTTTGGCTCAGGTTGTGATCTCAGGGTCCTGGGATCGAGCCCCACATCGGGCTCTTTGCTCAGCAGGGAACCTGCTTCCCCTCTCTCTCTGCCTGCCTCTCTGCTTGCTTGTGATCTCTCTCTCTCTCTGTGTCAAATAAATAAAATCTTTAAAAAAAAAAAGATCATGTAAATGAGAAATCATGTAGAATAGTAATTAAAACACCATGTGCCTATATTAGAAAAAAAAAGATCTGAGATCAATAACCTGATCTTCTACCTTAAGAATCTACTAAAATTGCAAACTAAACCCAAAGCAAGCACAAGAAAGGAAATAATAAAGATGAAAGTCCAAAGAAAGGAAGTAGAGAATAGGGAAGCAATAGAGAAAAATCGGGGAGACCAACAGTCAGTCCTTTGAAAAGCTCAGCAAAATTGGCAAATCTTTAGCCAAACTAAACAAGAAAAAAGAAGACTCCAGTTACTAAAATCAGGAATTAAAGAGAGAACATCACTAGGAACCCAACAGAAGTAAGTGGATTATAAGGAGATACTGTGAATAATTGTGTGCCAACAAATCAGCTAACCTAGATGAAATGGACAAGTTCCTAGAGACAGGCTACCAACATTGACTTAAGGAAAACAGAAAATCTGAATATGCCTGTAACAAGATTGAGTCTATAACCAAACCTCCCAGTTATAACCTGCTTATATTATTGTTTTATTGTTGATTTCTCACTTAATTTCCTTGTAGTCAGAAAACACAATCTGTATGAGATTATTGCTTTGAAATAAATAGAAGCTGGTTCTACAGGCCAGGCGCACGTGGTGAGTTTTCCTCAGTGTCCCCACATTCTCAAAAAGACTGGCCAACACTTATCTGTTTTGTATTATATGCCAAGCATTCCTCTAAGTATTTGAAGTGCAGTAACTTGCTTAACTTTCACACTGACCCTATGATGTAGGTACTTTTATTATTACGTGTTTAACAGTTAAGGAAGGTGGGTCACTAAGAAGTGGCGGAGCTGGGATTTGAACCCAGGATTGCAGCCCTGCGGTCTGTTTCCTTGAATGCTAGGGGGAATGCTTTATAATTGTTCACCATATGAAACTTAATCTCTTAATTACTAGAAGAGGGAGGATAAAGTCAAACACCCTCCTGATGGTTTTGCTGATTTCTCCCTTTATATCTATCAGTTCTTTTTCTCTACATATTCTGCATTATGATATTAGGTGCATCAGGCTTAGAATTGTTTTAAGTTGCTAGTGAATTGAACCTGTTTTGTTGTTATTTAATGGCTGCCTTTTTTGGTAACAATTTTTTTTTTTTTTAAGATTCTGTTTATGTATTTGACAGAAAAAGAGAGAGCAAGAGAGGGAACACAAGCAGGGAGAGTGGGAGAGGGAGAAGCAGGCTCCCCGCGGAGCAGGGAGCCCGGTGTGGCGTTCGATCCTCGGACCCTGGGATCATGACCTGAGCCGAAGGCAGATGCTTAGTGACTGAGCGACCCAGGCTCCCCCTTCAGTAACAAATCTTTTAGTTTTAAGTCTATTTCAGTCGATGTCACTATAGCAGTTGCAGTTTTCTTCTGGTTAGTAATTTTGTGGTATGTTTCATTATACTCTGTGATGTCTAATCTTTCTACAGCTCAGTGTTTTAGTTGTTATCTCCTGTAAACAGACTGTAGCTGGCTTTTTAATAATCTCTTTGAAAAATTTTGCCGTTTGATTAGAAAGTTTAATCCACTTACAGTAACAGTGATTACTAATAACTTTGAATTTATTTCAGCAGACTTACTGCATATTTTGTTTGTCCCTCCTGTTATGCCTTATTTTGGATTGAATTCTTTAACCTTTTTCTCTGCTGGATTTTCAGTCTATGAATTTGGAAGATATACATTCTTTTTTTGATTTATGTATTTGACAGAGAGAGACACAGTGAGAGAGGGAACACAAGCAGGGAGAGTGGAGAGGGAGAAGCAGGCTTCCCGCTGAGCAAAGAGCCCGATGTGGGGCTCGATCCTAGGACCCTGAGATCATGACCCGAGCGGAAAGCAGACGCTTAATGACTGAGCCACCCAGGCAGCCCCGAAGATATATGTTCTTAATACATTCTGAAGTTAGTTGATCAATATCTTTACCCTCCTCCTGAACGATGCAAAGACCTTAGACTACTTAACTTGGCTCACCCCTCCCTTTGTTTAATATGCTGTTTTTAGATTTTAATTCTAAACACTTTTCTTAATATTTAATTCTTAAATATCATCATCATCAATATTTGATACAGTTCATATTCATTAGATTATCCACATAACAATTTTTTTCTCACCATTTTCACAACTTTCATCTGAGACCATTTTCCATCTCCCCGAAATACACCCTTTGTGTTTCTTAATCTCCTTCATCTCCTCCTCCCTCTCCTGTAAACGTTCTCAGTATCTCTGTAAAATGTCTTTATAGGGTGTTTATTCTCGACAGTTCTCTGGACACAGAATTCTGGATTGCGTGACTTTCAGCCCATTGAAGGAAGTTGTTACTCTTTATTCAGCTTCTGTTGCCCTGGGAATCAGGACTCGGTCTCCCACGCCTCCTGCAATGCGATGTCTTTTCTGTTTTAAGATTGTTTACCTTTGATACTCTGTCATTTCACCATGATGTACTGAGGTGTGGATTTCTTTTCATTCCTCTTTGGAGTCATTGGGCTTTCTCCGTCTGCAAATTGATGTGTTCAAACAATTCTAGAAAATTTTTAGTCATGATCTTCTAGAATAGCAGCTCTGTCTTACACTCTTCATTTTTTTCCTTTTAGAATTCCAATCTAATGTAAGCTGGAACTTTTCGCTTAGTCATCTGTGTCTCTTAACATCGCTTCAGTTTTCCATCTAATCTCCCTGGGTCACATTCTGGATAGTTCCTTCCATTCTCAATTCTCTAATATCTTTTTTTTTTCACCTGCATAAAATCTGTTGGTTAATCCTTTTTTTTTTTAATATTTTATTTATTTATTTGACAGACAGAGATCACAAGTAGGCAGGGGGGGTGGGGATGGGAAGGAGGCTCCCCGCTAAGCATAGAGCCCAATGTGGGGCTTGATCCCAGGACCCTGAGATCATGACCTGAGCCGAAAGCTGAGGCTTAACCCATTGAGCCACCGAGGCGCCCCTGTTGGTTAATCCTTCTAACAAGTACTTAATTTTGTTTAAAAGTTTATGTCTAGAAGTTCTAATGTCTCTTTTTAAAATCTGTTCATTCTTCCTCATATTATCAAGTTTTTCATTTATTTCTTTAAACATATAAGCCTCATCTTTTATATTCTGTGTCTGATTATTGCAATATCTGAAGTCTTGGTGAGTTGGTTTTTGTCCACTGTGGCTGCTGGTTTTCACTCCTCATGCCTTCTTTCCTTGTGAGATTTTTTCAAAAATTTTATTTATTTGTCAGCATAAGCAGGGGAGCAGTGGGCAGGGGGAGAAGCAGACTCCCCGCTGAGCAAGGAGCCCCGTGTGGATCTCGATCCCAGGATTCTGGGATCATGACCTGAGTGAAAGGCAGACGCTTAACCAACTGAGCCACCCCGGTTCCCCTGCATTGTGGGATTTTTGACCCATTTGGCCTACAAGTTCATGGGTGGGAGGTCTTTGAGTCCTTGGGTGAAGTTAGGTTCCTCCAGTGTTTCTGTCAGTCACCTGGGATGCTGCCAACCCAGGACTCTTTTAAAAACAAATTCTCTCCTTAAGATTTCCTTGACCTCGGGGCGCCTGGGTGGCTCAGTGGGTTAAGCCTCTGCCTTCAGCTCAGGTCATGATCCCAGAGTCCTGGGATCGAGCCCCACAACAGGCTCTCTGCTCAGCAGGGAACCTGCTTCCCCCCTCTCTCTGCCTGCCTCTCTGCCTACTTGTGATCTCTGTCTGTCAAATAAATAAATAAAATCTTAAAATGAAATAAATAAATAAAACCGCAAGCTCACTTGAAGGCTTGTGGGTCTCAATTCTCCAGGAGATTTTTTTCCCCTTTTTCCCAACGGGGTTTTTTTTCTTTCACTATTAACACTGTTGCCATTCCTTATAGGGTCTCAGTTTTATTACCAGGATCTCCTATTAGATTTTTTTAAAGATTTTATTTATTTACTTAGAGAATGAGTGAGAGGGAGAGAGAGAAAGCACACAAGCCAGGGGAGGGCCAGAGAACCAGACTCCCCACTAAGCAGGGAGCCCGATGCCAGACTCGATCCCAGAACTCTGGGATCACAACCTGAGCCAAAAGCAGATGCTTAACCACCTGAGCCATCCAGGTGCCATCCTATTAGATGGCATCCTATACTGTATATACCCTATAGTGTCCCAGTACCCAGGGCTCAGGGTCTCCAGGAGCCAACAGAAGTCCTTTGGCGTTATTTACCTTGTAGGCTCCTAGTGTCCTTTTTGTTTGTTTGTTTAAAGACTGTGTTTATTTATTTGAGAGACAAAGCATGAGCAGGAGGAGAGGCAGAGGGAGAAGGACATGCAGGCTCCCTGCTGAGTGGAGAGCCCGATGAGGGGCTTGATCCCGGGACCCCAAGACCGAGACTGTGACCTGAGCCGGAGTCAGACGCACAACTGAGTCACCCAGGCCCCCCACCTCGTGTCCATTTTTTAAAAAGGCTTTACTGAGATGTAATTCACATATGATACAATTCACCTACCTCAAGTATAAAATTCACTGTGTATAAAAATCACTGTGTATTTTCATATATTGTAGATCTATCACCACATCAATTTTAGAACATTTTTTTACCCCTATAGCTGTCTCTCCTGAGCCCCTCTTCCTCCTCGTTCCTATGTAGCCACCAGCCTACTGGCTGTCTACGTGGATTTGCCTGTTCGTACACTCACCCATGTTAGAGTGTGCATCCGTGCTCCAGTCCTTTTTTTTTTTTTTTTTTTTTTTTTTAAAGATTTTACTCACTTACTTGACAGAGGGGGAAAGATCACAAGTAGGCAGAGAGGCAGGCAGAGAGAGAAGGGGAAGCAAGCCCCCCGCCGAGCAGAGAGCCCGACACAGGGCTCGATCCCAGGACCCTGAGATCACGACCCAAGCCAAAGGCAGAGGCTTCAACCCACTGAGCCACCCAGGCGCCCCACCATTCCTTTTTTGTTGCTGAATAATATTCCATCGTTTGGTTACGCCACAATTTTCCTATCCGTTCCTCAGTTGATGGACAGTTGGGTTTTTTCTACCATTTGGGTACAAATAATGCTACTAAGAATACCCACATGCCAGTTTTTGTGTGGATGTATGTTTTTGCTTACTTGGGGATGTGCCTCGGAGTGGAAGTGCAAGGTCATAGGGTCATTCTGTGTTTAACCGTTCGAAGAACTGGCGGACTGTTCTGCGCAGTGGCTGCCCCGTTCTGCACCCCCACCAGCCCTGTCAGAGGTTCTGCTCTCCACTTCCTGGCTGGCACTTGAGCGCATCTCATTTTGGTTAATGTCACCTTGTGTTGCGGGGAGGGGAATGCTGTGGCTTATTGGTGTCTAAAAAGCGGTTTCGAGTATCGTATCCAGCACCTGGTGGTTTTAGGGGCTGTGGGCCGCTGAATTACCCAACTGCCAGAAATGTCATTGTCACCCTTGGCAGCTCTGAGGCTTCCTGGCAGACCCTGCTTTCTCTTTTTCTTTCCTAGGTCATTGTCCACACAGCAGTCACCCGAATCCATTCGGGCCCCTCCTGGCGCAAGCCTGTTGGGGGTGGGGAGGTCCCTTTGCCCTTCGATTCAAACCACACTCCTTTCCACCCACCCTGCTCCTGCCCCTTTGTCACCTTTCTGCATCCCGGTGCTCACTGGAACACGATGCTGCCCGAGACCCTGGCTGTCCCTCATGTGTGGGGCTCTTGGTTCTCTCTCCTGCTGCCCAGGGTCTTCCCAGGGCTTCTCCTTCCCATCTCTCTCAATTATCACCTCCTCGCCGGGCCTGACCACCTCCAGCTTGCTTATTTTTGTAACTGTTCTATCAGTTACACTGACTTGCTCATACTTTGCTCCCCTCCTGGAACATGAGCTTAGGAGGGTAGGAACCGTGTGTGTCCCTGCTGCAGGGCTGTCACATGGCACACGGTGCACACTTAGAACTATGTGTTGGTTGAGTGGGTGAACAGACATACGGGGAGGGGCCACTCCGCGCTGTTTCTCCTCTGATTCCTGCTGACCACCAACCTCCTGCAGCCACCTTCTGGGTCAATCCCCAGTTCAAGATCCGGCTGGAGGAGACGGATGATGCAGACGACGACTACGGGGGTCGCGAGTCAGGCTGCAGTTTCGTGCTCGCCCTCATGCAGAAGCACCGTCGCCGCGAGCGCCGCTTTGGCCGGGACATGGAGACCATTGGCTTCGCGGTCTACGAGGTGAGCCCCAGGGGTTTGCCCAGAACCGGCGGGGAAGCCGGCCTCCCGGTGCGCAGCAGTCGAGTCCCAGCAGGGGGCGCCAGAGGACCCTGCTGCCGGAGCGTTCAGGCAGGAGGCCTGGGACACTGTCCCCCAGAGGCACCTGCTGAGGTCGCTCTTGGGCAGAGGGGTTTGGCTTAGTTGACACCTGGGAGGTAGCTTCTAGGGGACAGGCTTGGGCTCGGCTTCAGAAAGAAGTAGGCATGTGCGCTGTCCTGGTGGAGTAGTGAGCTCCCTGTCTTAGAAGTATATAAGCAGAGGCTGGCTTGGGAGGGCCCTGCTTCACCCTTTATGTTTAAGACAGAAACTTCTGGACCTTGCTGGTAGGGGCAAAGAATGGCTGCAGTCTTGGCCCGGGCCCAGAGCTCCTGGCCGCAAACTGGTGTAGACCTCTGATGTCCCTGGCCTTTGGGACATGGCAGCTGGCCACCTGGGGTCTGTCCTGGGTGCTCTGATTCCGAGCCAAGGCCCAGGGCGTTCTGAGGATGAAGAGAACCCTGCCTCCTGCCTGAAGAGGACGAGGCTCCCTTTCCTGAGGTCCTGCGATCCCGCTCGGCTGTGACGATGGGTCTGGGGCCACCAGTGGTCCTGGGCTCTGCCTCCTGGTGTCTTCATCCCATCGTTCTTAAGAACTCAGGGCCTCTGCCCAGCAAATGCTGCCCCCACCGACCTCGGGGCCAAGCACACGTCTCTCAACTCCTCCATCTCTCTGGCAGGTCCCTCCGGAGGTAGGTGTGACGCCGGAATCACCTGGATTTCCATACCCCTGAACACAGAGGGCCTGACGGTGCCCAGAGGGGAGCAAGATGGCCCGCACGTAGAGAGTTAAGAAGTCACCTTCTCTTACTGCTCGCTAACTGCCCTCCTCCCCGCTCCCGGGGCAGGGGGCAGACACTGCTGTCCTGGGCGCCAGGGCAGGTAACAAGGGAGGGAGCTGGATTTGAACCCTGGCCCTCAGAGCACCCCACGGCCCTCCCCCACACACCTGAGGCTCTTCGCGTCTTGCTGTTTCCCTGAGTGAGCGCTGGCTGCGGCTGCCTGGGACTAGCCGAGTACTCCGCAGCCCCGAGCAAGCTGCCTTAGCTCCAAGCCTCAGTGTCAGTGTCTGTTCAATGGGCGCGAGAACACTAGCTCACATGGCCGGCATGAGCTTTAAACGAGCCCCCCCCTCCAACGTACCCGTGTTGCGTGACTTGGGGAATAATCGTGGGACTGTTTCTTCGGTGGTGCCCTAGTATCCCCGTCCACCTCCAGAGTGTCTCCTCCCCGCCGCCCTGTGCAGTAGGGAGGGTTGTCGCCTGCGCCTGACCCATGAGGAAACAGATGGAACCATTTGTCAGAGTTGTCAGGGTCTGGGTCAGTGGGCAGCTCCGGGGGGGGGGGGGGGGAGTGGCCAGCTGCAGCCCCGCCCCCTCCGTGCCTCCCGCCAGCTGGTGGGCCAGCCCGCAGTGCACCTGAAGCGGGACTTCTTCCTGGCGAACTCGTCACGCGCGCGCTCCGAGCAGTTCATCAACCTGCGGGAGGTCAGCACCCGCTTCCGCCTGCCGCCCGGGGAGTACGTGGTGGTGCCCTCCACCTTCGAGCCCAACAAGGAGGGGGACTTCGTGCTGCGCTTCTTCTCGGAGAAGAGCGCCGGGACCCAGTGAGTTAGAGGGCCTCTCGCCAGTGCCTGCTCCCCACCTGCCCCGGGTCTCCCTGCGCCCTCCTGACTGGCCCCCCTCTCTCCCCACCCCTGCAGGGAGCTGGACGACCAGATCCAGGCCAATCTCCCTGATGAGGTGCGTGCCCTACCCACCCCCCCCAGCCCCCCCTCCCGCCCGGTGCCTTCCTCTTCTGCCCTCACCCTGGGTGTGTCGTGGGGACCTGGGCGTCTTGGCTCCTGTGAGGAGCCGGGAGAGGGATCCTAATCCCTCATCCGCCCAGCACTTGACAGTTTGCAAAGGCTTTTGAGGTAATAGTGGTGCGAGATCCCTGAGCTCTTGTCTCTTTTGGGTCTGCGCTGAGCTCTTTACTTGGTCACTCCATTTCCTCCATGACAACCGTGTCAGGATGCCATCACCCTCTTCCCCTTCAGTGAGAAACTCAAGTTCAGGGAGGTTCGGGAACTTGCCCAAGGCCTCCCCCCCATCACGGATCCGAAGGGTGCCCCGTTTGGGCCACCGAGCCCTGGGCAGGGGGAGAGGGGGGTTCTAGATTCCCACTTTCCAGGTGAGAAGAGTGAGGCTCCGAGACATGATGAGGCGGGCGGGTGGTGACGAGCGGTCCCAGCCTCGCCCCTGACCCGCTCTCCCCTGCTCTCCTTCCAGCAAGTGCTCTCGGAAGAGGAGATTGATGCGAGTTTCAAGACCCTCTTCAGGCAGCTGGCAGGGGAGGTAGGCTGGGTGGGCTGGGGTGAGGGGCTCTGGGGCGACGGGGGGCAGCCTTTCCCCAGAGTGGGTGGTGCCATCCTCCGTCTCCCCCTAGGACATGGAGATCAGCGTCAAGGAGCTGCAGACCATTCTGAACAGGATCATCAGCAAACGTGAGCGTCCCCGCACCTCTCCGCCCTGGGTCCTCACTTTCTCTGAACTCCACAATCTGGGCTTCTGCTCCCACGTGGAGCCAAACCCAAGTCCTCCGTCTTCGCGGGCGGGGCAAGCCCCCACTGCCTTTCCGAGCCCCGCTCACCCCCACTTTCCTCTCAAACGCCTTCCACCACCTGTTCTCTATGCCCGCGTGCCCGGACTTGGTGTGGCTCTAGAAGCGGAGCTGCTGACAAGCACCATAGTATGAAGGAGCAGCCCCCCCCCCCCAGAAGATACACCCCACGGCCGGGCCAAGTGGCATCGAGCAGAACAAGGCTGGCTTCATCCTCCAATCCCACCCCCGTGTGCACAGCCAAGGGCAGCACCCCCCCGAACTTCCCTCTGCCCCGCCTCTGACCTCCTTCCATGCTGCTCCCTCAACCCAGAGCCCTCTCCTGTGCCCCCCCTGTGGGGCCCGTGGCAAACCCCAGCCCTGCCGTGGCCGCCTTGGCCTCACGTTTGTACTGCGTCTGTCCCACTTCTGTTTGGCACTGACTCCGTTCCACTCGTGGCTCTTCCGTGGCAGGGACACGGCTGGCGGGACACCAACTTGATTGTTCTAGTACTTTAACCGTGCTAATGATAAAAATGACCTGACACACCCACTCCGCTAGACTTTCCATGCCAGGTGCCAGGAATCGTGCTGTCCCGGTCCTGGTCCCCGTCCCACCCGGGGCCCCCTGCGCGGTGCCACAGAAGCTCGCGGGTTGAGGTGTTGGGACTGGTTTTCTTGCAGACAAGGACTTGCGTACCAAGGGCTTCAGCCTGGAGTCGTGCCGCAGCATGGTGAACCTCATGGACGTATCCTTCGCTTCTGTTTCCTGAGGCTGCTTTGGGGTTGGGCGGCATGTGGGACGACGCCCTGTGACCTCTCCTGGGAACAGTGCAGAGAAAGGGACAAAGCCCTGTCTGGTGTGGACAGACCAGCTCTTTTCCCGGGCAACTTCCTGTTGACTGGGAAGGGGAAACGGAGGCACAGGCTTTGTGTTGAGCGAGTGATAGAGCAGGGTCTAGGTCCTTGAGTGACCTTCAAGTTGGTGCTTTTTGTATCCCTCCGAACCCAACCCCCCTGGCTTTGCAGGTTCCTGCCTCCTCCCATCTCCCCTCACCTCGAGGTCAGTCTCCCCTGCTTCCCGGTTGCAGGAAAAGAGGCAGAAGGAGGGGGAGAAGCAGGTTCCCTGCTGAGCAGGGAGCCTGATGCGGGGCTCGATCTCTGGACCCTGAGATCATGACCTAGGCTGAAGGCAGACGCTTACCCGAATGAGCCACCCCCGCGCCCCTAGTTTAAGCTTCTTAACAGTAGCTCCCAGCGGGACGGCAACGGGAAACTGGGCCTGGTGGAGTTTAACATCCTGTGGAACCGAATCCGGAATTACCTGGTAGGTGGTCCCTCAGCCCTGCTGGTGCCCGCCCTCTGCTGTGGCCTTGGTCCCAGGCAGGGCCTCTGCCCGCCCTGGGGCCACCTCTCCAGATCCCAGCCCCTGGCCCACCTTTCGGGTCTTTCCCCTGTACCCTCAGCAAGCCCCTACCCTGGGGAGAACGGGAAGGGCTGGGTGCCTCCCTCGGCCCGGCCCTCACCCTCCGCTCCCCGCTCCAGTCCATCTTCCGGAAGTTTGACTTGGACAAGTCGGGCAGCATGAGCGCCTACGAGATGCGGATGGCCATCGAGTCCGCGGGTAAGGCCTGAGTGCCGAAGGCCGATGGCCCCAGGCTGATTCCCCACTGGTGACCCAGGGTGGCAGGCTAGCACACTGTCCTTGTCCCTGGGGTGGTGGTGGTGATGGGTTGTGGCATCCTGTGGGGACTGAGCTAAGAGCTTTGTCAGCATTTCCTTTTGCCCTCGCTGCAGCCTGACTGGGCAAGAGTCTCTTACTGTCTCCACTGTACACGGAAGAAAGTAGGGCTCAGAGAGGGAAAGCGACTGGTCTGCGGCCACACAGCCAGGGAGGGGTGGAGCTGGGTGCCTGAGCCTCCAGTGAGGGAGGTGCGTGTCAGGATGAGGCCAGGGCTTTCAGCACAAATAAAACTGGACCCCTGGGCCCTCTGGCCCCTGATTCGCTGGGGCTGTCAGGCCCTCGCTCCCTCTGGGGCTGGCACTTGCTTGCCCAGCGCCCCCCAGCAGCGCGCCCCACCCAAGGAGGCCTTCAGGCCTTGGAGCTGCAGAGCTCACCCTGCCCCCTGCATCCAGTCCCCCTCCCTGTACCCTCGGGCCAGGCCATGCCCCCCCCCCCGGCCCTTACCCACTCTCCCGGGCCAGGCTTCAAGCTCAACAAGAAGCTGTATGAGCTCATTATCACCCGCTACTCGGAGCCAGACCTGGCCGTGGACTTCGACAATTTCGTGTGCTGCCTGGTGCGGCTGGAGACCATGTTCCGTGAGTGCCTCGTGGGCTCCTGCCTCTGGTTCTGTCTCTCGGCAGCTGTGGGGGGAGCAACAGGGCAACAGGGAGAGATAGGACATACGTGCCACGGTGTGTGCCAGAGAGGCGAAGGGTGCCACACTTGGGACCCTGCAGGCTGGGTGCTGGGAGGTTAGGGGAGCGTGGACCTGGCAGCAGGGGGGCTCAGGCAGCAGGAAGATCTGTTCCCCGGCAGGCACAGGTGAGGGCTTGGGGTGCTGTGGGGATGGGGAATGAGGGGCAGGGTGGGTCCTGGTCTTGCGGGAATGTCCTACTGGGTTCTCAGTGCCAGAACATCTTCTTTTGAATGTAGGATTTTTCAAAACTCTGGACACGGATCTGGATGGTGTCGTGACCTTTGATCTGTTTAAGGTGGGCACTGCCCTTGGCTGTGGCAGGGGAGGGCGTTTAGGGATGGTGGAACTTTCTTACCGGCCTGGGGTAGCAGCCCAGGGCTTCAGACCCAGCCCCAAAGGCCAGGCCTCCTGAGTCCTGGAAGGATGGGGTGGGGTCGTCTGGGTCCTGGGAAGGGAGCAGGAAGGGAGGGCGAGGCTCCCGGAGGTCTCTGCGGCGCTCCTTCCCCCAGAGGGTCCCCTCCCACCCGCCCTCAGTGGGTGAAGCGACAGTGGCTTCTGGGGTGGGAGGCTGGACTTGGCGTTTCTGCTGTCCCCGCCTGACCCGTCTCTCCACCCCCCACCCCCGGCAGTGGTTACAGCTAACCATGTTTGCATGAGGCGGGGGCTCAGGCCCCCTTGCTGTGTTCCTCTCCCTCGTCTGCCAAGCCATGCCTTCCCGCCACGCCACAGCAGGCCACACCAGCTGCAAGTGCCTTCCTCGGAGCGGGAGGCAGCCGCGTCCTCCTGTCCTTCACCTCCCAGCTGCCACGGCTCATCTGCTCTGCGCAGAGCCGGGGGGGCCTTCCCTGCCTTTGCCCGCTGTGGGCTCCGAGGGACTCCTCCGCCCCTCCCGTCGCCAAACAAGGAAGGCAGCTTTCGCTTGTCCCTGCCTCAGGATGGGGCTCCAGGGGGAGCCGACAGCCCCAGGCCTCCCGGCGCCCCGATGACGATGACATGTGCTCTCCCCTCACTCCAGAGGCCACCCCCCCCCCGACCCCGCCACCCAGTGTCACCTGCAGACCTTCAGACAGAACCACTAGCTCTGCACAGTTACGGCCCAGCTGTGCAGGGCCCTTCCCAGCCGAGGCCTCCTCCTGGGTCTGGGAAGGCCCGTTCCTTCCTGCGCAGAAGCCCGTGCCCCTCGCCTCCGTGGCCTGCCCTGCCCCCCCCCCCCCCCCCGGCCAGCCAGGAGTCACCTGGCCCGAGGGGTAGTCAGGTGCTCCCTCCCCTGCTCCTTCCTTTTTTATATTGGTGACTTTAACGGGGATTCTTCAGGGACTGGTGTACCAGTAATGGGGGTGCCAGAGGCACCTGGGTATGGGGTGGGGTGGGGATCTCACATTTCCATGCCGAGAAACCCCAAACAATAAAGGAAAAGGCCCCACACCTGTGTCCGGAGTGTATTTCTGCCCCAAGCTGCTGCCCAGGAAGGCACCAGCAATCCTGCAGCTGAAGGGACAGCCCGGGGCCTCCCGCCACCCCTGCGCTGCGGCTCCTCCTGGGGGCTCTCACCCCTGCTGGAGTCCCGGGTATCTAGGAAGCTGGGGAGGATGGGGCTCCCGGCTGCAGGGCAGGGCCATACTGGGGAGGTCCCCTTGACCCCACTGGTCCTTTTCGCCCTCCTCGCAGCCCCAGAGGCCTGACCCCTGCCCTCCATGTATGCTCTGCCCGGAAGGTTCCGGCTGCGACCCGAACTCCCACTGAGCACAAACCTGACCCCCCAGGAAGCTTCCAGAACACAAGGGCCTCCTTCACCCGGACACCTGCAGCTTATGTAAGCTGCTCAGCCCCTCTGGGTCGCAGCTTTTCTTACCAGAGATAAGAGTGGCTTGCGGTCAGGGTAGAAGAGAGAGGACGGTGGGAAGCAGGGGTGTGGGGGTAAGCCACAAACTAGGACGGCGTCTGCAGGGCAGAGGCTGACGGAGCCTGGGGTGGGGATGGGGGCTGCCCTCGGCGGCTAGGGGAGGCCCAGATAGAGCCCCGAGTGGCAGACGTCCCGGGCACTGCTTGCCACAGGCTGGTGCAGGGCCTGGACCCCCTGTCCCGAGCCGGCATTTGGCCCCCAGGAGTCCTAGAGCTGGTCCTGGGCCTTGGCGTCCGGTCAGAAAGGGGGGGTGCCTGTCACTTGCTGGGAGTCCAGGCTGGTGAGGGGGCCAGGTGGGGGGCTGGGAGGACAGTCTCATGCCCCCCACTCCTTGTAGTTCTCTGTGTTGGGGTTTTGTTTGAGAGCGGGTTGAGGTAATGGTCTGGATGGTCTGGTGGCCTTACCCGCCCACACACCCCCACGCTGAGGCTGAGTGCCTGCGACCGAGGCGGGGAGACCCGGGCTGCCTCTTAGCGCCCCTGCTCCAGCATCCCCACCCCGCCCCACCCCTGTTTCTCCTGTGCAGCCTCTTCTCGGGGGCTGGGGCCCAGGGACTGGGTCCCCTACGCTGTCTGGATCGGGCTCTGGAAGGTGCCTCACGGTGGCCCTCAGGAGAGAGGGGAGGGTGATGATGGGGTGGCAGTGACTGCTGGGGTCCCCCGGGGAGGCCGGCAGGGGTGGGGTGGCTGGGCCTGCGGATCCCGGCGGTGGGCTGCAAGGCAGCGCTCTGGGACCCCTGGTTTTCTAGCTGGGAGTGGAGATGGAGAGAAGTGAGGACCAAGGCCCTGGAGGGAGGGGGAGCCCTGCAGGCCTGGGGACGCCCAGGGCCTCCTGTGAGGTGTAACCAGACCCCTCTGACCTGCCGGATGCGGGGCGTGCGGTCCTGACCCCGGGCCTATTCCTCCACCCCCCGGGGGCCTGTCCTTTACATAAGGCCGCAGCAGGCTGGGCCATAGCTCGTGACCATGGCCTTCACGGACCTGCTGGACAGCCTGGGTGGTGTGGGGCGGTTCCAGCTGGTCTACACGGCCCTGCTGCTCCTGCCCTGTAGCCTGCTGGCGTGTCACAACTTCCTGCAGAATTTTACGGCCGCTGTGCCCGGCCACCACTGCCGGGGCTCCGCCAACCACACCATGGCCGCCACCAACCACTCGGGGGCCTGGCTGAGGGCCACCGTACCCCTGGACCAGCTCGGGGCCCCCGAACCGTGCCGGCGCTTCGCGGAGCCTCAGTGGGCCCTCCTGAGCCCCAACACCTCTGCCCACGGGGCAGCCACGGAGGGCTGCAAGGACGGCTGGGTCTATGACCGCAGCACATTCCCGGACACCATCGTGACAGAGGTCCGCGGGGGAGGCAGCGCGGTGGACCGGTGTGGGGGGGGCTGCTGCCCGAGGCCGAGGCTGGAGCGCCCCTCTCCCTCTCTCCCCTGCAGTGGGATCTGGTGTGTGAGGCCCGCCCCCTCCGCGACCTAGCTCAGTCCATCTACATGGCCGGGGTGCTGGTGGGCGCCGCCGTATTCGGCAGCCTCGCGGACAGGTGAGCCTTGACGGGGAGGGTCCCAGACACCTGAGCCTCTTCGTTCATTTGACTTTATTGACGCTGCTTGGTAGAGAGATGAGCCATTTGCATGGTTCACCGTTCTAGAAGGTGTGGGAGAGTCCGCAGGGAAGGGTCCCTTTCCCACTGCTGTCCCACCGTCCACTGATTTCTAGAGGGCAGCCTGGTTTCTGTGTCTCTTTGCAGAGATATTTTATGATTTTTTAAAAGTTTTTATTTATTTACTTGACACAGAGAGGGAACACAAGTAGGGGGAGCGGGAGAGGGAGAGGCAGGCTTCCCGCCAAGCAGGAAGCCCAATGCAGGACTCCATCCGGGGACCCTGGGATCATGACCTGAGCCAAAGGCAGGCGCTTAATGATTGAGCCACCCAGGCGCCCCAATATTTTATGATTTTATGTCATCCGTGCCACCAGGTACATATGCTGTGTCCCACCTTTGTCATGCCAATGCTGGTACACCCCACGGGTGCTTCTGGACCTGGCTTTTACTTCCCCTCGAGGCCTCTGCATGTTCCTTTAGAAAGAACTTTCTGGGCCTCCCTATTGTCCCTGCTGAAATTCTATGGTATGGAAGACCAGAACTAAGCAGAACGGCCCCTGAGGGTATCCGGCAGCCCTTCCAGAGGGACCCCAGGAAACCCAACCCGGCGCTTGACTGTGATGGAGTCAGCTCCACACCTCCTGTCCTCTTTCCCCTACCTTCCAGCTCGTCCACCCCTCCCCCTGCCCCCTCCTCTTCCCTCCAGTTCCAGGGGTGCCCCTACCCCCCCACCGCGCCAACCCCCCACTGCCGCCCCGCACCCTGGAGTGCAGACTGCCCCTCACCCCGGGCTGCGTGCTTCAGGCCCCTCGTGGGCAGCTCCGCCATGACCGTGGCCGTACTAGGTCATGGCACAGCCCGGCCTTCCAGTGGACGAGCTTGTCTCTTACCCACGGCATCGTGTTCGTCACCAGCCCCCAGTGCAGGACGGTTAGTTACCTAGAGGTGATCGAGGCATGTTTGCGTCAGAGAATGAACGTGCGAACGAGTGAATGGGTCAGGGGGTGGGCAGTGTGCGGCCCCCTTCCCGGCCTGCTGCCCTCCCAGCCGCGCCAGGGCTCTGGCCCTGGATCCTCACACATGGGGCATGGCCAAGGCCAGACCGGGGTAACCCTGCTACCCTGAACCCTGACCTTCGACCCATTTGTGCTGTGACAAGCCCCCGCCCGACCCGGACCTCCCCAGCATGACCAGCTCAAATGAGGACTCGATGCTGGGGTCCTGCTCCCACTGGCCCCTGAGTCCTGGTGTGAGGCCTCCGTCCAGCCAGAAGCTCACTCGGGACCTTCTGACCGCAAGCCCCGAAGATTAGGAGCTGGGTTGGGGCGGGGGGAGGCAGATATACTCCTTGAGTGAAGGAATAAAAGAGAAAAGACAAGTCTTCGTGTCCGGTTTTCCCTCCCTGACCCTCAGCCACCAGCGCCTGGGTCCCAGCAGGTGCACCTGGCTCTGTTGGAGGGACTGGCCTGGGGGAGCCGCTTCCTCTCTCCCTCCCCCGGCAGCCCCCACGAGGGATGAGGCTGCTGCCCCCGGAAGCTAACCGCAGCCCGGCGCCCGGCTCAGGCTGGGCCGCAAGGGCCCCCTGGTCTGGTCGTACCTGCAGCTGGCAGTTTCCGGGGCCGCCACCGCCTACTTCGGCTCCTTCGGTGCCTACTGTGTCTTCCGGTTCCTGATGGGCATGACCTTCTCTGGAATCATCCTCAACTCCCTCTCCCTGGGTGAGTCCAGCCAAGGAGGGCCCTGGTGGGGCGGTGGGCTTGGGAAAGTGGGGGTCGTGCCTTATCAGTGGACGAATTTCCTGTTGTGTTGGGATTCGTGTCCAGTGACTTCCACTCAGAAATACTCGCCGCCTCCCCCTCCCGGGTTCTCAGGCATCTGGGCTCTCCCTGCTGGCCGTGAGCTGCGGACCCTGGTGGCAGCGTGTCCCTCCATATGCTGAGAGGCTTGGGTTGTTTTCCTGTGTGTGATAGTCCCCAGGAACCACTTAGTAAGCACCTACTGTATGCCAGGCTCAGTGTGGGGTCACAAAGGGAGCTGAGATGCAGTGGTCCCCAAGGCTCCAGGCTGTCCTAAGATGCTGTGGCTCCAAAAAGGGCAGGGCTCACCCAGGCTCCTTAGCCCCGTGGTGGAGACCTGGCCCCTTGGAAGCCAGGTGGGACTGTCCCCCACTCCCAAAGTGACAGGGTCAGTCCTCACTCCAGGCTGGTTTCCGGCAGCGGCTGATCGCTCCGGCACGGAGCACCGTCAGGCAGTAGAAAGCACATAGTGCACACAGGCCGGCCACCTGCTTGTGCTAAGGGCTTAGTTGGCACCTGGGACACTACGAGGCTCGGGGAGGGTCTGAGAGATCCAGAGACTGCTGCCGAAGACGGGATGGGTCCTTCATTTCAGGGATGGGGGGACAATCTTAGGGCCGGAGAGCCAGGCCGCACCAGGCTTGCACACCTGACATCCCCCGAGGTTGTTGATCTCACACATGATCCCGACAAATCCCAGCCCATTCGCCTCAGCCTCCAGGGCGGGCATCCAGCCACGGCTAGCAGGATCGGAAGGCGGGATCAGACATGCATGGTCCGTGTCGTGCTAGAATTGCCTCTGTGAGACACACCCCTACAAACACACATACACTCCTACCTGTGCACGCCCCCATATACGCATATCCCTGCGCATACATGCACACACGTGCACACACACACACACACACACACACACACACACCCTGTACTACCACTACATACCAGATGCGGTTCTGAGCACCAGAGGTGAACAAGGTACAAAGCAGATTTCTGGTCTCACGGAGCCTCTGTTTTGTGCAGGAAGAAAGACAGCTGCACGAACAAGCGGCTTATGCAGTATGTGCGAAGAGCACACATGCTGCAGAGGAAACTAAAACCCAGAGAGGGAATGAGCAAGCAGGGAGCTGGGGGGACGGTGGAGTGGCCAGGGGAAGTCCTCACTGAGAGGGGTCACCGGGCAGAGCTTGCAGGAGGGAGGGAGTGTGCCCTGCGGCTATCTGCGAGAGGAACATTCCAGGCAAAGGCCCTGAGGGGTGTGTGTTTCTTGGGGGCTCAAGATGAGGGGGTTCTTTTATTTTTTTTTTAAGAATTTATTTATTTGTTTGTCAGAGAGAGAGAGCACAAACAGGGGACCAGAAGGTGGAGGGAGAAGCAGGCTCCTCGCTGAGAAGGAGCCGGATTCGGGACTCGATCCCCAGACCTCCGGATCATGACCTGAGCTGAAGGCAGGCACTTAACTGACTGAGCCACCCAGGCGTCCCGAGGAGGGGGTTCTTGTGGCGGGAGGGTGGGAAGCAGGGAGTGGAGTGGTGACAGATGAGGTCAGGGAGTTGGGGGTGCAGGTCCTTAGGGCCTGTGACCACTTACGGACTTTGGCTTTGACTCTGAAAGGCAGGAGCCACTGGAGGAGCCCAAGCCGAGGAGAGGCCTGACCTGATTGGACTGAGCATTTGCCACCGTGCCTCCCCCAACCAGCCAGCGGCAGAGTGGCTTGGCTGCAGGGGTGGGGTGGGGTAGGGCGGTTGGGGTGGTGGCTCAGGGCGGGTGCTAGCAGGAAGTGCTCAACCGGATTCTGTTGGTAGAAGCAACAGGATTTGGTGATGGACTGGACGCAGGAGCTGACTGCTCCTGGGAAGGGGAAGTGTCCTCGTTAATGTGCTACGGTTGCCTTGTAAGAGCGCGTGTGATTTCTTAACCAGTGCCCCATGCATGGACAGCTAGGTTGTTTCCAAGTTCTGCTATTTACCAAAAAATCATGTAATTAAGAGCCATAATATTTCCTTTCCTACCAACCATTTATATCTTTTGCCTGTTGTTTTGTGGGCTTTTTCTTTTTCTTTTTTTGTTTTTTTCTTTTCTTTTCTTTTCTTTTCTTTTTTTTTTTTTTGCCTTTTGGTGGTTTTCCTATAGATATGTAAGAGCCCTTCCAATATTAAGGAAATTTACCTTTTATCTATAATCTGAGTTGCAAATTTTTTGTTTACATGTTTTTGCTGACATTATGACTTGACCTATGGTGCTGGTTTGTTTTTGTTAAAGCCAGTCAAGGTGTTTGTTTTTATATGCAGACACTCTTATTTTTATAAAGTCAAGTTTGTTGATCTTCCCTTTCATTGCTTCTGTTTTTTTTCTGGGTTTTGTGGCGTTCTTAGAAAAGACTTTCCCGACGCTAAGTTTGAAAAAAAAAATTGCCATGACTTTTTCTAACATTCTTGTGGTTTAATTGGTTATATGTATTTTTAAATTATTTTTAAGATTTTAAAAATTTATTTGTCAGAGGGAGAGAACACAAGCAAAGGGAACAGCAGGCAGAGGGAGAAGCGGGCTCCCCGCTGAGCAAGGAGTGGGTGTGGGGCTCGATCCCAGGGTCCTGGGATCACGACCTGAGCTGAAATGAGATGCTTAACGACTGAGCCACCCAGATGTCCCTTACTGGCTATATTTAGTTCTCTGGTGCACCTGTGTCTCAGTAGAGCTCTGGAAAAATTTCAAGTGGCCACAGAGTCACTATGAGTGCACAGGTGGATTAGATAACTGTGGGGGCTGTGGGTCCCACTGATCCTGCCCTGATTCCCTCTGCAGTCGTGGAGTGGATGCCCACCCAGGGCCGGACCGTGGCAGGGGTCTTGCTGGGGTACTCCTTTACCCTGGGTCAGCTCATCCTGGCCGGAGTGGCGTACCTGATCCGCCCCTGGCGCTGGCTGCAGTTTGCTGTCTCTGTTCCTTTCCTCATCTTCTTCTTCTATTCTTGGTACGTCCCGACAGAGGGGGGGTGGGAGGGTGCACCTGTGTGACTGAGCCCCCCGTTGTGACAATCTGGGACTATGTAGTGACTGGGACTTGCCGGGCATGGTGGGGACTTGAAAGGGGGTGGATGCTTGTGGGGACCACGGGCTCACGGGCACTGTCCATGGCTATCAGGAAGCTCTGATAAAATCCCTTACATTGATGTACGGCTCCAGAACGTTCGAATGGTTTTGCTTTGCTCGTCAGTTCCTTTGCAACTCGCAACAGGAGGGGAACTGAGACACCGCCCAGAGAGGGCCATGACTGATGCAAGCCACGCGGCAGGGTCAGAACCAGATTCAAAACCGGATCTGTGACCGTTTTTAAGTGCCCTTCAGTGGGTCCCTGTCCGCTGTGCTTTGGGAAGGGGAAGCTGGCGTGTGCCCCAGTCTCCCTGAGTCTGGAGGCGGCTGGAAAGGGAACGAAGGTGTATTTGGGTTTGGAGAACGGAAGGAGCTCTAGTCGCGCCTGCCGTCCTTCATCCTTCCCTTGGTCCCAGGTGGCTGCCGGAGTCGTCCCGTTGGCTCCTGCTGCACGGTAGGTCGCGGTTAGCCGTGGAGAACCTGCGGAAGGTGGCCGTCATGAACGGGAGAACGCAGGAAGGGGACAGGCTGACCAAAGAGGTAGGTGGCGTGGCTGGAAGAAAGGGGAGGGACCGTTTCTGCTCCGGCTGGTGGCCTCAACGTGTGCCGGGACTCCGTAGCTTGCCGGGACGAGCCCGCCATCCAGGCGGAGAGGCTGGGAGTAAGGAGAGAGGGAGGACTTCCAGGGAGGCGGGAAGGCCTAACCATCGAAGGGCTGGGTGGTCTGCGAGAAAGCACTTAACAGCTTTGTTCATCGGTCCATCTATCTCTGCCATGGGGAAATAACCCCATTCCTGTGGAATTGCCGAAATTTAAATAAAAAGATAAAGTGAAGATATTGAAGTAGAAGCCATAAAAGGAAATTATCCAAGAATCAATAATAAAGGTACCCTTTACGATAAATACCAGCATCAGAGAATTACCATTTGTAAGATCGTCACCATTTATTATGAGTAAGTAGGGTTTCTCGAGCCCCGTGCTAGGCACTCTGCTGAGGGCTTTATGTCCATAACCTCATTTAACGTGTTACTTTTGCGGTTGAGGAGGCCAAGTTTGAATGGGCCGGGTCATTTGCCTAAGAACACACAGTGGGAAGTGGCAGAACCGCTCAGAACCCCCGCCCTTAACCACGGCCCAAGCCTGTCTCGGGGTCTCTACTGGGAGTGAGGTGTGAGGGTCCCTCGAGAACCACAGGGGGTGATTTCAGCCTAATCAGCAGGCAGCTCAGGAGCCCTGGGACTCACACTGGAGCCTCTGCTTCATCCCGAAGCTCTGCAAGCAATCTGTTGAGAGCCATCAGTCCCAGGATGCAGAGACTAGAACCAGCCGTCTTGCCAGGGACCTTCCTCTCCCCAGATGAAGGCACTCCTCGCGGGAAAACAGGGTCCCAGATCCTTTCCTTCTGCTGATCAAACTTTCCTTGTCCAGGTGGTAAACTCCTACCTCCAGAGTGAGATCGCAAGTGTGCGCCCCTCCAACTCGGTCTTGGACCTCTTCCGAACCCCGGCCATCCGGAAGGTCACGTGCTGTCTCATGGTGGTCTGGTAGGTGATGTGCTCGAGCCCACATCTTCGACCTGAGGCGGGGCCAAGGCTCTTATCCCCACTTCCAAACTCTGTTCTCAAATACTCTTAATGCAACGAGCAGGTGAGCCTCGTGAATCCGATCTTGTTCCCTACCCTTTCTCTACGGTCCTCTGGGCCTCTGCTCAGCGCTGAGATGTGGTCATAGATGAGACATCTGTGCGGACCTGGGGACCCCACATCTGGGCAGCGGGTCTCACCTTGGTGGGGGTGGGGGTACCCACTGGAATCACACACGCAGCTTTTCCAAAATGCACCTTGTCCCCTCCTGATAGGCCCTTGGGGCTCTCCAGGAGATTCTGGGAAGTGTCCCACTCCGGAAAAACGCTTGTGGGTCAGAAAGGGACAGACAGGGAGACAATGTCTATGACGTGTGACAAGCGTCCTTACAGCAGTTCTCCTGACTGAAGCTGCCGAGCACTTCACGCAGGAGATGGCATCGAAGTGGGTTTTACAAAAACGGCTGTGGGGTTTGCCAGGGGACCAGGAAGGAATTCAGAGCGGTCACCTAGATAAACAGGAAGGGTAAAACGGATCAAACCACAAGGGCAACTTGTTCCCATTAGCACAGACTGGAGCTGGCAAATCCTAAGATGAGGAACGGATTTAAAAAGGGGGTAGACGGCATTTTAAGGATCAGGATGTCCTAGGTATGTAAATAGTAAGGGTTGATATTTGTGAAGTAGGGAACACGGGCGACAAGTCATCTGTCCTCAGGAGGACACCCAGTATTCTTGTTCAGTGGTTACCGCCCAGGCTGTGGTAGAAGACCAGACGACCTGGGTGACCTTGAGCGAGGCAGCCAGCCTCCTGGTGCCACAGTTTCCGGCCTAGATGCCTACCACTAAGGTCCTTTTGAGAACTAAATGTTTAGACATGTAACCCCCACACCTGGCCGAGGTAAGTGCTCAGGTAGTCTAGTCTCTGATTTAAGTTGGAGCTGTGTCCCTTGTACACTTGAAACGTGGGATTGTCCACCACTCTGGACTTCCGGAGGGCTCCTGCCCTGGGCAGCCAGAGGGCTCCTCAGAACCCAACTTGGGGAGGCGATGCTCTACCATGAGCAGGCCCGCCGGCCCGCCCCCTGCTTTGCTCTCCTCTTCCCACCGGGAAGAATCATCATGAATGAAAAATTCCAGGGTTGGAAGTCCCCTCTTGGATCCTTCTGGAGAGAATAAGCTAAGGCCCGTTTCTGTTTGAAGGAAGTAATTCGGGCAGCTGGGGACTGGGTCAGCCCGATGGACTTTCCGCAGGCAAGTGGGGAGATTTGGGAGAAGGAAGAAGAATTTTGAGGAACTGGTAGTCTTTCACAAGCTCCTTTTGTACATGCCTCCCGTAACGTGGATTTCTTTTTCTCTACTGGTTGGTTGTTTTTTTATTCCTAAATTACAAAACCACTGCATACTCATTGGGAAAAAATTTGTTTTTTCAAATAACCCAGAAACATAGAGACACGTCATGTATTGGTTGTGAGGCAGGACTCAAGTGTAGTTCAATTTAAAAAACAAGACAAAACAGGGGCGCCTGGGTGGCTCAGTGGGTTAAGCCCCTGCCTTCGGCTCAGGCCGTCGTCCCAGGGTCCTGAGATCGAGCCCCGCATCAGGCTCCCTGCTCAATGAAGAGTCTGCTTCTCCCTCTCCCTCTGCCTGCCGCTCTGCCTACTTGTCAAATAAATAAATAGTCAAATAAGTCAAATAAATAAGTAAACAGTCAAATAAATAAAGTCAAATAAATAAATAAAATCTTTAAAAAAAAAAAAAAGACAAAACAAAAGACAGGACTCTGGAACCCGACTGCTTGGGTTTGAATCTCAGCTGTGTCACTTATCTGCCACAGCTCTGTCTGTGTCATCTTGGGCGAGTTCCTTAACCTCTCTGTGCCTCAGTTTCCCCACCTGTAACATTGATATCATAATAGTACCTACCACATAGGGCGGTTGTGAAGATTAGAAGCATTCACGTATAGAACAGTATCTTGGTAAACTCAAGACTCGTACCTGTTATCACTGTATGGAAGAAAAGCGAATGCTCTTCCTCCCACTCTGCTCGCCCCACCCCCCCAGCAGTAAGCCCTGCCAAGCACGAGTCCGTATCCTCCCAGACCTTTGTCCACACAAGACACCCACATATATTCTTACAAAAATGGGTCAGTACCACACATAACCGCTACTTGCTTCTAATAACGCAACCATGTCTGTAAATATCTTTGCGTGTTACATGCACCCAGACCTGCCTAGAGTCAACAAGAATTACTGTATCAGCTTTCTAGAAGGGTCTTTTCTTCTCCGTCTCTCCTGACTCACGTAGCTGGGGGTAGGTGGGAGGATGGGAGGCGTTTCTCAGTAAGCACTAAGGGGGCAGAGGCCGGGCTCCTGCTTGGAGAGAGCCCCCTGCCAAATTCCATTGTTCTACCTCCCCTCCCCCAGATGTCCCAGAGCCTGTGTCAGCATGAGGTGTTGCAGGGAAACGTAGCCAGGCCACCGCGGCAGGTGCATGAGGGCCAGTTCCACACTTTTATTGTTAACTGGGCTAAATGACATGTAACGAAGTTTGGCATCGTGATGGTTGATAACCATGCAGTTCAGCGCCTGCTTCCTCCTTCCAAAGGCTGAGTAATTACCCGCATGCCCCACGTGCTGTTTATCTACCCATCGGTTGATGGACACTTGGGCTTGTTTCCACCTTCCCGCTCTTGTGAACAATGCTGCTATGAACACAGATGTATAAATGTCTCTTTGAGACACTGCCACAGGGACATTTTAAATTTCTCTAGAGCGCCCCCCCCCCCAGTGTGGGAACTCCAGACCTTTGCCATCAGATTGAGTGTAAACCCCGCCTTGGCAGAAGCAGCCATCTACAGGTGCAGACTTCTCAGTAAACATCGGGAGACGCTGTGAGGGTCCGACGGGGTCCTCGCTGGTTGGGAGGCTCTCGTTTTCTCCTTCCAGCTCTTAGATGTGAAGCTCAGACCAGCCACTGAGGGGAGGAGGAGGGGCTGGAGCAGTGCAGATAGGGAAAAACACTCACACTCCAGAGCACCACACTTGGACTTGGGGAGCAGGTGCCTAAGCAGGGACGTGGAGGGAGGGTAGCCTGGGCTCTAAAACCCAAGTCAGAGACTTGGATTTGGTGAGGGGAAAGGGAGGGACATGAAAATGGAGTGTGCCATCCCCTGGGTCCAGAACAGTGGACCTTGGGCTGAAGCAGGACCGTTCTGCTGCCTCTTCCAGGTTCTCCAACTCCATGGCTTACTACGGGCTGGCCATGGACTTGCAGAAGTTTGGACTCAGTGTATACCTGGTGCAGGTCCTGTTCGGGGTCATAGACATCCCGGCCATGCTGGTGGCCACGACCACCATGATTTATGTGGGCCGCCGGGCCACCGTGGCCTCCTTCCTCATCCTGGCCGGGCTCATGGTGATCGTGAACATGTTTGTACCTGAAGGTGAGCCATCTGCTTCTGCCGTGACCGCCCGGGAGTCTCTGGGGTCTGGTGGGCCTTGACTGCAATAAGAGAACAGGGCTGAGGATGTTCTCCAGGATCTGGAAAGGAAGTGACTATCTGTTAGCAGAGTTTTTACTAAGCACTCAGGGCTCAGTATCAGGGTCACGGTGGAGAATTGGCAGAGACAGGAGTCTTTGCCCCCAAGGCATTTACCATCTTGTCAGGGAGATCAGGTTGATGACCTTTGAAATTCCCAGTGCTCAGGGGTTCCAGTGTCAAGGAATGGGACCCAACTGTAGGTATCTAATAAACGGTTCAGTGATTCCAACAAGAAGCCGGGGTTGAGTATCAAGAGTCCTAGAGCTCGGGGCGCCTGGGTGGCTCAGCGGGTTAAAGCCTCTGCCTTTGGCTCGGGTCATGATCCCAGGGTCCTGGGATCGAGCCCCGCATCCGGCTCTCTGCTCAGCGGGGAGCCTGCTTCCTCCTCTCTCTCTCTCTGCCTGCCTCTCTGCCTACATGTGATCTCTGTCAAATAAATAAACAAAATCTTAAAAAAAAAAAAAAAAAAGAGTCCTAGAGCTTGTGGGAAGCCAAGGGCTCATGGCCTTGGGCAACTTGTCTGATTCCTCAGTGTCTTATCACCTTCCTGTGGAATGGTAGATTACTACTATTGGTATTTTGACATATTTTCTTCCAATCTTTTTGTAGATTTTGTATTTGCCATAATTGAGATAATATTATATGTGTGTATACATATGATTAAATATATGTGTGTATATTTATATATATAATATATCCTATTTCACTATATATATTTATATATTTTACATATATAAATATGTAATATATTTTAATATAATATTTATATATAAAATTTATATATATATAAAATATTTATACATATTTATATTTATATATATAATTTATATATAATATATCTTATTTCACTATATAACATAAATGTGCTTTTTCATTTTATTTATTTATTGTTATTATTTTTAAACCTTTTTTCATTCAGTTTAGAGAGAGTGCCAGAACATGGTGGGAGGAGCAGAGAGGGAGGGAGAAACAGACTCCCTGCCGAGGAGGGTTGACCCCAGGACCCCGAGATCATGACCGAAGCTGAAGTCAGTCACTCACCCGAGCCACCCAGAATCCCCTATTTATTATTATTTTTTTAAGTAGACTCCGCTTGTACCTGTTCATACAAATGTCCCATGACCCCAGTGTTGTATTACTGTATGACAATTCATCCAGATTGGTGTTTCACAACTCTGGCTGCTTGTTGGAATCTCCGAGGGACCTTGAAAGAAATACCCAAACTTGAGGCTCTCCCCAAGAGGCTTTAATGTCACGGAGAGGGGGTAGGGCCCAGGTGTGGGTATCTTATAAGTCTCCCCTCCTGGACCCAGTGCGCAGCCGGAGGACCTACCATAATTTCCTTGACCGTTGCTTGGAGGTTGGGCGTGCCGTGGGGGTTTTACTAGACATAACCAACAGCAGGACAAGTTAATAATGGTAAGAGCAAACATTGAGTGAGCGCTGAGCCCTTTGCACTCCTGACGTCATGGAAACTTATGACAGCCCGGCGAAGCAGGCGCTGGTATTTTCCTCATTTTATGGTTGAGGACATGGAGGCTCAGAGAGGTTAAGTGACAAGTGACCAGGATCACCCAGCTGGGTCAGAGCTGGGGTTTGAATCCAGGCCTCACTCCAAAGTTTGTCTTGCCTCGGAAAGGGGAAAAGGAGGCAGAAGTGAGAGAAGGGCAGTGTGGGGCATCCCGGGGCCTCGGTGGGAACATGAGGTAGTGCGGATTCCAATCCCTGCCACCCACTGCTTGGCCTCCCTCCTGCCTTTTCGGGCTCTGAGCCTCAGCCTCAGCCTCAGCCTCTTCCCCATATCCCATCCCCTCCCGAGCACCCCTGCTCCCACTGCTACCCCTCTGCCTCCCTGACCCCTTTGGGGCTCTAAGCCCCCCCAAACCCCCCGACTCTGTCCACCCCTCTGCAGATATGCAGACCCTGCGCACCGCCCAGGCAGCACTAGGCAAAGGCTGCCTGGCCAGCTCGTTCATCTGTGTGTACCTGTTCACTGGAGAGCTGTACCCCACAGAGATCAGGTGGGTCCGTGGGGTACGGGGAGCAGAGCAGTACCTGCCCCAACCTGGGAGACCCCAGAGCTCCAGGCCTCAGCACCTGCTGAGTTTGCTGAAGCAGGACCCCTCCTCCTTTCCCTCTGCCCCCTGACACCCGGGTCCTGGCACTCCCGGCCCTCTAGGCAGTCTGGGCCACGGCCACTGACCAGTCTGCACTCTTTAGGCAGATGGGGATGGGCTTTGCCTCGGTCAGTGCCCGCTTTGGGGGTCTGGTTGCACCCCTGATCACCACGCTCGGGGAGTTCAGTGCCATCCTGCCCCCCATGGGCTTTGGGGCCACTTCGATCCTGGCCGGGCTGGCTGTCTGCTTCTTGGCTGAGACCCGCAACGCGCCCCTGCTGGAGACCATCGAGGCCATGGAGAGGAGGTAAGGAGCCTCTGGGCATGGTGGGGAGCGGGTGGGGATGGCCAAACAGGCTGCGGGTTCCTGTGAAACGACCTGGGGCAATGAGGGTCCCCCCGCTGCTGTACCAATGTCATGGCGGGTGGGTGGGAGCCACACCGGGAAGACCAGCCTCACCCACCCACCTTTGTCTAAGAGGCTTGGCTTTCATCAAGGACAGACCCAACCGTGAATTGTGACACGGAACGAAGAATAAACTGGAGACCAGGCAAAACAGGGACATGCGTGGAGGTCAAGCCTGGCAGAGACGTGGGGATGACGGTTTGTGGGGAGGAGAGGTGCCACACTCGGAAGCAAAGACAGGCCTGTGCGGCTGCCGGGGTAGACTTCCGGTTTGACCCAGCGCAATAGAAAGGGAGACGCCCCCTTAATGACTTTCATCATATTGTCAGAGAGGAAAAGCGCTACCAGTTCTCTGGGGAAAGTGAGCCTTTCCTCCGCAATTAACACTGGAAGAAATTTCTCTCATGGAGCTCCTCAGGGCGGTCACTGAGTAAGGTGATGTCCTTGAGGATCTTTCTGAAAATGCCAGGTGGACTTGGTGCATTTCCCCCCAATAGTGGGGTCACCGAAGACCCTTGGTTGTGGGGAATGGGGCGGGGGAAGGGAACAGGGCCCGAGGCTGTAGCTTTCTCGGAGTCCAGCTTGATCCGGCAGCCAGAGCCATTGCTCCAGGGACCTGCGAGGTGGACTGTGTTTGAAATCCTTAAAATAATCCCCCGAGAGCATCCTGCTTCTAACCCGAGCCATGGACTATGGCTGGACTCACGTAGCTCAAGGACAAATTCTTTGGCAAGTCCTGTCAATTCTGCCTCCAAAATACATTCTGAATCTGTCCCCCTCTCTCACCCCTGTGACCATCCCCCCTCCGAGTCTGGACTCTACAAGCCTCCTATCTCCCCCGTCCCCTCCTCTTTATTCTTCATACACCACTAGTGTGCAAGGCTTGCCACGGGAAGAATCACGTCCCTGCTCCGGCACCCTTTTACGTTGAAGAGAAAATCTGAAATCTTCCGAGGCTCCCAGGGTCTGGCCCGGGCCAGCACCAAGGCTGCTCTCTCTGTCTGGAATGTTCCTCCCTTTGCTCTCTGCCTGTTTAATTCCCATCCACGCCATAGGTACAGGTCTAGACAGCCCAGATGCTGGGTTAATCCAACGCAGAGCCTGTCCGCAGGGGCTCTGAGATGTTGCCCGAGGGACCCAAGGAACGTGAAAAGACAACTGCAGGAGCGCCCCCCCTCCCCCAGTATTACTGTAATGGTTCTGGCCTGGGCATTGTTAAGCTCACATTTAACTTACACTAGCTCTAGAAAAATCCCAGTAATGCCGAATGAATTCGAATTTTGGGTAACAGAGCTCTCTTTGATCCTGCCAGGAACATTTATTATAAAGCTACTGTATGTTGTTACAGATGTGAACCAATTACCTGATGGAGACCATTTACTAAAACTAATTTAATTTAATTTATTGAGAGAGAGAGTGCAGGGGGAGAGGGAGGGAGAGAGAGACTCTCAAGCAGACTCCATGCTGAGCACGGAGCCAGACACGGGGCTCGATCCCACAACCTAGAGATCACGACCTGAGCCGAAATCAAGATTCTGATGCTTAACTGACTGAGCCACCCAGGCGCCCCTAAAAATAATTTTATTTTTTTGAATTGTTGAGGGGCCCCTGGGTGGCTCAGTTGGTGAAGAATCTGCCTTTGGGTGAGGTCATTAACCCTGGGGTCCTGGGATCAAGCCCCAAGTTGGGCTCTAGGCTCCCTGCTCAGCGGGGAGTCTGCTTCTCCTGCTGCCTGCCACTCCCTGTGCTTGTGCTCTCTCTCTCTGTCAAATAAGTAAGTAAAATCTTTATTTTTTTTTAAGATTTTATTTATTTATTTGAGAGAGAGAGCAAGAGAGGTGAGAAGGTCAGAGGGAGAAGCAGACTCCCCACAGAGCTGGGAGCCTGATGTGGGGACTCGATTCTGGGACTCAGGGATCATGACCTGAGCCAAAGGCAGTGGCTTTAACCCACTGAGACACCCAGGCACCCCAGTAAGTAAAATCTTTAAAACAAAATAGAATAAAATAGTTGGGAGCAAGCACTCTTTCTCACAACGATTTGCTGATCGGATCTGACCTAGCTGGTCCTACAGGAGCCCGATCGTCCCAGGGGGTGTGGAGACCTTGACCACGCGGGGAAACTAACCAACATCTCAAAAGCAGGGCGTTCTCTGAAGCTTCACAAATGCTGCATAGTCGTCCCAGATTTTGTATGCTTTTATCGTTTATATTTTTTATTTTTATTTTTTTAAAAGATTTTATTTATTTATTTGACAGAGAGAGAGATCACAAGTAGGCAGAGAGGCAGACAGAGAGAGAGGAAGGGAAGCAGGCTCCCTGCTGAGCAGAGAGCCTCATGTGGGGCTTGATCCCAGAACCCTGAGATAATGACCTGAGCCGCAGGCAGAGACTTAACCCACTGAGCCACCCAGGCGCCCCTTATCATTTATTTTTTAAATTAACATATGTTTAAGGCCGTTTGCGTCTGTATCTGTGTGTTGAGCGAGGTCTGGGACAATCTCAAAAGTACCCTCTTTGTCTGAACCCTGGGAGAGAACGTTGTGGAGACCCCTCCGCCAAATACTCTAATGTGTAATTCTCTCCAACAAGGATGTTCTGTTACACAACCTCAGCGGAGCCATCCCAGTCAGAAAGCTAATATTGATACATGATTTCCATTTAATCCACTGGCCTTGGTCAAGTTCTGCTCGTCTTCCCCACCCCCATCCCTGGCCCCACCCCCAACATCCTATAGAGCAAGAGGATGTGGTTCGAAATCAGAAGAGGCATTTAGGGGACGCCTGGGTGGCTCAGTTGGTTAAGCAGCTGCCTTTGGCTCAGGTCACGATCCCAGCGTCCTGGGATAGAGTCCCACATCGGGCTCCTTGCCTGGCGGGGAGCCTGCTTCTCCCTCTGCCTCTGCCTGTGCTCGCTCTCTCTCTCTCCCTCTCTCTCTCTCTGACAAATAAATAAATAAAATCTTAAAAGAAAAAAAAAAAAGAAGAGGCATTTAGACGTTGCATTTCGTTTGGGCTGGACGAAGTCCTCCAGGGTTCTCGGACTCTCTAGACTCCAACAGTTAGACAAGGTTTTATACTAGGAAGGACAAGTGTGAGGCCATAAAGCACACTTATATAGGGCTTTCAGGAGATGAAGGATACAAAACAGTTAAGAGGGAAAAAAAAATGCAGGCAACCATCAGGAAGGCCCAGGGCATCCTGGTGCACCACCTGGCGGTACTGTCTGCCCTCTGGTCTCTGTCACAGGCTGTCAGCATGAAAGGGAGATACCGAACTCTCAGGGAAGCCTAGGCACATACACCTGCTGAGGGGTTTTCTCGGTATCCTGTTGGTCACAGCTAAAATCAGGTGGTAGAACCAGGTAAACCAACTGCAGACCATAAACTCATAATTTGTAACAGACAATCCTAGACGGGCTGGGAGAGGCGGCCTCCAGAGGGACAGTCCCACTTTGACAGCACCTGATCAATTACCGGCTAGTCCGTTTCATCCTTTGTCGTTTATGGTCAGTGTCTTGGCTCCAGATGTCTTTGAGGTTGAACGTGGAGCTGCCACAGACTAGCTGTGAATTCACCATGACCTTGACTGTTTTGAAGATGCCAGACCAGTTGTTCTGTAGATTTTCCCCCGGTTTGGGGTTTTCTGATGTTACCGCTTGCAGCTTAGACATCTCTGGTACTGTTATCACAGGCGTGAGCCCGAGTCCGCTCATTGCATCCCATCAGCTGGTACAACTTTTGACTTCTGTGTTCTTTCACAATTCTTCCAGTATGTCCTTGTTTTCTGGATAGTCTAGGCTCATTTCCCCGTAGCTGTCTTGACAGCAACCCTTTCCCTGACTTCTTGGTTCATTTTACGGAAGAATGGTATTTAGAAGCCAAGGTCCTTGGGGCGCCTGGGTGGTTCAGTTGGTTAAGCGTCTGCTTCTTAATTTTGGCTCAGGTCACCATCTCAGGGTTGTAAGATGCCCCCCCCCCTCATGGGGCTCAGCAGAGAGTCTGTTTGAGATTCTCTCTCTCCCTCTGCTCCTCCCCCACCCCATCCCCCTCTCAAATAAATCTTAAATTTACAAATCCAAGATCCAGGTATGAGGGACTCATTATTATGTTTTTTTTTCCTGCTCTCAAGCCCTCTCAGCAGACGTAAGTAGGGAATATATGAATATACATATAGATACACAGACCCGTACATCTTTTTTTCTATATCTGTAGATCGTACTGAAAACCGTGAGTCACACCATTACTTCCAACTCCAATCCAACACCACCCACCACCAGGTTTATCCCAACATTTGCAGGACTCTGCCCTAAGCAAATCAGCTGAAATGTGGACAAAGGATATTGACAAGGGTATTCATCACCATATTTAATACGCCCAGAAAAAAATGTAAACTCTCTAGCTCTCCAACAATTTCAATCAATTATAATATACTGTGCAATAGTAAAAAGTTATGTTGATGAAGGCTTTTTTTAAAGATTTTATTTATCCACTTGACAGAGATCACAAGTAGGCAGAGAGGCAGGCAGAGAGAGAGAGGAAGCAGGCTCCCCGCCGAGCAGAGAGCCGAATATGGGGCTCAATCCCAGGACCCCGAGATCATGACCTGAGCCGAAGGCAGAGGCTTAACCCACTGAGCCACCGAGACGCCCCTGATGAAGACTTTTTAAGGGCCCGGGGAATGTTTATACTATATTTTTAAATAGTATATTAAAATCAACTATGATATTTCCTAATTATGTCAAGAAATAAGAGACTCGGGGCGCCTGGGTGTCTCAGTGAGTTAAAACCTCTGCCTTCGGCTCAGGTCATGATCCCAGGGTCCTGGGATCGAGCCCTGAATCGGGCTCTCTGCTCAGCGGGGAGCCTGCTTCTCTTCCTCTCTCTCTACCTGCCTCTCTGCCTACTTGCGATCTGTGTCTGTCAAATAAATAAATAAAATCTTTAAAAAAAAATAAAGAAGAGACTCAAGGGACGTCTGGCTGGCTTAGTTTGTGGAACATACAACTCTTGATCTTGAGGTCATGGGTTTGAGCCCCACATCGGGTGTGGAGATTACTTAAATAAATAAATAAATAAACAAAATTAAAATAAACTTCAAAAAAAAGAAATAGAGACCCGCAAGAAAGAAATATCTTAAAATGGTGACAATTGGTGCCTCAAGGTATGAGTGACAATTTTTTTCCTGGTTACTTTGCTTTTTTTTTTTTAAGATTTTATTTATTTATCTGACAGAGAGATCACAAGTAGGCAGAGAGGCAGTCAGAGGGAGAGAGAGAAACAGGCTCCCTGCTGAACAGAGAGCCCAATGTGGGACTCGATGCCAGGACCCCCGCATCACAACCCGATCCAAAGGCAGCCCCTTAACCAACTGAGCCACCCAGGCACCCCCTGGCTACTTTACATTTTTTAAAATGATCTCAAGGGGTGCCTGGCTGGCTCAGTCGGAAGAACATGCGACTCAATCTTGGGGTCCTGAGTTTGAGCCCGCACTGGATAGAGATTAGTTAAATAAATAAAACTTTTAAAATATTTTAATAGGAAAATTATCTCCAAATTGTCTATATTGAGCAGGCTTTCTTTGGTAACCAAGGTGGAGAGGCACACAATGAAAATAATTATAAGAATTCAGTTAGGTCGGGGCACCTGGGTGGCTCAGTCATTGAGTTTCTGCCTTCGGCTCAGGTCGTGATCCCCGGGTCCTGGGATCAAGCCCTGCACTGGGCTCCTTCCTCAGCGGGGAACCTGCTTCTCCCTCTCCCAATCCCTCTGCTTGTGTTCCCTCTCTCGCAATATCTCTCTCTGTCAAATAAATAAATAAAATCTTTAAAAAATTGAAAAAATTAAAAAATAAAAAAAGAATTCAATTAGGTCGTTTCCCAGGCACAGGGGAGCCCTTCTCAAGGCCCAGAAGCTAAGGATGGGTCTGGGAAGAGGCTAACGCTCCTTAAAGCCTGCCAAGGTGGTGGAAAGACCCAGATGAGAGGCCACAGGGCCTGGACAAATTTGTGAGGCTCTAGTTAGTGACCTTCCATGGAGTTTCTCCCACTGGTAGTGGGGGCTTAGAGAGGTGAGGGGTGGGGGATGGCTTGCAGCCTTTCAGCAGGAGGTCTGACGCTCCACCAAAACTAAAGCCCAAGCCATTGGTCAGCTGGGACCTCCTGCCACCGTCTCACGCACGGTGAACACCAGCTGCCTGGCTGACCCCAGCACATTTTTAACGCTTATTGTATTATATTCCAGAATTTTAAAAAAGAAGACCATGGATTTCAGGTCCCACAACAGGCCTTCTGGTCATCTTTGCTCATATGATGAATTTAAAAAATGGCGTTGAGCCAGTCTGACCATTGGAGCAGTTGAATCTGGAGAATGTCTGCCTCTGGGTTTTTAGGAATCGTCTTTGGAAAGGATGGGGAATCCATGGGTGGGAGTTGAGGAGACAGAGGTAGGCAGGACAGGCTTCTGGCCCTCAACCCTCACCCTGCAGGCACACAACGGGTAAAACCAATAAGCTGAATGGACCCAAGAGACAGAGTCAGAAAGGCTACAAGGCTTCAAGTGCAGAAAAGAGAGACATGGAGGACAGTAGAGCGAGAAGAAAGAGACGTTTCTTTGGGATTATGTGAAGAGATAATCACACCCAAAAATGGCTTAAATCATTGGACTAAAAGTTTAGAAATAAACAATTACAATTAAGGATGAAAACTCTGATAAAACATCTGGAACATTGAAAATGTTCTCAAACCGGAGCCAGCGAAAGTAGACCGGAGCAATTGATGAGAGGTGTAACTGATGAAAACGAGAAGAAAATGAAGAGTAACAAAATTATGTAGAACAAACCATTCTCAGGCTGCACAGTTCCAGGATAAAATAAAAGAGACCAGAACACAAATTATTTCAAAGACAGGGGAATAGAATCGAAAAAGGCAAAACTACATCTGTTCAAAGGACAGAAAGCCCCATGGGGCAGCCCTCACACCGTTTGGGAGGCCCAGCCCCTGACTCTCCTCTCTGCTCCTGCCTGACTGATTCTCTACCTGGGGCAGAGGGAGAAGGGCCTTGGCAGTGCCCCGTCCCCCTACAGTCTCGGTGGGTGTCCTTGGTCCGCAAGGGAGCCAGGCCCAGCCCCAGCAAGTTCAGTGAGCCTGGTGCCCCATTCACCAGTTGAGAGACCTTGGGTGTGTGTCTGGCCTCAGACCTTCACTGGAAAACTTTTTAACCTTGCAGTCTTTCCGTGAGGGGCCCCCATGAGAAGTAGGGGAAGGGCCGCTGTGGCTTCTACCATCCTTGGGGGTTTGCGGACAGTAGAGACCCAGGTCTTGAAGGCTGTGCACACACCACCTGCTTCTTACCACCTCCTTTCTGCCTTTCTGTCTTATTTTTCCATTTGCCTTTTCATCTCAACAGAGTCAAAGGAGGTCTTTCCAAGAAGGATGAAGAAGAGAAGAAGGAAGAAATTTCTCTCCAGCAGCTGGGATCTTCTCCCCTCAAAGAAACCATCTAAGCTGCCAGGAGCCCGGTGCTGGCTCACAATACCTCTTTGGGTGTTCACACACCCCCGGCGGCTCTTTCTGACGCTGATGGGGGTGAGGTAAGCCAAGGACCGTGGTGACTCTTCAAGTCCATCCCAAAGAGCCAGCCACAAACCAGGGCTCTGGTTCCTGGAAAGAAATTGACCACCAGCAGCCAACTGGCCATCACAAATGTGTAGAAAGTCAAGAGAGACCCTGTCCAGGTACCAAATATTGTGTCTTTGCAAGGTTAGGGTGGCTGACATTTGTGCCCCTGGTTGTCCCTGGGACGGCCCCACCCAGCTTGTCCTTGCGAACTCACTCTACTCCACTCCTTTGGCATTTACTCTGCCTTGCCCGTATATGCAATTAAACTCTCTTCCCCTAGTTTGTATGACTTACCTTCTCGACTAGCGAATGTGGGATTTGCACGTGGCACATGCTTAGTAAGTAGTTGGTTGAATATGTGATGAAGCCGGACTCAGGCACTGGATGGCGACCTCTACCCCTCCCGGGCATTCCTGGCAATACCACCTTGCAAAAACAGGACGTGGCTTGGTTCTCCAAACGTCTCACAGGGAGGTGAATTCCTGGAATCCCTCTGACTTCAGATCCATTCCCAGTCCAGTTGTTGGATAGGTGCCAGCACCCCTGACCTTGGCCTTCACTGTCCCTCAGACTGGATTCATGAAGGATTCAAATCCTGGTTCACTGAGTAGTCTTGAGCAAATTTCCCTGTCTGATCCCTTCCCCCTAGAATTACCAGAGAATCGATGAGATCAGGGCTCCACCCCTAAAGCTCTAGAAAAAAGGACAATCTGGGGAAAAAGTAAGAATATCACACTTTGGGCAGGAACCACGGCAACATGTCATTTCGCCAAGGTCAATTCTTTCAGCAGCTTACCCTTTGGAACAGAGCTTGAAAAATCCTCCAGAAAGCTGTCCCAAGGCATGAGCCCTGATGCACCAAATCCTCAGTCTGTCTCTCCCATAGATCTCACCTGTCATTCAGCGATCTTTGATGTGAGTTTCCTTTCTGAGTGGTTCTCAACCCACAGCCCTCAGCAGATCAGTACATTTGAAAGGCAGAAGGCTGCGGTCATGCCTTAAGATCCACCGTGACAGTCCCTGCCTTCCAGGCAGCAGCATTCCCCGACCTTCCCTGCCTGCCTCTGGGTGATTCCGTCCTCACCATGTTGTGATGGATTCATTACAGGCTGTTCTAGCCTAGGGGCTCCTTGAAGACAGTTATGTCAACTTCGTGCTATGGTCCACTCATAGCAGGAACTCAGTTCATGTTGCTGGAGTGGATGAAACGGTCATGAGGATTTTTTTTTTTTTAAGTGACATGTAGGGTGCCTGGGTGGCTCAGTGGGTTAAGCCTCTGCCTTCGGCTCAGGTCATGATCTCAGGGTCCTGGGATCGAGTCCCGCATCGGGCTCTCTGCTCAGCGGGGAGCCTGCTTCCTCCTCTCTCTCTCTGCCTGCCTCTCTGCCTGTTTGCGATCTCTTCCTGTCAAATAAATAAAATCTTTTTAAAAAAATGATATGTCACTGCTGAACTCTGAGGGAGGAGGCAGAAAAACAAAATGGAAGACCTGAATAGAGAAACAAGATTTTGTACATGTTTTATTGAAAAGCAGAATTTGGGGGCAGCCGGGTGGCTCAGTCAGTTAAGCGTCTGCCTTTGGCTCAGGTCATGATCTCTAGGTCCCAGGATCGAGCCCCAAATCAGGCTCCCTGCTCAGTGGGGAGCCTGCTTCTCCCTCTCCCTCTGCTGCTCCCCCTGCTTGTGCTCTCTCACTCTATCTCTCTCAAATTAATAAAATCTTTTTTAAAAGCCCAGAATTTGAGTAAATTTGAAGGTCTAATTGACTTTATTCAACATTTCATGAACCAGGCAACAGCTCATCCAGAACGTAGAAAGGAGCTCTGAGGATCTACACAGAGTGGAAAGCCTTTGTGGACAGAAAAGGACAGGGATATGGAAGTCATAAACAAAAGAAAGGATTATTTCAAGAAGGTCACCTTCCTTTAGGAAAGGACAGGGTGTCGGAGGGACTTGATCAAGCAGATGACCTCACTGGGGTTGATCAAGAAATTCCAGACTCATTGGTTCCAGCCTCTCCCAGAAGAAGCTAAAACTGCCATTCGGTTAGGTATTAAAGTCTTGGTTCGTTGGTGTGGGGTTTGGCACAAGTGACTCTATTTTGGCCTGTTCTTCCTTTTTTAAACGATTCTGCCCTTTTGATTAGACTCCCAACCTGAGAGGATGTGATCAAAGTTTAAGGCATGGGTGCCACTCTCAGCAACTGCTCTGTACTTGTCCCAGCGTGTACTGATCCCTTGGGTGACATAGAGCCCACAAGTCAAGATGGTTTTTGCAAGGTTTTTTACCGAATCTCTGGTATTCACAAATCACGACTTCAGGTTTACAATTTTTTAGTCTTTATTCCTTTCTGATGTTCCAGTCTTCGAGAGATCATTTGCTCGGTGGTTAGTAGCTGCCAACATGCATTTAAACTTTTGAGAGAGGGATGCCTGGGTGGCTCAGTCGGTTAAGCGTCTGTCTTCGGCTCGGGTCATGATCCCAGGATCCTGGGATCGAGTCCCGCATCAGGTTCCTCGCTCGGCGGGGAGCCTGCCTCTCCCTCTGCCTGCCGCTCCCCCTGCTTGTGCTCTCTCTCTCTCTCTCTGACAAATAAATAAATAAAATCCTTTAAAAACAAATAAACTTTTGAGGTAATACAATATGCCAGGGAGATTACTCGGGTTATTACAGACAGGATAATTCCCAGTGTCCAGAGCCCACTTCAGAGCCTGGGACCCAAACCAACCCAAATCAGGTGAGTCCAAGACCCCTTTGAAGGAGTCACCTTTCTAAGCCAAGCAACTGGCTCAGTGTAATTATGTCATGGTACGTAATTAGGTACAACTGGGTTCATGTCATTGAGTTTCAACTTCCCCAGAAGTTTCGATCCGGGTGTAGCAGGTAGTATTGGCCTCAGCCCAGACACCTCGCTAGACTGAAAGATAGTCAAGGGGCATCCTCTTATCAAGAACAACTTGGGCCAGAGAACCTAAGCCTTTTTCTTGGGTAGCTATCGCTTTAGCAGCAAATTCTGCAATAATTTCAAGAGTTAAGAAGACGTTCCTGATTATAGCCTCATTTACATTTATCCCTAACTGGGGAAGTAAGGCTCTGCATGGAGGCATGAATGACTCATAAAGGGCTTCTGGGAATTTCCTGCTGGATTCTGGACCAGAAAGGTGACATCCACGAGGCCTGGAAATATTTAAAGGGCTGCAGGCCACACAAGAATTTTATTCTGGTTACCTTTGCCTTGTATCAACTTTCTTCGCATACAGCCTCGACACGCAGTCCCCCAAGTTTGGCACTGTTAACCAGCAACAGCGAAATGGACCAGGGGGTCTCTGGCATCGTAGATAGGTCAGAGGTTTGTTTGTTTGTTTTTTTTAAGATTTTATTTATTTATTTGACAGGAAGAGATCACAAGTAGGCAGAGAGGCAGGCAGAGAGAGAGGAAGGGAAGCAGGCTCACTGCTTCGCAGACAGCCCCATGTGGGGCCCCATGTGGGGCTCTATCCCAGGACCCTGGGATCATGACCTGAGCCAAAGGCAGAGGCTTTAACCCACTGAGCCCCCCAGGCGCCCCCCAGGTCAGAGTTTTTGATGACCAATCCGGCAGTCCGAAAGATTAGCAGCCCCCACTCCCCGTAATGGCCTGGAAGATCCCGACGATGGTGTTGTCTCTTCAGGCCAAGGCCGGAGTAAATGAAAGAAAAGAAGGAAGGATTTCATGTGCAGCTGAACTTCGAAGTTTTGACTCAGCATCTTGGGTAGACGCACTCAACTTCAAGGTCAGCTGCTTCTCCTCCTGGTCAGTTCACTTTGGAGGTCTCCCGGGTCTGCACAGGACCACACGGACCTGGGAGAGTCCCTTTGAAAGAGATTCAAGGGCTATTCCAGATCGGAAGGGTGGGAGAAAATTAGAAACATTTGGGGAGTCACAGCCAGATATTTGAGGAAACTAGAAGAATTCAGGATTGAGTCCATTTTGCAGGTGTGTCCCAAAACCTCAAAGGCAACGAGAGGATGAGAATCTAATATCTAGGCAAAGGTGCAAACATAATTTTTCTCTCGGCGATCATTCCCACCTGCCTGCTTTTTCTTAGCCAAAGATAATCACAGTAAAACTAATTTATTTGTATTAAACTTGGCCTGATTATCTACATAAGTGTAGCAAGAATAGTGATTGACCATATAAGCTCCTTTTAAGACAGCTTTGCTGAAAGCTTTTTTTTTTTTTAAGATTTTATTTATTTATTTGATGGAGCACAAGCAAGGGGAGCAGCAGGCAGAGGGAGATGCAGGCTCCTTGCTGAGCAGGGAGCCTGATAAGGGACTCGATCCCATGACCCTGGGATCATGACCTGAGCCGAAGGCAGCTGCTTAGCCAACTGGGCCACCCAGGTGCCCCTTTGCTGGAACTTTCTATAACGAAACTCAGATTGAATTCTTAAAAGCCGGAGGCCAGGAAGCCAAGCCAAGGTTAAAACAGCTCCTTAAAGCTATCTGATCATATCTGAGGCTTGCATATCTCTCTCAAATATGACATTCCAATCAAAGGTTTGGTAATACACCCAGTGTCTCTGGTTGTGTCCTGTTACAAGGAGAATAGATTCTTATTGAACTTATGCACATAACTAAATATATTACCATGAAAAGAACACACAAGCGTTTCTGGCAGGATCAGAGAGGGAGAGGAAATTAATGTTTCGTCTTTGTTTACAAATCTATACCTTAGCAAATTGCCATGAGCCATAGTAAGAGAGAAGAGAACAAAGTTTTCTTAAATCTGGAAAAAACAAATGTCCAAGAACCAGCAACGTTTCAAACAAAAAGTCGTAAAAATTATAATCATCCTCATCAGTTCTTTTGGTCCCACTTTATTCATTCTTGTTCTGCTTGAACCCAGTTTTTCCATTAGTTCTGGAAATTCTTACCCAGCTCAGTTTTATGAACTTAAAGTGATTTTATTATTTTTTTTAACTTAAAGTGATTTTAAAAAAGAAAACAACCCTCTACTCTAGAGTACTTTCCATGAGTTTCCTTGAAGATGAAGCAATTTGTTGGAACACTTTTTTAAAAGCATCAGAGTAAAATAAAAACTCTGTAAATGACAAAGATTCTTAAATGTCCATTATTAAAGATCTGATGAGAGTTCATTATAATGGAATTGACAAGAAAGTATGGTTATTTCTGTGACACAATATTTTATTTTATATTTATTTTTTTTAAAGATTTTTATTTATTTATTTGAGAGAGAGAGAGAGTGAGAGAGAGCATGAGAGGGTAGAAGGTCAGAGGGAGAAGCAGACTCCCCAAGAGCTGGGAGCCTGATGCGGAACTCGATCCCGGGACTCTGGGATCATGACCCGAGCTGAAGGCAGTCGCCCAACCAACTGAGCCACCCAGGCGCCCTTTATTTTATTTTTAAAGATAGATTTATTAGAAGAGGGGGAAGAGTCCTACTAGGGGGAGGGGCAGAGGGAGAGGGAGAGAGAGAACCTCAAGCAGCCTCCCCATGAAGCATGGAGCCCGACATGGGCTTGATCTCATGACCCTGAGATATGACCTGGGCCAAAATCAAGAGTTGGCTGCTTAACTGACTGAGCCACCCAGGCACCCCTTAGTATAACTTTTTTTTTTTTTTTTAAAGATTTTATTTATTTATTTGACAGAGATCACAAGTAGGCAGAAAGGCAGGCAGATAGAGAGGAGGAAGCAGGCTCCCTGCTGAGCAGAGAGCCCGATGTGGGGCTCGATCCCAGGACCCTGGGATCATGACCCGAGCCGAAGGCAGAGGCCTTAAGCCACTGAGCCACCCAGGTGCCCCAGTATAACTTCTTATTTGACAATGCTTCCTATGTAATTTAACATATCAAATCAGCCTAATTTGTTTCACATCTCCCTTCTTATAAAGAGAGAGAACAAACCTTTTGAGATGTTCCAAGGACCTCCAAAAAATCCCCAAGTTAGTTTGAGATCAAACAGACTTCACTGGGCACTTGGGTAGCTCAGTCAGTTAGGCATCCAACTCCTGATCTCAGCTCAGGTTTTGATCTCAGGGTTGTGAGTTCAAGCCCCATGTTGGGCTCCATGCCCAGGATGGAGCCTGCTTGGAGAAGGAGAAGGAAACTTCATTTAAGATCTTGATTTTGGGGAAGTTTGTCAAAAATATCAAAAGTTTTTGGGGAGCCTAGATGACTCAGCTGGTTACATGTCTGACTCTTGATTTTGGCTCAAGTCGTGATCTCCGCCTTGTGAGATCGAGCCCCGAGTCAGGATCTGTGCTGAGTGTGGAACCTGCAGGAGTTTCTCTCCCTTCCTCTCCCTCTGCCCTGCCACCCCCCACTCACACATGTGCTCTCTCGCTCTCGCTCTCTCTCTCTCACACACACACTCTCTCTCTCTCTCAAAAAAAAAATCAAAAGTTTTTAAAACTTTTGGTCAAATAGGATCATGGGTCACTGTAAAACATGACTAAGTTATCTATTTAACCAAAGTGACAAAGACTTCACAGGCAAATATAGACTTGCGTAATTTTGAGAAAAACTTAGTACTGTTAATATTGAAAGTATTAGCTAAGTAGTCAAAGATCAGATAAAGACAGCAAACACAGGAAATAGTTTTGATTAAAAAGATCAAAGATAGGGTGCCTGTGTGGCTCAAAGGCGTCCAACTCTTGATTTAGGCTCAGGTCAGGATCTTGGGATCCTGGTATCAAGCCCTACATTGGGCTTCATGCTCAGTGGGTTGTCTATTTCTCCCTTTGCCCCTCCCCCTGTTCGTGCTCTCCCCCAACCTCGCTCTCAAATAAATAAGTAAAACCTTTAAAAAAAATCAAAGGTCCACAATAGCCAAACTATGGAAGGAGCCCAGATGTCCATCAACAGATGAATGGATAAAGAAGATGTGGTATATGTATACAATGGAATATTACGCAGCCATCAAAAATTGAAATCTTGCCATTTGCAACAACATGGATGGAACTAGAGGGTATTATGCTAAGCAAAATAAGTCAATCAGAGAAAGACAATTATCATATGATCTCCCTGATATGAGGAATTTGAGAGATAAGACAGAGGATCACAGGGGAAGGGAGGGAAAAATGAAACAAGACGAAACCAGAGAGGAAGAAAAACCATAAGAGACTCTCTTAATCTCAGGAAACAAACTGGGGGTTGCTAGAGGTGGGGGGTGGTGGATAGGGTGGCTGGGTGATGGACACTGACGACTGTATGTGCTATGGTGAGCGCTGTGAATTGTGTAAGACTGATGATTCACAGACCTGTACCCCTGAAACAAATAATACATTATATGCTAATAATAAAAAAAAATCTAAAGTTGGGGCACCTGGGTGGTTCAGTTCGTTAAGTGTCTGCCTTCAGCTTAGGTCATGATCCCAGAGTTTTGATATCCAGCCCCGCATCGGGCTCTCTGCTCATCAGGGAGCCTGCTTCCCCCTCTCTCTCTGCCTGTGCCTCTGCCTACTTGTGATCTCTCTGTCTCTGTCAAATAAATAAATAAAATCTTTTAAAACACCCTTTTTTTTAGAAAAATAAAGAAAACATGTCCTTTCAGCAGATAAAAGAAAAAACTAAAGTTTAGTTTCGCATAAGTATGCTATTGATGTTAAAACTTCTTTTAACCTTTAAATTCATTTAGCCTGATCACGCTAAAATTCCTTTCTCCAGACTCCTTTCCACAAAACCTGCTTACTTCCAGTTGCATCCTATGTTTTCCCCTTTAGACAACCAGCTTCAGATTGGAACAAAATTACTTCTCCCTCAACACAAAAACATGCCTCCATTCCCCATACCTTCTCACACTCTTAACTTTCCTTGTATGTGGACAATTTACCTTATTATTTCTAGTAGCTGATATGTTGGAATTTTTAACCCTTAAAAGAAGAAAAGCAAAACAAAGAAAAAGGAGCAAACAATTGTGAGATGTTACTCTAGCATTCTACAGATTGGCCTCTTAATGAATACACTTAGATTCTACACAAAGTCAGGGGCAGCTGGGTGGCCCAGTCCATCGAGTGTCCGACTCTTTGGTAGTGGCCCCGGTCATGATCTCGGGGTGATGGCAAAGGGCCAGGCTCCGGGCTCACTGTGGGGTCTGCTGGAGATTCTCTCTGTCACTCTGCCCTTCCCCCCAACTCATGTGCTTGCACAAGCTCTCTCCCTCTGAAAATAAATAAATAAAATATATATATTTTTTAAAAAGACAGTCAGCCGTTGTCTCAATTTTCCCTGCTGATGAATTCTGTAAGCAATAATATGAACTTACCAGGCCTTTAGTAAGTCTAGGGGGACTAAAAAGATTATATTCAATGCTGGTAACTCTAAAGATATTCCTGCCTTAATTAAATCCACAAATTGGGCGCATGGGTGGCTCAGTGGGTTAAGCCTCTGCCTTCGGCTCAGGTCATGATCCCAGGGTCGTGGGATCGAGTCCCGCATCCGGCCCTCTGCTCGGCAGGGAGTCCGCTTCCCCCTCTCTATCTGCCTGCCTCTGCCTACTTGTGATCTCTCTCTGTGTGTCAAATAAAGAAATAATAAAATAAAAATAAAAATAAACCCACAAACTGAAACTAGCTTTAATATCAAATATTTCCCCCACATCACATGACCCGGAAATTGATCTGGATTTTCTTTTTTAATATTGATTTATTTCCTAGAGTGTGTGTGTGTGTGTGTGTGTGTGTGTGTGTGTGTGTGTGTGTGCTTATACGCACACACGTGGTAGGGAAGGGCAAAGGGCGAGTGTATCAAGCTGACTCCTCGCTGAGCTCAGAGCCTGACACAAGGCTTGATCCCACCACCCAGAGATCACAACCAGAGCCGAAACCAAAAGTCAGACACCCAACTGACTGCACCACCCAGGCACCCCCATCCAGATTAAGTTTCTATTATATTTCTGAGAATTTAATTTATGTAAGCACTTGATTTTCTTTAAGCCAGTTAAGGGGAGATCTTTAAGGAATTAATTTTGGCAATACCATCTGGAGTTAGAAAATGCTACGAATTTACACACACACACACACACACACACACACACGTGGACATAGGACAGACACAGAAAGGCCCCACAGCTTCCACTCTCAGATTCCCACCACGTGACAGGCATTTGTGGAGGAGACACTTAAAGTCGTTATTGTTTCTTATTTGTTTAAATTTCAAATAAGCTTTCCTACTTTTGTTTTTCTTCTGATAAGAATGACTTCCCTGAAGTTGATATTTTACTTTATTTAAAAAAATTTTAATTTTAGTAATTTTTAAGTAAGCCTTACACCCAACTTGGGGCTTGAACTCACGACCCCAAGATCAAGAGTCACAACACCCCACCCACTGAGCCAGCCAGGTGCCCCTGCCATTGGTATGTTAAAGACATGACCTAGATAAAAGTTCCTGGAGAAGACCAGGTAGCACACGTACATCTCAGAGGCACGAGGAAGAGCCTCTGGAGATCAGTAGGAGAGGTTGAGGGATTGGTAAAAGAGACTGACAGACGTTGAGTATTCTGGAGCCTTACCTGGATTCTGTAAAGACTCAAGTTGTAAAACGAGGAGAGCTGTTTTTAATTCCTTGGGGAATCGGATTGCCGCCTAAAAGATAGCAAAAGACTAACATATCCATCCAACTATATTAGAAAGTTTTTCTGTCCCTTTGGATACATTTAGCACAGGGGTGAAAGCCAAAAAAAAAAAAAAAAAGTTCTTATCAGGCTTGGAATATCATCCAACCACCTGTCCAACTTCCAACCATAGAGCTACTTAAACATTCTTTTAAATATTTTGTCAGTTTCAGCTAGGACAACAGCAACTCTTTCCGGTGTTATTCACCCTGTGGGCCCAGGAGCCATCCGCAGGGAAGGTGTACAAGACACTATTGTCACAAGATCTGGTGTCATTCCCGAAGGCCAATGACCGTTGGCTTGGATTTGGAAAGGATGATGCGGTGCTGGCTCTCAGATGGGCCTTTGATCAAGGAGGGCAAGAGACCGGAAGAGGACCATCGGCAGCTTTGAGTGGTCTTATTTCAAAAGGCACCTGCTTAGCAGTCTCTCCCTAGGGGACAAGCAATGTACACGGCATCGTAGATGCTCAAGGGAGGACTGAAGGGAGCAGAAGGCTTGCTTTTCTCAGCCTTACAGTCTTTTGTTCTAGGTACATTTTGTATCTTTAATTTTTCATTAGCTTTTTACCATAAATCTTAGCCTTTTGAAAAAAAATCTTAGCCTTTTGGAGGTTTCTGCATGCTAGCCATGCACTTTTTAAATGACCAAACTTACCTATAGGAACATTCCCTGTAATGACCATTGTAATATCTGGTTGTTTTTATTTAGTTATTTTTAAATTTTTAAATTTTTTAAAAGATTTTATTTATTTGTTTGACACAGAGAAAGAGAGAGAGAGACAGAGAGAGAGGAGATACAAGCAGGGAGAGTGGAAGAGGGAGAAGCAGGCTTCCCACTGAGGGGGGAGCCCGATGCGGGGCTCGATCCCAGGACCCTGGGATCATAACCTGAGCCGAAGGCAGGTGCTTAATGACTGAGCCACCCAGGCGTTCATAAAAAATTTTTTAATTTAAATTAAATATAGCTTACCTGTAGTGTATTGTTAGTTTCGGACACAGAATTCAGTGATTCATCAGTTGCATAGAACACCCAGTGTTCATCACATCATGTGTCCTCCTTAATGCCCATCACCCAGTTGCCCCATGCCCCCACCAACCCTCCCTTCCAGAGTCTCTAATGGTAAGAAGAAAAAAAAAAGAGTCTCTAATGGTTTGCCTCCCTTTCTGTTTTTATCTTATTTTATTTTTCCTTCCCTTCCCCTATGTTCATCCGTTTTTTTCTTAAATTCCACATATGAGTGAAATTATATGCTGTTTTTCATCCTTCTCTGACTGACCGACTTCACTTAGCACAACACCGTCTAGTGTCATCCCTGGCGTTCCAAATGGCAACATCTCATTCTTTTTGATGGCTGAGTAATATTCCATTGTATATCCAGACCCACCACATGTGCTTTGTCCATGCACCTGTCAACGGGACATCGGGCTCTTTCCGTAGGTTGGCTCCCATGGCCCATTGTTGTGATCACATGATTTTGCCCTGTTCGTAGCTGCCTACGGTTTCAGGGATCACAGCTCTTAGATATAAACCCACCAGCTGTGCTGGGAGGAGGTGTGCTCAACTCTTTGGAATTCAAAGATCCTATTTTATTATTATTTATTTATTTTTCAGCTGTGGCTTTGGGGATCTTGGAGCCAAACTAATACCCAAAAAGGATGAGCCACTGTGGGTCAGGAACTGTGTGATGTTACACAGTGTACCTTGGTGCACGGAAATTTTCTTGAGGTTTGTAAGTGACCTCGTGTTAATCTCACCTCTTCCGTGAGCAGCTTATCCTAACACGGAGTCTCTGGGTTTGGTGGCAGTGTTGTAGCAACTTTTAGATGCTTGAAATGAAATGATATGACATGACATGACATGAAATGAAATGAAATGACATGAAATGAAACAAAAATGTATATAAATAAATGCTTTATTTTTTAAATTTCTTTTCAGCGTAACAATATTCATTGTTTTTGCACCACACCCAGTGCTCCATGCAATACGTGCCCTCCCCAATGCCCACCACCTGGTTCCCCCAACCTCCCACCCCCCGCCCCTTCAAAACCCTCAGGTTGTTTTTCAGTGTCCATAGTCTCTCATGGTTCTCCTCCCCTTCCAATTTCCCTCAACTCCCTTCTCCTCTCCATCTCCCCATATCCTCCATGTTATTTGTTATGCTCCACAAATAAGTGAAACCATATGATAATTGAGTCTCTCTGCTTGACTTATTTCACTCAGCATAATCTCCTCCAGTCCTGTCCATGTTGATACAAAAGTTGGGTATTCATCCTTTCTGATGGAGGCATAATACTCCATAGTGTGTATGGACCACATCTTCCTTATCCATTCGTCCGTTGAAGGACTTCTTGGTTCTTTCCACAGTTTGGCGACCATAGCCATTGCTGCTATAAACATTGGGGTACATATGGCTCTTCTTTTCACTACATCTGTATCTTTGCAGGGTCATAGGGAATGCAATTGCAGGGTCATAGGGAAGCTCTATTTTTAATTTCTTGAGGAATCTCCACACTGTTCTCCAAAATGGCTGCACCAACTTGCATTCCCACCAACAGTCTCTTCAATAAATGGTGCTGGGAAAATTGGACAGCTATATGTAGAAGAATGAAACTCGACCATTCTCTTACACCGTACACAAAGATAAACTCAAAATGGATAAAAGACCTCGACGTGAGACAGGAACCCATCAGAATCCTAGAAGAGAACATAGGCAGTAACCTCTTTGATATCAGCTACAGCAACTTCTTTCAAGATATGTCTCCAAAGACAAAGGAAACAGAAGCGAAAATGAACTTTTGGGACTTCATCAAGATCAAAAGCTTCTGCACAGCAAAGGAAACAGTCAACAAAACAAAGAGGCAACCTACAGAATGGGAGAAGATATTTGCAAATGACAGTACAGACAAAAGGTTGATATCCAGGATCTATAAAGAACTTCTCAAACTCAACACACACAAAACTGATAATCATATCAAAAAATGGGCAGAAGACATGAACAGACAGTTCTCCAATGAAGACATACAAATGGCTACCAGACACATGAAAAAATGTTCATCATCACTAGCCACCAGGGAGATTCAAATTAAAACCACATTGAGATACCACCTGACACCAGTTAGAATGGCCAAAATTAGCAAGACAGGAAATAACGTGTGTTGGAGAGGATGCAGAGAAAGGGGAACCCTCTTAAATAAATGCTTTAAATGCCCACCAATTTTGGTGGACTTTTTTGACTCCTGGAGTTCTCATGAGCAACTAGCCTTTACCTGTACAAGACAAGATGAAGAAACACACGCACCTTACTAGATCAGCAATGACTGACACATGTCACTCTGTCCTGGCGCAGCAAATGGCCCATGCACAGCACCAACAATTCCCTCGGAAGCTTGGACTGGGGAGGGAATTGAAGCAGCAGTCCCCAACAGCTGGGGACTGGGGACTGCCACTAACAGTTCCCACATGGATCTTCAAAAGCAATTAAGGGCTAGGTGCTTTCCACTCAAGAAATTGGCAATCGCAGTCTAAAAGCCTAGAGGCTTGCCTCTGGGCAGACCCACTCATGAGCACAGTTGGGCTCTGGATGGAATCATCTGCTAGCTCAGCCTGAGCCGTCCTGCATCCAAAGGCCAGTTAGACCAGGAGCTCAGAACCGAGAGGAACTTACCGGTAAAGAAAGAAAACTCAAAAAAGAGGTTTTAGGGCACCACACCTATGCCTCTTGCCGTTGCCAAATGCCATCGGAAATTTGGCTTTGGGACATCAGGCTGGCTCAGTTGGTAGTGTCCTGTGTTCAAGCCCCATGTTGTGTGTGGAGCCTACTTTAAAAAAAAAAGAAAAAGGAGTTTGGCTTTGGATTCTGTTACTCCTGCCAAATTAAATTTGAAGATCTAATTGACTTTATTCAATGATTTATAACTTGGGCAGCGTCCCTCCTAGCAAACAGAAAGGAGCTCCAAGGAGCTGTACAAAATGGACAACTTTTTAAGGCAAAAGGCAAACAGCTTTTTTAAGGCAGCAACATGGAAGTCACAAACGGAAGAAAGGATTATTACAGTCCCCTTCCTTTGGGCAGAAGGACAGAGGTCTCTCTAGCAGACGACCTCACTAGTGTGGATCAGGAAATGCTACGCTAATTGGTTTAAAATTCCACTCCTAGGAGAGACTAAAACTGCAATTAGGCAATTAGATAGTAAGCGTTGCTTGGCCGGTGTGGGATTTAGCACAAGTGACTATCTGGGGAAAGTGTTTTTTTTTTTTTCTTTTTATTATAGTTTTAAAAACAAGTCTGTTATATAAACACCTGTAATTTTTATTTTTAAAGAAAATGTAAAATCTTGATTCTCAATTCTGGAATCACTTTCGTGCTTTAAAAAAAAAAAAAAAAAAAAAACCAGTGCAGGGGCGCCTGGGTGGCTCAGTGGGTTAAGCATCTGCCTTCAGCTCAGATCATGATCTCAAGGTCCTGGGATCAAGCCCTGCATCCAGCTCTCTGCTCAGTGGGGAGCCTGCTTCCCACCCCCCTCTCTGCCTGCCTCTCTGCCTACTTGCGATCTCTCTGTCAAGTAAACAAATAAAATCTTTTAAAAAATTAAAAATAAAATAAAAATACCAGTGCAAAAAAAAAAATTACCAGTACTAGGTTAAGCCCACCCCTAGGGATGCTTATGTCATTATTTAGCAGGTGAGACATGGAGAAGACTGGAGAGGGGCGAAGCGATTGTGGACGGAGCAGCCATGGGGCTGGCAGGGCTGTGGGAGGAAGGGATTACCTTACACCTGGGAGGTCAGGGCACAGACAGGGACACTAATCTCTTTCTCGCCCGTTCACGGGACATCCGGCCGGTTTAACCCAGCCATTCGCTGCCACCCTCAACTTGACCACCGACTAATAAAGAGTCTTTTGGGGGGTGGGGGAGGGGCAGAGAGAGAGGGCAAGGGAGAATCTCAAGCAGGCTCCACGCCCAGTCTGGAGCCCAACACAGGACTTGATCTCACCACCCTGAGATCATGACCTGAGCCAACATCAAGCTTAGACGCTCAACCGACCGAGCCACCCAGGTGCCCATAATAAAGTCTTAATCAGACACCTGCCAAAAGCTACTGAACCCAAGAGAGGAGCGACCTCCACTCTAGAGGACAGAACAAGATGAACATTCTGGACACTGGCTCGGTCCCTTTGCTTTCCTCTTGTTATTGTTGGATGGGTTTTTGTGTTTCTCACGGACTGGTTGTCACTCTACACTCTCCAGCACAGGTGGCCACAGGCAATCACATCACCCTGAACTTCCTGCGAGCTTGGCAAGGTGAAGTGCATGGCTGGTGGCCACTCTTGCTGTGTTATTTGTTCAATGACCTATTTGCTGGCAGGCTGCAGAGGGGGGCTGGGCGGTGCAGCCCTGGGCAGCCCGCAGAGGGGCAGTTGTGCTCAGTAGTCTGATGGTTTCTCAGACAAGGAAAGTGAAGTTGGTCCACGGTAACCCACAGAATGGGAGAAAATATTTGCAGTTTATGTATCTGAGGAGGGGTGGATATCCAGAAATACACAGAGGACACCCAAAGCTCCCCAACAAATACGATTCAAAAAGAGGCAAAGGACTTGAATAAACATTTTCCAAAGACAGACAAATGGCCAGTAAGTAAGCACGTGAAAAGATGCTCCATGCCACTGATCATTAGGGGAATACAGATGGAAATTGCAATGAGATACCTTCCCAGACACACATTAGATGGCTACTAATGACAGGTGCTGGCGAGGATGTGGAGAAATTGCCACATTTGGGCACTGTTGATGGGAACCTAAATGGCGCGGCTCCCTTGGAAAGCGGTATGGCGGTTCCTCCAAGCATTAAACATGGGATTACATTAATGATCCAACAATCCCACTTTGGGGTATATACCCCCAAGAACTGAAAGCAGGACATCCAAGAGGTATCTGTACGTCCACAGTGATTGGCGGTATTATTCACAAGAGCTAAAATGTGGAAGCAAATGTCCACTCATCCATCAGTGTCCACTGATGGATGAGTGGATGAGTGGATAAACAAAATGTGGTCTAGACAGACAATGGGATATTATTATTATTATATATATATATTATATTATTATATTATTATTCTGTCTTAAAAGGAAGGCAATTCTGAACACACTACAGAACGGATGAACCACAAGGACATTATGCTAAGTGAAATACGCTGGTCACAAAAAAAACCTAATCTGTGTTACTCCATTTATATGAGGTGCTTAGGTTGGTGAAAATCGTAGAAACAGGGAGTAGAAGGCTGGGGGCTAAGGGCTGGGGGAGTGGGGGATGGGGAGTTAGTGTTTCACGGGGACAGAGTTTCAGCTCAACAAGATGAGTTATAGAGGTAGACGGCAGTGATGTTTGCATAACATTGTGAGTGTACTTAATACCACTGAACTGTTCCTTTCAACATGGTTAAGCTGACAAATTTTATGGGGCACCTGGGTGGTTCAGTCGTTAAGCATCTGTGTTTGGCTCAGGTCACGATCCCGGGGTCCTGGGATCGAGTCCCGCATTGGGCACCCTGCTCAACAGGGAGCATGTTTCTCCGTCTCCCACTCCCCCTGCTTGGGTTCCCTCTCTCTCTGTGCCTCTCTCTGTCAAATAAATAAATAAAATATTTTTTTAAAAGATGGCAAATTTTATGTGTACATTATCACAATTTTTTAAATCACAATTTTAAAAATTGGAAAAAATAAAAAAAAAAATTAAAAAAAAAAAAAATTGGAAAAAATACTTGGTTCAAGCTCCTATGAGTACAATTAACATCAGTGTCTGACGGGGTGGCCTCAGCTGCGAGTAAAGGGTTGGGGGTGGAGTTTTAGGGGAATGTGTTGGCCATGGCGCCCTGGAGACCCCACCCAGGCCACGCAGGCAGAGGCTTGAACCACGGCTCGTCTACTTCTGGGCGAGAAGCTGCTGTCTTCTGGGACACAAGAGGGTGAGATGACTGTGGGAGCCACCACAACGCCATCTGCCCCTTGCCTACCTGTGTACCCGGGAGCATCGTGAGACTTTCTTGTCACCCCCCCACCAACCCTGTGTTCTGATGGGGTCAGAGGCCTCTGAGTGTCCCCTCTGGGAGAGAGCTGCAGGGTACAACAGCACTCGGCTGCGGTCTGGAGCAGGCTTCTCAGCTGTAATGATGCCCATGAGCCTGGCAATGATAACCAGTTTGCAGGTTTTTAGTAAATATTGACAATGGACTTATGCAATTAAGACACAGGGAACTTAGGGGTGCCTGGGTGGCTCAGTGGGTTAAAGCCTCTGCCTTCGGCTCGGGTCATGATCTCAGGGTCCTGGGATTGAGCCCCGCATAGGGCTCTTTGCTCAGCGGGGAGCCTGCTTCCTTTCCTCTCTCTCTCTGCCTGCCTCTCTGCCTACTTGGGATCTCTGTCAAATAAATAAAATCTTTAAAAAAAAAAAGACACAGGGAACTTACCTGGAAGGCTTCTGTTGAAATGGTCATGTGAAAAGTTTATTCCTTGAAGAAATATTCTTTCTTTTTTTTTTTTCTTTAAAGATTTATTTGAAAGAGGGACAACGAGAAAGGGAACACAAGCAGGGGGAGTGGGAGAGGGAGAGGGAGAAGCAGGCTTCCTGCTGAGCAGAGAGCCTGATGCGAGGCTCAAACCCAGGACCCTGGGATCATGACCGAGCAGGAAGCAGACACTTAACGACTAAGCCACCCAGGCGCCCCTTGAACAAATATTCAAGTTGGAAACACCTTATTTCCTGATCCAGAGCAAATAAGATGTGATGGTATCATGGTTCTGGACAGATACCCAGAAGCTCTTTCCCAAGAACCCATTAGAAGGAGGTGAGAGAGTCTATAAATTAGACCGCGGTGCGTGTGGGCAAACACCTCCGTCAACAGCCACAGCGGAGAGCGCACCATGGGCTTCTCGGAGCTGCTCCACACCATCGGCGGCATGGGGAAGTTCCAGATCCTCCAGACTGCTCTCATGATGTTCCCCGCCCTCCTGATCAGCTGTCACAGCTTTCTGCAGAACTTCACCGCCATAACCCCGGAGCATCACTGCCGGCCGGCCAACTGGACCAATGGGTCTCATGTCCCGGGCGGTGTGGGGGATGGGGACTTACTGAGGGTCTTCATCCCCCTGGACGAGGACCAGAAACCCGAGCGGTGCCTGCGGTTCTCTGAGCCCCATTGGCAGATCTTAAGCCTCAACGACACCTCCTCTTTAAGCTTGGACACCGAGGTCTGCCTGGACGGGTGGGTGTATGACCAGAGTGTTGCCTCCTCCATCGTTTCTGAGGTGAGACAAGGCTACAGCTGAACGCTGCGTCTTCAGATGCTTTTTTGTTTGTTTTATTTTAATGGAGACGTAACTTGTTCCATGAAATGCTCGGAATTTAAGGGTGCGGCGGGATGAATTTTACATAGGTAAACACCAGATCAAGATACGGATTGTTTCTAAGGACCCCAGAAGGGTCATCATCTTGATACATGCTTTGGGAGCTGGTTCTTTCTCAGGGCCATGGAGCATCCCATGGCACGAATATGCCACACAGTCTATGTCCTTTCTACCGAGAAATGTACCTGCACTGTTTCCGGTTTGGGGCTATTATGAATATCATGGCCATGCGTGTTCTTGCACACGTATTGGGGTGGACACAGGTTTTCATTTCTGCTGCATGTATGCCCAGGAGTGGGATTGTAGGATCAGAGAGTGGTCCCAGATTCTGCCAAAGTTTTCTCTGTGTATAAGACATTCAGACATGTCGGAGGGCTCCGTCCTACTGTGTCCCCCACCCCGACACTTGGTCTGATGATTTTATTTTGCCTTCGCTTAGCTATTTGCAAAGCAGTCAGAAAATCGACATGACATCCATTTTCGTGTGTGTGTGTGTGTGTGTGTGTGTGTGTTTTAAGATTTTATTTATTTATTTGGCAGAGAGCAAGGGAGCACAAGCAGGGGAAACAGCAGAGAGAGAGGGAGAGGGAGAAGCAGGTTCCCTGCTCAGCATGTGGGGATCAATCCAGGACCCTGCGATCATGACCTGAGCTGAAGACAGAGGCTTAACCCACTGAGCCACCCAGGCGCCCCTGTTTTCTTGTTTTCCCCCAAATTTCTCAGACCGCTGAATGAAATGGGAACAAAAAGAAGGAAACAAGGAAGCCTTTCCAGTAAACTGGGTCCAGATTTGTGTTGGTCATCTTTCTTTTAGGGTAGAAGTTTCCTAAGACTCGGGACCAAGTGTTTCATAAAACATCTGGGATAACGTGCTTAATTCATCACGGTGACGTTGATATCGAGGTTTCCGCCGTTTAAACTAAAAGGGCAGTGCTCATGACAGCAGGGTTATGAGCTGAAGGGCAAGCTGTGGGACCGTATTAGCGTGTAGGAGGTGACAAGGCAGCTCTTACTGTCCTACGAAAGCCACACGGTGAGGGTATGTGAGCCACCTGCTGACACTTGTCTCTTTTCGTCCAGTGGGACCTGGTGTGCAAGCACAGGTCACTGAAGTCCATTGCCCAGTCCATATACATGATGGGACAGCTGGTCGGAGCTACTGTCTTTGGCATCTTCTCTGACAGGTGAGGGGAGGAGGTCCGAGGAAGTCTCCAGAAGCTTCCAACTAGGCTAGAGTTCATGCTATCCCCCCACTGTCCTCAACGGCTCAGGACCCCACTGGAGAAGACCCCCGCACCTCCTTCTCCCCACCAGACAGCCAGGGCTGCACCCAACACCTCAAACAGAGGGGTCAGGCTAGAGCGCTCGCCCCTCCCTGCCCGGGTCCCGGGCACCGTACTTTCCTAGAAGACAGTCCCTGGGCCTGCATCCGATGCGGCCTGGGGGTGATGACATCTCCCTTTTTTGTTCTGCAATGAATTGCAATCATGACTCTCGAATTACTCTCTGCTTGGGGGTGAATTTGGAGTCACGCGGCCGAAGGCCTTCATCATGGGAATGGTGATGAAGCTGGGTCCGTGGTCTCGTTTCTGCCGGCCACGATTTCCTCCGCTGGGCTGCCTCCACGGGTCGCTTCCCCAGGAAGCAGGAGCCCCCGGGATGGTCGGTCGTTGTTGTGAATGGCTGATTCTCCGGAGCGCTCTCCCAGGTCCTCCCAATAGCCCTGGGCGGCTGCTCCCATTTCAGAGATGCCGTGGGGGCTCAGCACCACTTGTCCCACGGAAAACTGATTCCAGCGTGGACATTGGGTCCATGTTCTTGGAAATGAGGACAATGTTCTCATCAGGAAGCAGCTTTGTGCTCGATCGTATCGAGACAGATGATCCTTGTTCAAGCTGAGCAGGCCGAGGCACGTTTCTGAGAACTCCACCCCCGGGTACAGTGTCTTCTAATCTTTTGCCTCTCTTGGTTTTTACCAGCCTGTTGGATGCTTCCCCCACCCCCAGCCCGGTGCCGCAGAAAGAACGTGGCAGGTGGACATCAGCGGAGCTGGGCTCTGCCCCTCTAGGAAACCTGGGAAAGTTCACTTAGCCCTTGGGATCATTTCTCTGCAACTGAGGGGCTCTCCCAGTCACCCAGTGACCCCAGTCACCCCTGGCTCCCCTGGCTGGGCTCCTGGGACACTCAACCGCGGTCCCCTGTGCTGGGACACCCAGCCTTAAGCTCTGGGCAAGAGGGGCTGGCAAAGCAGAGGCGTTGCTCATTGGAAAGGAGGCCACGGCCACCTGGAAGGCCCCAGACTCTGTCCCCCCCCCCCCCACCTACTCAGAGGTGAAAGGAGGGAGTTAAAGTCATCTCCATGGGGCTGGCAAGGATCTCTTGCTTTCAACGCCGGTCCCCAGTGACAAGGGGCCTGCGGCCTGGCCAGCTCGCACTGTGCATACAGACACAGCACATCCGAGTAGAGCTCCAGGTCGAGAGTTCTCACCTCTGGGAAGAGCCCAGGTAGGAGCTCGATGGACCTCCAGAGTCTGTGAACCCACCTCTTCTCCACTGTTTGCTTGATCCCTTCTGAGACCTCCCCTTGGCTCCCCTCCCCTGCCCCCTACCCCCTACCTCACCCACCATTTCCCTCCTCTCCGGTATCCCAGCAAACCCTGTGGGCTCTGTATGGCTCTGTATCGTCACAGACCAGGACCCACCTCCTCCCCTCGCCGCCTCCTAGGCCACCACTCCGGGAGCAGCCTCGTTCCCCTTGCCCCTGGCTGGCTGCAACAGCCTTTGAAGGAGTCTCCCTGCTTCTTCCTATCCTTGACCCCTTCTGTTGCTCTCAGACCGATGGGAAGAGCGATCCTGTTAGGTGCAGAACAGACCCTGCCCTTAATCTGCTCGACCTTCCGCCAGCTCGCCGGTTCCTAGCCTGTGAAGCCTGATGGGCACGTGGGCTGCTGGCCCTGCCCGGGCTGGCCGCGGAGCGACTCCTGTGAACCCAGCACCCGCCCCGCCCCTCCTACTCCTTCCTCCTGCCTTTGCACTGGCCATTCCCCCATGAGGGGCACTACTCCCAGGACCCCTCCTCAGGCCACGTCTCACAGCCTCAGAGTACAACGATGGCGATTTCTCACTGGCTGCGGGTGTGGCGCAAGTCATTTCAACTTGAGCCTCTGTTTTCTTATCTGTAAAATGGGGATAATGACGCTCTTGACCTTAGGTGACACACCTCAGTGCTATGTCCGTGGCACGCTGTGGTGTCACCTGCCCAGAGGAGCCTTCTCTGGCCACCCTATTTACAACGACAGCCCCTCTGATGTTCCCTGTTCTCCTCTGCTCCGCGTTGTTCTGTGGCCTCTGACGGTCTGTGTGTTTTACCTACGTATCTTCCTTATTGTCTGATTCTCGCACAGTGGCCAGGGCAGTGGGTACGGGTAGGGGGTCCCGTGGGAAGGGAAAAGGGAGCTCCCGGTCGAGGCCTCAGCACTTGGCACCTGCCTGGCACATAGGGGTCTGAGAGGAGGTAGAAGAGAATGAATATGGGGTCGAGGGCCCCTTGGAACATTCGAGGCACTGCTCACACTCCCTTCCCCATGGGGCAGGGACCAGAAGCCACACTCAGATGCGCATCACAGCCCCATCTGGAAACAGCTGTACTTCAACACGGAACGGAGCCAAGAGGCAAAGAATTAACCCCCCTCCCCTAGGGGAACTCTAGGCCTTGGCAACTCGTGTGGGGAGGGGCGGGGGCAAGGAGGGAGTCCCTTCCCAAGGCCTTTCCTAAGGATGCGGGGGAGTGGGGGGCGGACTGGTGGAGGCGAGCAGGCTGGGGCGAAAGCGGGGGCAGAGCGGCCACTTGGCAGCCAGACCCCGGGGCTCAGCCGGCCGCTCCGTCGGTCCCGGTGGCAGGTGTGGACGCAAGACAGCGCTTCGGAGCGGGGTACTGCTGATGATCGTCATGGGCACAAGCACCGCTTTCTCGCCCAGCTTCCTGGCCTACTGCGTGCTCAGGTTCCTCAGCGGGATGGCCATGACCGGCATCATTATCACCAGCCTCTGCCTCAGTGAGTACCCCTGCGGAGCCCTGGCTGCTCCGCTCACCGCTGTGCGACCCGGGGGGCCGGGGGGGGGGCACTTCAGTTACCCTGTCTGGGCCTCCGTTTCCCCATCTGTGATACGGGGTGATAATGATCGAACCTCCCTCATCTCATACATATTTATAGAATGACACCTGGCCCCCTCGAAAACCTTCAGGAAATGTCAGCTCTTTGAAGGTGGTGGCTTAAGCTAGCCCCAGGCTCGAATTCCCAGCCCCCGGGACATATTCCTTGCCTGTGTTGGCGGGGAATGATCCCAGATGGCCCTGTATAGGGGTGTTACGAAGATCAAATGAGATGGCAAAGTTGTTTGGGATGCTCAGGACAGTTGCCCTGCATGGCACCGAGCGGGGTCAGAGCCCACCCATCAACGGGGTTCATCGGGGGCAAGTTCCACAGGGGCCTTGCCTGGGGTCCCTGCCCCTGACTGACCCAGGCTGACCTCTCTCCCTGGCCCTGGGAGCTCACTACCAGCACTGCCTCACTTGTCATCCCCAGCCATGGAGTGGACCCCGACGCAGAGGCGGACGCTGGTGAATATCTACACCATGTACATGATCACTTTGGGCCAGGCGGTCCTCACGGGGCTGGCCTACCTCATCCGCCCCTGGCGCTGGCTCCAGGGCACCCTATCTGTCGCCTACGTGATCATTCTTCTGTACTCCTGGTACGTCAGCTCCCAGACGCCCCGTGGCCTGCGTAGAGTTGCCTTGTCTGGTCTGACTTCATGGGAAGTGTTTGCTGACCTCAGAGCCGACCTTGGCTTGGCTCTGCTGAGATCTGACCTCCTTCTTTTTTTTTTAATATTCTTTTTTTTTTTTGGATGTTATGTTAATCACCATACAGTACTTCATTAGTGTTTTTTTTTAAAGATTTTATTTATTTATCAGATAGAGATCACAAGTAGGCAGAGAGGCAGGCAGAGAGAGAGAGAAGCAGACTCCCTGCTGAGCAGAGAGCCTGATGCGGGGCTCTATCCCAGGACCCCGGGATCATGACCTGAGCCGAAGGCAGAGGCTTTAACCCACTGAGCCACTCAGGGACCCCTTCATTAGTGTTTTGATGTAGTGTTCATGATTCCTTGTTTGAGTATAACACCCAGTGCTTCTGCAATCCGTGCCCGCCTTAACACCCACCACCGGGCCAACCTCCTTAAGGAGAGAAGAGAGGACCCTTGATATACGAGGTGTTTTCATTTGGTTTCTTTTTCTCCATATCAACCTTGGTGAATCGTCCTGCGCCATCTGGGGTTCTAAGTGGCTGCACACTTGGCCCCACCGGCCACTGAGAAGAGGTTTACCCTACAAATCCAGAGCCATGGGAAAGGAGGCAAAATTCTCAAAATGACAGTGGAGACCCAAACTAACACCATGAGAGGTATTGAGAGTGCAGCATGAAATGAGAAATGCAGGAGACAGAAAATGTGTACAATGTGGTGATAGTTTTGCAAAAACAAACACATGCCCGAATTTGTATCTTGCGCTAGGACCAAAAGAAAAATGGTGGAAACAACCACCCACACTTTCACTGCCGCTCCTCCCATTTTGTTCTTTCCGATTTTTCTCTTGGATCTCCCTGTTTCCAAGCGGGCCAGCCCTTGACCTGTGGTGATTGGGAGTGTGAGCCCCGTACTTACACGAGCACTGTGGGTGGAGATCCCTTGGCCCTTCCAGCTGGTCAGGGTTAGGGTTGGGCTCAAGGCTCTGCCTGCCTGATCGGTCCCTCCCTCCAGACCGGTCCCTCCCTCACCCCATGCCCTCTCACTGTTAGGGGTCTGCCAGAATCGGCTTGCTGGCTCATCACCCACAACAAACTTGACGAGGCTGTGAAAAATCTGCAGGCTGTGGCAAGATTAAATGGCAGAAAGGAGCAGGGGAGGAAACTCACTCCAGAGGTAGGCACAAAGGGAACCCACACACTACCCAAACCCTTCCTCCTGAGTTGGCGGTAATTCTCAGTGAGGGCTTAGGCTGGCCTCCCGAGGGTGAACAAAGAGGTAAGTTTCTACACCCAGAAGCAGTTGCTGTCACCATCAGATAGGCAGAGGACCCGTGGGGAAAGTGTCTTGTTACACCCTTTCTCAGAAGCTACCACAGGGGACATTCCACCAAAACAAGGATGTAAACCAGGGAATCCAGGAAATAGAAGACCCAAAATAGGAGAAAGGTAAAGAAGAAGGGAAAGAGTTGGACGGAAAACCTAGAGAACAATCAGTCTGTACTGAAATGAATAGACATATACCAGAGGCCTTTCCTGAAGAAAAAAAATGATCTTGATAGATTGCTCATTATACTTTATCCTCTTAACAGGAGTTTTATCATTCTATCAAAGAATTTGGGGAAAAATAAGTGCCAAGGACTTAAGAAACCAAGAATATCAGCAAACAAATAAAGAGGCAATTATTAACTCCAGGAAAATAAAAAGCTCACATCACAGAAAGAAATGTAATCAGAGTACACGACATGGTTCAACTCTGAATGAGACTTACATTGGGAGAATTACAGAAGGGAAGGGTTAGGTCAGAGGTAGTAGAGCAAGAGGGTTAAGTCTTCATTCTTTCTTAGCATAAATCAATCTAAAGTTGGAAAATCAAGCCATAGCAGTGTAGCATTTTATCCGGAAATAAGAAATAAGTATGAGAAGAAACACCTAGAAGAGTAGAAGACAGCTCTGGAGAGGGGGAATTGAGAGTGGTGCTGGAGAAAAGGGAGGTAGGGACCTTTCTAACTATGAACATGAAGAAACAAAATAACAATGGCTAAGATCCCAGACTTGGGGCCATTCACCAGGGTTTGACCCCCAGCTCCCTACTTAGAGCTCTGTCACCTTGGGCAAATTATTTAACCTTTGGAGCTTCTGTTTCCTCTTCTGTAAAAAGGATTGCGGAATCTCCTTTACATTAAATAAGTTAGTTCACATCCAGTACTTAGACCCCCCCCCCCCCGGCACATAACAAGTATTCAATAAATGGTGGTCATTGTTGACCACCAAGAAATACTAGTTAAAAGATAAGGAGAAGTTGCTACATAAGAGAATACACGCCCACAATTTGAAGCCCTCTATTTCTCCTTGAGGGTGTGTGTGAGGGAACTGGCCAACGTGGGAGGAATCAAGTAATTGTAGGGCATCGGGAAGTGGAAGGACTAAGGGCTGGAGCCCTTTCTTCCGCCATCCCCACTCTGGTCTTTTCCTGCTAGGTAGTAAGGCTCCACATGCAGGAGGATACAGCTGCTATCAAGGAGACCCCATTCCTCCTCAATCTCTTCCGCACTCCGGGACTCTGCAGGACAACTTGCTGTATCGCCCTAGGATGGTGAGTGGCACCCCAAAGAGTGGCACCCCCCCACCTGAGTCAGTCACCTGACAGCTGCTCCTGAGTTGTCATTCCCTGGTGCCCCACTGGCTCGAGATAGAGATGGAGGCAACAGATCATGGTGAAGCAATCCGAGAAGATGGGAAAACCTGGCAAAGTCTGGAACCAGAGAGGGTTGGGTTCTGGAATAGGATCGCATCCTATCCATGGCCAGAATGTTGGAGAGACTTCTTCCATTGGAAAGAAAAGCAAACCATGGGTCACCTCTAGAGTAGGAAGTAAGTCTCTGGCACTTTCTCTCTTCCAGGTTTTCCGCAGGCTTCTCCTTCTATGGGCTGGGTTTAGATGTGCAGAAATTTGGGTTCAACATCTACTGGACACAACTGCTGTTTACAGTCGTGGATTTCCCCATGAAGCTGGTGACGGGCCTGAGTATGGGCTACCTTGGCCGCCGAATCACCGCCATCTCTTTGCAGCTGGTGGCCGGTTGCGTGATCCTTGTCACCGCATTTCTTCCTCGAGGTGAGGTTTTCTTCTGGGTCTCGTGAAAATTCTCTTCTGATATGATGGATGACAGGTCTGGTTTGATGATTCAGAGCAGACTAGAGAATCAGATGAACCTGTTTTCAGCTGGTTTCCTGTGATCATGGACAAGTTGACCCACTTACCCTCCATTGACCCTCACAGTTGTTTAGGAAGAATAATTAAGAAGCCCTTATTTGGGGGTTGACTGCCTGCCAAGCACTGTGCTAGCCCTTCACATGTATCGACTCATCTGATTGTCATGAGCTGCTTTTATAACTGAACATAAATAAATAAAGCACAGAGAGGTGAAGTGACTTGTCCAAGGTCACACAGCTAATAGGTGCTAACATCAGGAAAACAACATGATGGCTGCATGGGCATTTTGTTATAGCAATTTCTATAGTTTTCCATGTTTGAAATAATTTTTTAAAAATCATAAAAGGTCCTGCGTAAAAAGTTCATATCCCTGTGCCCGGCTCATGGGAAACATTGAATAAATTTTAGCTATCATCATCTATCATCATGTAGGTAAGTTTATAAAGAGATAAATTCAGCCTTCTGAGATCAAGTAGCAAGGGCTACTAATCTGAGATGGTCGTAGGAATCACAGAAGTCTAGAATCCTGCAAGTGAAAGATGTGTTGAAGACTGTCGCATCTATCATTTCACTGATGAAAACCCTGTGCCCGTGCGACAGTCACCTCCCCAACTCCCCAGGACAGGGCTAAATCTCAGCGTTCCTCACTCCCCAACTGCCCCTGCCTCATCTGAAAATAGCAACTTTGGTTGGTTGTTAGTTATTCACAGCTCTTTCTCCAGGACCTGCCTACCCTGGGGCTCAGACCAGACCCAGGCTCAGGGAACACAGAAGTTTTTAGGGAGACAGTATCAATTGTATCAACTGCAGTTGAGATCAGTGCCTCAGAGGAGATGTCCAAGGAGTAAGGGAATATATGGTGGGCTCCACCCAGTGAAACAGATCAGGGAAGTCCTCCTGGCCAAAGTAGTATTTGAGTTGAGAAGGATGAGAAGAAGAAGAGAAATGAGAAGGTGAATTGTGGGGAGAAGAGCTCGCTGAGGAGGGAGTCCGGCCAGTGCAAAGGCCATGGGGCAGGGAGGTGCTTGACACGATGACATGTCAGAACAGGTGATTGCCTCGACATTTCATTAACTCCCTTTTGTCTACACCCCACCCATTGCCTTCTCTCAGACTTGAATACCTTTAAGATGATCCTCTGTTTGTTCGGGAAAGGGAGCCTGGCCGGCTGTTTCACTTGTCTTTACCTATACACCATGGAGCTCTTCCCAACGGAAGTCAGGTAAGAAGATGGGTCAGAGACTCTGGGACTGAGACGGCAGCCTCTGTCGCTCAGAGCTGGGCCATTAAGCAAACCAGCCTCCATTTGGAAATGGTTTTGTGGTTTCATGTCTCAAAAGCGCAGGTTCCTGTCCCTATTTTAACGTGATTTGGGGTATCGTAGGACGCTGCTCTTGAAATAGTGACCGGAACTTGGCAGGCACTCCATAAATGGTATTATGTCTATAGCTTCAGAAAAATGTCAGTATCCCAGATAGTGGTAGGAAATGAGGAGTTGAGTGTTGGAGCAGCACCCAGCACAGAGCACGTGCTCAGTAAGTATCAGCTGTCAGGCTTTCCGTCATTGTCATGGTTCCCAGTAAGCATCCCCCCGGCCGCATCTGAGATCAAGGTTCCCTTCCCCATGATGTGCCCCCACAGGACCCATCCCAAGATCAGGCCCTTTGCCACACAGCCTTCTTATCTCTCATGCACCAGCCCTGATACTCAGGGCCTGGTTCATTCATTCATTCACCAAATCCTCTCAGGCTTGGTGAAGGTGCTTGAATTCGGGCAGTGCACCTGCACGGTCCCAACCCTTTCCACGTTCTCTGTCTCTGCAGGCAGACAGGGATGAGTGCTGGGATCTTCAGCACACGCCTGGGCTCCCTCTTGTCCCCGCTGGTCTACATCCTGGGCAACCATAGCCCAGTGCTACAGCCGGTGATGTTTGGCCTGGTCCCTATTCTGGCGGCCACAGCGGGCTCCTTCCTGATAGAGACAAACAACCAGCCATTGCTCAACACCATCCAGGAGACAGAGAAGAGGTAGGAGACTTCCTGCTCCCATCGCTCCAGCATCTCAGAAAGTCCTTGTAGCCTGTGGGGACGCAGCAGTGGGAATGTGTCTGCTGGGGCTCTTGCTGCCTTGGCGGGAGTGAGGCACCCCCCGCCCCCCGGGCCCATATCAGGACCTCTGGGGCCACTCCCACTGCCCCTGCCCCTCCTTCTGTAAATGTCGTAATGGCTTCAGGTGTCTTAAAATTGGTGGTGATCGTCTGGGAGCCTGAGGAAGCATTTGGAGGTAAATCACACAGGAGGCCATATACAGTGCTGCCAAATTCTTCTTTTTTTTTTTTTTTAAGATTTTTATTTAATTATTTAACAGGCAGAGATCACAAGCAGGAAGAGAGGCAGGCAGAGAGAGAGAGAGGGAGAAGCAGGCTCCCCGCTGAGCAGAGAGCCCGACATGGGGCTCGATCCCAGAACCCTGGGATCACGACCTGAGCCGAAGGCAGAGGCCTTAACCCACTGAGCCACCCAGGTGCCCCCAAATTTTTCTATTAAATACATCATCTCTTTGTATGTGGAGGGGAGCTGTCGCATGGCTAAATCCCTCTTGTCACCTAACCTGTGGCTGCAAAACCACGTGGTAGGGACCAAGTGAGTCAGTCTGTCCCTTCAGATGAAGTTCAGCCATGCTTTCTAGGTTAGAAGGAAGACGGTCATCTAATCTATCCATGAAGCACTTCTTTGCAAGTGGGTTCCTTATCTGTGGCTTGGAGGATCTGGGCTGGGCTTGGGTGTGTCTGCAGGTCAGATGGGCTGGGCTGGGCTGGCCTGGCCTGGGGGCACCTCTCAGGGGGCAGTTCTGCGTCTCCATTTCACCCTTCTTCTGGGACAGCAAGCACCCTCCTTCTCAGGGGGGTGGCAGAGACCCAAGAGCCCGTCCAGCTCTGAAGCTCTCGCTTTTCCACTCAGAGTGTGTTGTTCTGTGTCTTTTCTTGCCCAGAATGAAGATGGCTCGTGACAAGCAAAGAAACATCAGTGAAAATACCACAAAGAAAGGATTGGCCTCACTTCTCCCAGAAAAGACAAAAGTAGAATGCACGGTGTGATTTCTCCGGACTCACACCTGTATTCTGAATGGCCCTTCCTCTCTCTTCACTTTCTCCTGTTTTGGAAATGTGACACATCTTTCCAAGGAAATGCGGTGGCACCTCGCTTGACCGCCTCATGGAAAAAGCAACGATAGGGCTGTGATCTGGAAATATTATAAGGCAGATGAGTCATTCGACTTAGAGACCAACTGAGAAATGATACGTATTGGACAATCTGTGACATTTGAATATGAAGAACGAGCTTTAAGTAGATATGAAAGGATCCGTCAATTTTGTGAAGTGGCATTAGGTTACAGAAGCCAACGTCCCTTTTTAAAAAAGAAAAAAGATGTGAAGCTGAAGTATTTAGGAATGAAATGAAACATCAGGAATTTGCCTTAAAATCCTAGAAAAGTGGACAGAGTGAATGCCAGGGCTGAAGTAGGGAGTTCCTTGACCTTCCTACTTTGGGAGGTGTTTGGACTTTTTTTTTTAAAGATTTTATTTATTTATTTGGCAGACAGATCACAAGTAGGCAGAGAGGCAGGCACGGGGCAGGGTGGGGTGGGGGAGCAGGCAGCAGGCTCCCTGCTGAGCAGAGAGCCTGATGCGGGGCTCTATCCCAGGACCCTGAGATCATGACCTTGGCTGTTGGCTTCGAACCCTAACATCTTTCCTACATCCCTATGATGGAACAGCATTCGGGGATTTCACCAGCTGGACCATAGGGCCTGATGCTCACTGCCCACCTGCTTGTACTCCCTGACCTTTGTCTTACATTTTTCCTTCAGTTCTTCTTTCCAGCAGACCTCAACTGCAGCAAATGAAACCCCAAAACAGCCCTCAGGTGATGAGTGATGTGGGAAACAAAGGCAGAAGAAAAATTATTAAATTTCCTCACTACCTACAGCCCACTGACAGTCCTGGAAATAGGCAGGGGACCTTCCTCTAAGGATTCAGTTGCCTCGATGATGCTACTTTCCTAAGGGCAAAAGCCAATCTTAGCCCCACCCCCCACCCCCCGGGGTCCTGTAAGTCCACTTTAACATATAAAAATTCCTTTAGAAGATTCCTTTATCTCTAAACCCCACCAAGATCCATGTTAGCGATCACCTCCCCCCACCCAAGCTTATGGCCCATTGATATACATCTGAACGGTCTCATGACTAAGGTTTTATTAGACGGTAATAAATTACTTTTTGGCAACAACAGCTAGCCCCCTCAAGGTCCTGGAAACCTTGCTTCCAAAATTCTTTAGAGACTTACACTCTCCCTAACCCCCACCCGACTTGAATGTATATAATGGGCCACTTTTTCTGACTCCGCTGCGGCTCTTTCTGTCTATGGTCTTGTCCCCATGCTTTAATAAAATCACTTTTTTGCACCAAAATAAAGAAAAGAAACGAGTGAAAGAAAGAAAGGAAGGAAGGAAGGAAGGGAGGGAGGGAGGGAGGGAGGAAGGAAGAAAGAAAATCAGATCTCCCCAGGTGCATCCCAGAAGATGAGAAAAAAATCCAGCTAATGGGTGGCCCAGGGATACCCTTAGCGACAACATTGCAGTTGAATAGTTGGCCCAGGGCAGAGAGAACAGAAAGGGTGGCTCCTGTATCAAGAAGGAAATGGACTGGTTTTCCCGGTGTTTCCAAAATGGCCTGGGGCTCTGGGTTCCCTAGGGTGAGCTGTTGGGGAGGAGCCCCCATGGAGAGCCCCAGGACCCAGCAGTCCCAGTCAGGGCTCTGGCCACCTGAGCCCTTGAGGATTAAGGTCCCCGAGGGCCTTCAGATTTCCAGTGTCCTCCTTGGTTTTTGTCACTGGGGGCATTCTCACTTCCAGTGTCCCGGGCGGCCATAGACAGGGCATTTGGTGCCAGAGCCTTCGGAACCTCCACCAAAGTCGCAGACTTCCTCTGTAGCTTCTCCTCCTCACTCTCCTCTTGGTCTAAAGACCCACCAGCAGCTCGTCAGAGCTCTTCCAGGGCCCCCTTGAGGCCAGCAGCCAACTTGTACGCTTTTTCCTCACTATCTGGAGCTGATTGGGTCTTTAAGAATGACCTCGGCCTGGGGAGCACCAAGAGAGACGGCTGTGTATTCAATGAGAGCCTCTCCCAATCTAAGAAAATCGTTGGGTTTTCTTCCCAAGTTTGGGTTGACACTTAATTTACCAACAGACCCAGACACCCTTACCAGAAACTTTGAAAGTCACCTCCTTAACAATTTCCTTGAAAACTCTGAGACAAACAAGATCAACCACCAATTTTTTACCAATAGACCCAGATATCCTTTAAAAGCACAAACCTGGGGTGCCTGGGTGGCTCAGTGGGTTACAGCCTCTCCCTTCAGCTCAGGTCATGATCCCGGAGTCCTGGGATCGAGCCCCGCATTAGGCTCTCTGCTCTGCGGCGAGCCTGCTTCGTCCTCTCTCTCTCTCTCTGCCTGCCTCTCTGCCTGCTTGTGATCTCCCTCTGTCAAATAAATAAATAAAAACCTTTTAAAAAAAATAAATAAAAGCACAAACCTATGTCCGGTAATCAATGCTTTAGTACTTTATCCTATTTGGAAAAGACCTAGATGTAATCTCATTTAACATCCAAGGAGAACTTTCTGAACAATTACCCCGGAAGACTCTGAGACGAGATTAGCCGCCATTTTAACGTGAGCTTATTTGACCTTCAGCAAATCTAGATGGAATCACTCCCGGTTCTAAACCTTACCAGCTTGGACAGATGAGTAGACGTCGTGTTTTTTTCCACCAAAGTGGAAATATGCAGTCCGTGTCAGGCCAGAGAAGACAGGGAATTTCCGCAAAGCAAACAGAGTTTCGGCAGGGGCTTGGGAATATTCCTTAAAAGTCTCCATCCTGAGACAGACTAACCACAGTTGGCTCCAATTATAGCCATTAACTCGGGAAATGAATGAGGGAGAGAAACCCCTAGGTACTGCTCAGTCCCTCTACGATGCGGGCTTGGAAGGGCCGGTGATACCAATTTCCAAAGGGATCATTAGGATCCTCATTGAGGTCTTTAGAGGGTCCCCAGTTGGGGTCTTGAGGAGGAGTAGCAAGCACTCCAGTAGGAAAGCGAGGCCATCCATGGGCTCACCCATCCTTCAGCAGCGGCCAGGACGCCCCATTTTTCTGCTTCAGAGAGGGTCTGATTTAACAGAAGCCTTACATCCGAGTTTGGAAAACTTTGAGGTCCCCCCTCATCTCAGGTCTTGTAGCAGCCCCTCCCCTTGGTCCCCCTTGGAGCACTACCTGTTCTCACAGAGGGTCAAACCCTCGAGCACCAGCAGGGGTTCCAAGATAGGGTGGGATGGGTTCCGGGACCTGATCTCACCCCAGGAAAGATGAAGCCAGGCGGGATTCCCCTGCAGACTCCATTTGCCAACTTTTGATGTGGATGTGATGTTCCTTCGTTCCTCCCTACCCCCGTGGGGTGGGGGGGGTTGTCCAAAAGAAAGCAGCCAGGAGGCTGGGATCAATCCTACATGGCGAAGATCAGAACAAAAGAAAATGAGCCACCTTTTTCCCAGTTAACACCCTGAAGGCAAAGTCACTCAGGTGGCCAAGTCTCGTCCTCCAACTTGTATTGTGGCCGTGCCCCAGAACAAAAGAAAATGAGTTGCCTTCGTCCAGTTAAAACCAGGAAGGCATCCGAGTAAACGATATTGAGTGATTTACGGGTCTGATACCAAGGCATTCCGCACCTCAGTTCTCCTCATCTTTTCCTGATGTGTGGCCCTACTCACGCCTCTGACAGCCAGAGCCCCCCTCAACCCCCCCCCATCCCCACCCCCCACCCCGTCCTCTCTGAAAGGTGCTGGGAGAAGTCACACTTACCCAGGCTTGGCCCTACCTCCAGAGAGCGACCCTGGTTTTCCCACCCTTAGGACTCCTTTAGAAGTCAGTGGATACTCTAGACTTCTTTTAGTAGAGTTGTTCTTTCTGGCATAGCCACCTGGAGGGGCAAGATGGGGCACCCAGGGAGGAGAAATCCACCTGGGATAAGCCCTGATGGAACCGAAAAGTTGGGAGATCCCTTAGATCTTGGTTTTTTTGCCCTGCTTGGCCATTCCTTCTACTAGGTGGTGTGACCCGTTCAAAGGGCATCCCCGTAATGCTCAGGAGAGGAGGAATCAGAAACAGGAGACTGTTCTTACCGGAACAGGGAACTGCGAATGAGGTCCCTTGGAGGCCACCCAATCTACGCACAAGAGAACGTCCGGAGGCCCATCCTGGACTTTCCCCTCATTCTCCTACGGGAGGAATCAGCTAAGAAAAAAGTAGTAGAGGGGTCCTCTCTGGATGCGCGGATGGGCAAGTAAGGCACCAGGTCCCCTGAAGCGCTTTCAGGGGTCCAAAAGGTAGCCTTGGTCAGAACCTCAGTGGCTGCTTGCTTTTCTCTAGGTCCCTCTCATCCAGTGATCTGCCCCGAAAGGAGTTCTGAGTCCTCGCCAAACTGACACTCCCAACTTCTTTTGTGGGGATCAGTTGGAAAGGAGCCCAGAGAGCCTGTCACCCAAGACAAGAACGGCGCCCGGGCTAATCGTTCTTACATGGCTGACAGGTGCCCATTTCATGTTATGTCTATTTCACCATAATGTTTAGAATAAATAATTAAAAACAAAATAAAGCTAAAGGACAAAGTAGGTTTTTCGTACTCGGTAGCTCCGTGTGGTTGTTTTAATAACAGTTTTATTGAGCTATAATGCACATACCATAACATTTAACCTTCTAAAGTTCATAATTCCGTGGTTCGAAGTCTATTCACAAATTTGTGCAACTGTCACCACTGGGTAATTTTAGAGCATATTATCACCCCGAACAGAACCCCTGTATCCATCAGCAGTCACCGCTCATACCTCTCTTCCCCCAATACCTGGCGTGTGCAGATCTACTCTCTGCCTCTGTAGACTTGCCTATTTTGGATATTTCATATGAATGAGATCGTATAATATGTGGTCGTTTGTGTCTGCTTTTCTTCACACAGCATAATGCTTTCAAGGGTCAACCATGCCATAGCATGTGTCAGTGATTCATTCCTTTTTATGCCCAATAACATTCCATGTCAGGGATCTACCGACATGTTCATCCATTCGTCAACTATTGGTCATATGAGTTGTTTCCACTTTGGGGCGACTATGATTTGTGTTGCTATGAACGTTGGTGTACAAGTAGTTGTTGGAACGCCTGTTTTTAGTTCTTCGGGTTGTATATCTGCATGAGGAATCATTAGGCCATATGGTAACTTTTGGAGGGCTGGCCAGACTGTTTTCCACCGAGATGGCACCATTTTGCGTTCCCACCAGCAAGGCAATGTCTGAGGGCGCCAATTTCCCCACATCCTTGCCAAAACCTGTTATTTTCCTTTTTTTTCTTTAATTAGAGTCAGTGGGTGTAGTGTCATCTCACTGTGGTTTTGATGGGTATTTTGCTAATGACGAATCTGTGGAGCATCTGTTACAAACCTCTTGATTAATTTTGATTCATTTTCAGAGTTCTGAATGAAGTTGATTTTTATATCTTTTTTAAGTGTTCACATTGTTTTGGGAGCAGAGATATTTGAAGGTCCTCGCTCCACCATTTCAGAAGTGCCACAGTCCCAGGGGCACCTGGGCGGCTCAGTCGTTGGGTGTCGGCCTTCGGCTGGGGTCATGATCTCGGGGCTCGATGGGGTCCTGGGATCGAGCCCCGCGTGGGGCTCCCTGCTCAGCAGGAAGCCTGCCACTCTCCCACTCTCACTCCCCCTGCTTGTATTCCCTCTCTTGTTGTCTCTCTGTCTGTGTCAAGTAAATAAATACGACCTTTAAAAAAAAAAACGGGCCATGGTCCTGGGTAACTTCCCAGTGGAAAATTCTCATCACATCACCATCATCATCCCGTCCTAGGGGCATTTCTACAACAGACAGAGTCTAACAACATCATCAGAAAAGGACGAAGTAAGCTTGAGTTCTCATCAGCTCTAGATTCTCTAATTCTTAGTTATTGTTCCCCATCTTGTCTCCTACAAGCGTCCAGCAGCAGGAAGGGTGGGAGGCTCGGCGGCCCTCCCTCTGGTTCCCAGCACTGTGCTTTGCCTGCCCTAGAAGATACAAAGTTGTTTGAAGATACGGTGTCTCTGTCTGGACTGGGGCTTTAGTCTGTGCTGTCCAGTGTGGTTGCTATCGGCCACAGGTGGTTACCGAGATTGAAACCAAAACTGATTAAAATTAAATGAAATTTAAAATTCATTTCCTCAGTTTCACCAGCCACAATTCAAGTGCTCAGCGACCATATGCGGCTGCTGTAGGGGACGGCACAGATCTAGAACATTTCCACCATCGCACTGCTCCCGACACTTCCTCTGCAGCTGTCTCGGAGCACCTGACCGGTGCTGGAGTCTGACGACCGAAGAGGACCCAAGCATGAAGTCTCCTTCATTTGCAAACAGCCACCATTCCTTATGGGTGCTGATTTCTTTTTTTAAAAGATTTATTTATCTGTTGGGGAGGAGGGGCAGAGAGAGAATCTTTAAGCAGACTCCCTCCTGAGCACAGAGCCCAACGTGGGGCTCGATCTCATGACCCATAAGATCTAGACCCGAGCTAAAATCAAGAGCCCACCAGGCACCCTGGCTGCAGATTACTTTGAGTAGACAAGGTAATATATGAAAAATATGACTTTTCTGGGTCATTTCTATTTGCCTTATTCCATCATAGTTCTGTGCCAGAGAGGATGTCTAAAGAAAATACCCCCCAGTGATTGTGATTGGCTCCCAGGCCCCAGAGCCATTTCTCTCTTTAGCAAGCACTCACTTGAGGGCAACCTAAAATCATTTGTCTTATAATCCTCTCCAGATCTCCTGGTTCCCCAGCCAGGGCTGTTACTAGCATTCCCTCTACCTCTCATAGACCAGCAGCTGGTCTCAGGAAGATTTAGTAAGGATTATAGTATAGACCCATTGTGCAGAAAGAGAGCAAATGAGAAGCCCAAGTCGAGAGATGGGCAGCCAATTACTCAGTCGTGGCCCAGTGCTGGCTTCAAGCAAAGGGACCCTCTGGCATTAACTGAGAATGACTGAACACCAACTTCAAGCCAACGTCAAGCCATGTCAACACCAACTGTCCCCACATTTGGGAGGGTCCCACATTTGGTTTAATGCTCTGCTGCCGCCCTCTTGAAATTCTTAATCGTTTCTGAATAGGGAGATTTTATTTCCCCCTAAGCCCTTTAAATTATGTCGCTGGTCCCATCTGCATAAAGCCAGGCCTTTTCCATGGAAGGTGTTCGTCTGTGAGCAAGAGACAGAACAGGACAGAGAAGGGACATGGGGAGAAGCTGAGTAGGGCAGAGTCAAGAGAGGAAGCCATGCATGATGGGCGGGGAGCCAGGGAGCCTCCTGGGGAGGGGGGGCGCTGGAGTTCAGGCATTAAAGGGATAAATGCTTGCTTGCTGCAAGAATGTGACTCTTCAGGGAAACCCTGGGGACATATGACAAGGGTCTCTGTGTTATAACTTTGTTTTACCATAATATGGACAGTTTATTCTCTTCCCCAACTTTTGCCTAACTTCATGTAAGCAGGTAAAAATGAAGAATTGACAAGACTCCTTAATGTCCATTTGAAGCAAATTTTCAATGTTTGAAAGTAAATTCAATCAGCAAACTTGCAATGATCACTTTTCATTCAATATACCTAACAAGATATTGTCACTTATCAGCAAGCCATCCAATATATTTCTGATGTTTAGGGGCGCCTGGGTGGCTCAGTTAATTAAGCATCTGCCTTTGGCTCGGATCATGATTGCAGGGTCCTGGGATCACCTGCTTGGCTCCCTGCTCAGAGGGGAGTCTGCTTCTCCCTCTGCCTCTCTCCCTGCTCTTGGCGTGCTCTCCTTCTCTCTCAAATAAATAGAATCTTTAAAATATAGAGAGAGAGATGGATAGATGCTTAAAAGAGCGACCAAGTGACCTTAGAACATAATGGGAGACTTAAATCTTACACACAAAAGTGGAAATAGCTAAACATCACCTTTTATTTAAAAAGGGCTCAAAATTCTAGACCTTTCTGGGCTTGGTTAGGAAAGGAGGTATAACTGTTGAAATACTTTCATGAGAAGAAAACAAGATAAAGAATTGTGGGCGAACAGAGTGCCAGAGTCAGCCTGATAATTATGAACAATAAGATGTCAGAGTAAGCTCATTTTAACTGCGGGAACAAATTGAATATTTGGTGTTTAGCAAGATAAGGTGATGCACAAAATTTGCTGCTTTAATTCCATGTAAATGGAGCTGAAATGGAGCTCCATTTTCAATGGAGCTGAAAACACACTCGGCTATCTAGCTATCTGCATGCGTTCAAGGTATTGGCTTTGTTCAGTACTAAAAAAAATCAGCTAATTCTGCAAAACAAAATAAAGCCAAAAAATGGGCGTCCTTGATAGCTCCTTCAGACCCACCTGACACACCATCTCGTCTCCCCGAAAATGTATGCTATTCCCAGGACAAGCCAGAAGAATATTTAGAATATTTGAATTTATTAAACTGGCCAGTCCGTTCAGCCTGAGAAAGCTAGAGTGTCTGAGCCAACAGCACTCCTCTGACGGGGTTTTAAGGGGGAGCACCTCAGATGGGGAAAAGCACCCCACCTCGGCCACCATCCCCACCCACTCACCAGGCTTGAGGGAGATGAGCCTGGGAGAAGTCGCTCTTCTTTGGAGGGGGGGAGGGGAGAACACGGTGAAAACAGTCACCTTGGGACCCCTGGGTGGTGCAGTCAGTTAAGCACCTGCCTTTGGCTCAGGTCATGATCCTAGAGTCCTGAGATCGAGTCCTATATGGGGCTCCCTGCTCAGCACAGAGCTTGCTTCTCCCTCTGCCTGTTGCTCCCCCTGCTTGTGCTCTCTCTCTGACAAATAAAAAAAATAAAAATAAAACCTTGGGGCGCCTGGTTGGCTCAGTGGGTTAAAGACTCTGCCTTCAGCTTGGGTCATGATCTCGGGGTTCTGGGATCGAGCCCCGCGTCGGGCTCTCTGCTGGGCGAGGAGCCTGCTTCCCTCCCCGCCCCTCTGCCTGCCTCTCTGCCTACTTGTGATCTCTCTTTCTCTCTGTCCAATAAATAAATAAATAAAATCTTTTTAAAAAATAAAATAAAATAAAACCTTAAAAAAACAAAACAAGGGGCGCCTGGGTGGCTCAGTGGGTTAAGCCTCTGCCTTCGGCTCAGGTCATGATCTCAGGGTCCTGGGATGGAGCCCCGCATCCGGCTCTCTGCTCATCGGGGAGCCTGCTCCCCGCCCCCTCCCCGCCTACCTCTCTGCCTACTTGTGATCTCTCCCTCTCTGTCAAATAAATAAATAAAATCTTTAAAACAAAACAAAACAAAACCAGTGTCCTCAAGTTGCCCTTCAAGTGAGTGTTTGTTACAGAGAAGCGAAGTTCATCTTGCCTGTTCACATGATCCTTGGAGACCCAGGCCAGCTCCCACAACGTCACCTGCAAGGACAAGAGGGACAAACTGGGGCCCAGCTCAGTCTAGCCCTGGTTCTAGGACAGTTAACATTGTGCCCTACGGAAGAACGTCCAGCAGAGGAGCCACCAGACCTGAAAGTGGGGCTGGGACAGAGAATAGCTAATGTCATTCCCACCTTTTCCTGTTCATACACGATAGTCCCCAAATACACAAGGCCCCTTTTCTTCCAAAATTGCTACAGCAGAGAAAGCTCGATTCAATTAAAATGTGCAAGTGGGCTGACCATAAACCCTGGGCCACCTCGCCCATATACCACCCTCGAGTGAACTTGAGAAAGCTACTCCCCTCCAGGCAGAGGCGGCTTCCTGAGTCCCCAGCTTGGGGAGTGAGGGGTGCCTTTGCACATGCTGGAAAGAGTCCCAACCCCCATCACACCCTGGGGAGACACGACTTCATAGCACAGCTTGGCCGGCAAAATGTGGACTCAATTTCACCATCGTTTCCCCACCCATTTGGTTGGACACCCTTGCTCAGTGAACAGCCTTCACAGCTGCACTCAGCGTTTCTGCTTAATCACCAAACATTAAGCTGTTCTACAATAGGAGGAAAGCAATTCACCTGGCCTGATTCTTATCATGCGTAATTTACTGACAATTCTTAAAACATCATGGCAATAACAACTTTTTTTTTTAAGCGGAGGGCTATTGACTCAAGAGCTTCTCAGGAAATTTTCAGGTTCTATAAAAGGAAGTGAAAAAAACTTAGATAAAACTCAGAAAGACATCTGGGCCTTGGCCTAGCAGCAGAGGAACAGATGATGTGGTCTGTGCACTCAGCTGCAGGTGAGTTCAGCTTCTGGCTGCATGACCTTGGGCAGGTCATTTAACCTCAGTCTCCCCATCTGGAAAATGGAGATAAAAATGCGTACCTCAGGGCACCTGGGTGGCTTAGTCGGTTAAGCGTCCGACTCTTGATTTCGACTCAGGTCATGATCTCAGGGTCAGGAGAGGGAGCCCTACGTGAGGTTCCACACACGGAGGGGTGTTGGGGGGGGGTCGCTCAAGAGTCTCTGTCCCTCTCCCCCTCCTCTCTAAATAAATAAACAAGTAGATAAATAATCTTTATTAAAAATAGTGACCTCACAGGGCTATTCTGAAGATAACAGAAAGTAACGTTCATTCAGCTAATACTTACTGAACACTTCTCACATCCAGGCACTGAAACACAAGTTTATAGCCAGGGTCCCTACCATTTGGTATGGGGTCAAAAACAATATAAAATTTCCGTTAGGATAAGAGTTATGAGAGGGTATGATGGGGGGTGTGGATTGACCTGGTCAGGTGGGTTGGGGATAGTTCCTAGTTAGTCTGTGATGTGAAAAAAGAATGGAGGCTACGAAGCAATGAGAGGGGTAAAGACAGACCCAATCAGAGGAGAAGGGCATGTGCAAGAGTCCTGTGGCAGGAAGAAGTTTGGCTCCATCATGGAAGCAAGGCCACTGGGGCTGGAATGCAGTAATATCAGAGGAGGCTTGAGGGAGGTAGTTGGGGCCAAACTGGGCAGAGTCTTGAGGATGCGGTAAGGATATGGCTCATCACCCTATGAGCAAGCAACAGGAAGTGAAGGTTGAGTCTTAATGCAAGACGGGGCAAGAGGTGAGAGGAGGCAACTGTGACAGGATTACATTGCTTTTTGGAAAAAATCACGCTGGTTGTAGAGTAGAAAATAGATGAGAAGGGAGCCAGAGTGGTGTGGAGACAATTGGTAGGTCACTGCAGATGTGCAGGGGAGATAGGGTGACGCCTGGATTTGAATGGTGGTGATGGGGAGAGGAAAAGGGGTTTCACTGGGGAAGAAGAGGGAAACAATGTGGTGGGAGGAGCTGAGAGCTTCGTCCAGGCGACTCCCAGACATAGGACACATGGTTCTAGATGGACATTGGTGTCATTCGCTAGGACAGGCAATGCCGGAAGAGGACTATGTTGTAGGGGAAGGTCCTAACTTAGTTTAGGGAATACTGAACTTAAGACGTTTTCCCTCCCAAAGAAAGCAGTTGTGCCTGCACCTCTGACCTCAAAGGAAAAATCCACTATGATCCACTACGGGTAAAAAATCCATGAGCCATCTGCGTAGGGGGGCCACTGAGGCCACAGCTGTGGAGGGGGCCACCTCAACGCCACTTGGATCATTTGCAAACTTAATTAAATTGTTTATTCTTGCATTGTGTACTCTTGCTCTGCATTCAAGTCAACAAATAAATATTTCATTTTATTTTATTTATTTAAAGTCATCTCTACATCCAGTGTGGGTCTTGATCTCACAACCCCGAGATCCAGAGCCACACACTCTTCTGACTGAGCCAGCCAGGTGCCCCCTCAACAGATAAATATTTTAAAGTTTTTATGCTGTTCCTGAAGATTTTGCATCTCTGAAAATATGGCAAGAAGTCATCTGGGCACCGAGGGCATGTGTCCAAGAGAAGCTTCCGTCCAGAGAAATCTCTGGAAACCCGAATGTATTAGTTATACGTGGCTGCGTAACAAATTAGTCAGAAAGTTAGCAGCTCAGATCAACAAATGTCTTACCCCACAGTCTCTGCAGGTGAGGAATTCGGGAGCCACTGAGCCGGGTGCTTCTGGGTCCGGGTTGCTCATGAGGTGGCGGTCAGAAGGCTGGCCAGGGCTGTGTCACCTGAAGGAGCTGTCGCCAAAAGATGCTCATCAACAGATGGTGGCGGGAGGCCTCGTTCTCTGCCGCGTCGACCCGTCCACAGAGCTGCTGGAGTGTCCCCACAACATGGCACCGGGCTGCCTCAGAGCGAGCGATCCGAGAGAGAGACTGGAGCCGCAACGGCTTTTCTGTCCCAATTTCAGATGTCACACACGGGCTTTTCCCACCACATTCTAGACACCAAAAAAATGAGAGCCTGAGTCCAAGCCATGGACTTAAGTTGAGAAGCGAGGCCGATGAGGAGCTGGTTGTCTACACTGGGTCTCCGTGGCTTCCTTCACCTCCCTCCTCCGGATTCTGGTCCTTAGTCTGCACCTCTAGAAACCATAGGCTGTCACATCCTCAGAGAGGCCAGGTGATGTCGTCCCCACTGAACTCATTTTTGAAAGTCCAGCTTATAAACACCTAGACTAATTTTTAAACCAGGATACCGATGCGCTTGTGGCCGCCCCAGGAATCCTCGGGCCTGAGGAATGCAGGTCCCTTCAGAGCTCTACACTCTGGGCAGCTCCAAGGGGTGAGTTGCACACAAATACCCAAGGGCTCCTTCCTTGGGAAACAGGACAAAGGAGTAGAGGTGAAGTCGTTTGGAGAAGCCAGAATGTCCACTCCTGGCTTCCTCCAGCCACACTGAGGGCCTCAACACACAAGGTCAGTCCTGCCTGGTCCTGGACCAATCTGGACCAAGGCAAGTAGAATATTTATACCCTTCAGGGTCTGAAACTCAGCTCCTCATGGGAATCCTGGTATCCCAGGTGCTAGCTTGGACAGTCTCTGGACACCAGAGCTGTACGCATTAGAGTGCACAGACAAAAGAATAGTGGTTTTTATACTGGTTCTACGCCCAGCATGGAGCCCAGTGTGGGGCTTGAACTCACAACCCTGAGATCAAGACCTGAGCTGAGATCAAGAGTCAGATGCTTAACCGCCTGAGTCATCCAGGTGCCCCAACGATGGTTTTTAAAAAATCAATTTCACTCTCCTGTTATAGGTCAGACACAACGCATCCAGGCTGGAAGGAATGTGTCTCCACAGCATCAGAGACCTAAGAGCATTCTTTTGTTAGCTCTGTCATCCTTTGGGCATTCCTTTTGTCCTCGCAATCCAAGATCGCTGCCGTCATGTCCCATTCCAGTCACTGGGAGATGGGGGCCTGCTGCTCCTTTCCCTTAAGCACACAGCCCAGAGGGTACCCACTTCTCTGTGACTCACATTCTATTGGCCAGAACCTGGTAGATGACCACACGAGGCTGCAAGGGAGGCTAGGAGATGTAGGCTTGATTCTGGGTAGCCACTGGCCCAGCTAAGAAGCTGGTGTGTCTTGGTAGAAGAAAGGAAACACGGGTATAGGACAGCCAGCAGTTTCCACCATCAGAATGTAGTCTACTCCTTGCCACGATCACAATAAGGATAATTAATGTTTATCAAGGACATTCCAAGCACCAGGCACGAGGCATTGTGCAAGGGGCTGACCAGCATTATACCCCAGTATAAAAAGGCACTACATGCCTGTGACTTTTCCTGCTTGTACAGGAGGAAACCGAGATTCAGAAATATCAGCAACTCTTTCCAGTTCACCCAACAGGGCAGGTCAAAGCCTGCATTTAGACCACCCAGCTAATTCCACATTGAAACCGTGACCTAGAACAGCAGTTGTCTGCTAGAAACAGAACCCAAGTCACATATGTAATTTAAAATTTTCTAGTGGCCACATTTTTTAGAAGCTTCAGAAAAATTAATTTATAGTATACACTATAATAAAAGATATTTTATTTAACCCAAGGTATTTTGGATATTATCATTTAACATGTAATCAATATAGAACATTATTAATGAGGAACGCCTGGGTGGCTCAGTCGGTTGAGCGTCTGCCTTTGGCTTGGGTCATGATCCTGGGGTCCTGGGATTGAGCCCTGCGTCAAGCTCCCGGCTCAGTGGGGAGCCTGCTTCTCTCTCTCTGCCCCTCCCCCCCAGCTCATGCTCTCTCGCTCTCTCAAATCAATACATAAGATCTTTAAATAGGAATAATAATAAAAACATTATTAATGAGATCATTTACATTCTTCTGTGGGTCTCTGCCCCACACCCTAGTGCCTAAATGCTTTGGATGTATCAACTCATTTCACTGTCACAGCTGACCTGGGGTCCAACAGTCCTTCTGCATGGTTTTCTTCCTTTTTTTTTTTTTTTAAAGAGGATCTATTTGAAAGAGAGAGAGAGAGAGAAAGAGAGAGAGCGCAAGCAAGCTGAGGGAGAGAATCTCAAGCAGACTGCCCCGATGAGCTCAATGCAACCCGGGACTCAGGACCCTGAGATCACAACCTGAGCTGAAATCAAGGGTCAGACACTCAACAGCCTGAGCCATCCAGGCACCCCTGGCAGGGTTTTATGCCCGTTTGACAAATTAGGAAACTGAAGTGCAGAAATGCCCCCAAGGTCACAAAGGGCTCAAAGCCAACTTGAGAGGACAGAGTGCAAATCTGCAGCCCCTCTAGGTTGGGATCTCTACTGGCTGTGGGACCCTAAGCAAATACCTTGTTTCCTTTGTTCCTTCAGTAAACAGCAGGCTGAGAGCCGGCCATGTGTCAGGCACCAGGATCTAAAAACACACATGCCAGCTGCCCAGTGGAGCTTAGGGTAAAATGGGCTGGAGAGACATTGACTAACCCAAGATATTAACTAACACAAGAAATAAACGTGAAATTAAAATTGTAATTAGGATCCCAAAAGAGAGGTCCTGGAGGTCAGGGAAGACAGCCCCAAGATGAAACAGGAAAGAATTGGAGTTAGCTCTGGGAAGAGGGGACTGGTCCTGGTGGAGGCCCCAGTGGCGATGAAAAGCCTGGTGACAATGGACCGGTGTGGCCGCAGAAAGGAGAACAAAGGGTGAGTAAAGGTGGGGATGACAATGCCAGGTTGAGCGGCTTAAGGAACCCAGTGAAAGTGTTCTAAGCAGGAAGTGGGGCCAGCATGACCGTGTTTGAATTTCAAACAGATCAGGGCTGCGCGATGGGGAGGACCATGTGGCGAGCAGAGGCGGGGAACAATAACACCACACAAGGTTGCTTTAAGGAGTAAGGATAAGACCAAAGAAGCCCCAGCATGGTGCCCAGCCCCTTTGGTGCGAATCCAGCTGCTCTCATTATGCTCTTATTATTAGACGCTCCCAGGGTTTACTGTCCTTGTAACCCAGATTCCCTTCCGCCACAGAGAGAATCCAGTGCCTCAGACGTGATAGTAACTCAGTAAGCAGTAGTTAATTGGCTCAGGGTTCATGGCTTTGTTTTAATTCTGTCTCCATCCCCAACCCCCCATCCAAAGAGCCCTGGTTTCACCTAGCAACCGACAGGGGATCCGGGAAGGACCGCTGGAGTAACAGTTCTGGACTGCGACACTCTGCCGCCACCTGGTGGCAACATGCCTACAGCGTAGAACAACGGCTCTCGGCGGCACGAGTGACAAAAATAAATGAGGAGGTAACACTAACAGTACACTGAAAGATGGCTAAGGTGGTAAATTTTATGTTGTGTCTTTACCATGATAAGCAAATAATTAAGGTGTAAAATGAATTTAAAGAGTAAAATTAGCGGCACCTGGGTGGCTCAGTGGGTTAAGCCTCTGCCTTCGGCTCAGGTCATGGTCTCAGGGCCCTGGGCTCTCTGCTCAGCAGGGAGCCTGCTTCTCCCTCTGTCTCTGCCTGCCTCTCTGCCTACTTGTGATCTCTCTCTCTGTCAAATAAATAAATAAAATCTTTTTTAAAAAAGAGTAAAATTAGTCCTTTCTCACTTAGGATATCGCATTGCTTGTCTTGGGATTCTGTTGTAACACTCTCAAATTTTATTTCTCACTTAATACAAATGACATTATCACATGACAGTTCAAAGTATTTCCGTCCTATCTCTGCACTTCCCTCAAGTCCTTTAAAATTTCTCTTTGGTGTCCTTGGACCAGGGATGGGTGTGATGGTTTACTCTTACGATATATGTTTTTAATTACGTTATGGATTATAAATATCACATATTATATTTATATACTGCTGCTGCAAATTTGACTCAATTCTCTCAAAGCCATACTTGAGTCGGTTTGCAGTTTCCAAACATAAAATCTCAACCTCACTTTCCATCTGATTTGCGTCCGCCCCTGCGAGGGAATGGATATGTGTGACCTACCCACCCGGGTGTGTGACCAGCGGCAGTGTACGCCGGGCCCTGGCCTTCACCCTTTCTAACATTTATAATAAATGTGAGATCCTCGAGGTCCCCGTTTGCAATCCAAGTCCTGGAAAGCAATGACGGGAGCTGGTTTGAAGTCTCCCCTCATTGTTTCCTGAGGGCTCCCACAGTGGTTTCTCTACACCCACTCAAGGCTACAGCAAAAAAGACCCAGTCCGCAGTCTACTCCGCTCTTACCAGCTGTGTGACCTCCAGCCACTTACCTAACCTCGCTGCATTTATGGAATCCCTATCAGGAAGCTGGGATTAACAAGGTCTTCCTCACAAGAATATGCTAAAAACCAAATGACAAAGGGTAGAAAAAGCCTTGTCGCTTGTACGACACTCTGCAAATAGTGCATGGCCACATTGAGACCCTGGTTGTGTGACTGCTTCGGCGGCAGTTAAAGCATGGACGTGGGGTGGAGACCTGGGCTAGGCTGGGATCCACCGTCGCCATTTAGCTGAGAACTCTCTGGACTCCTCCTCCCTTTCAGAGCTTCTGTATTCACATTTGGGAAGTAGAGGTAAATATTTCATGAGCTCGGGGATCATACTATCATCACACCACATAGCAAAGGTCAAAGAAACGGCTGTCCCAGAGCAAGGCTCGCTCAGAACACAGGCTGTTCTGGAACCTTCCTGGGGCGCAGCCCGTTCCTGACCAACCTTGGCCACATGGACCAGGAGGTGCCTTTCCTTGCACCACAAGCAGCCTGGGTTTTCACCCACAGATTTTAGCATGTTGCTGCTTGGGACTCTGTGTTTTATTCCCCAACTATACAGTTCCTTAGAGATGACAAGCCACTCAAAAAAGTAGTGACAGGCACTCCCCATCACCACCCCCAAGCCCTTCAGGATAATAAGGTTTATTTCACAGCTTAACAGGAATTATTTTAATTATATAGTATCTCAAATTAAAGAAAATTTTGGACATTTATAGTAGACTATATTGCTTAGGACACACATAACCTTGTTTAAAATAAAAGTTTTATTGGGATAACTCGCCCTATAAAATGGTACAATTCAGCGGTTTTTATTATATTCATAGTGTCATATATTTACACATTGGGCAACCATCACCACTATCGAATTTTAGAACATTTTCATTACTCCAAAAAGAAACCCTATACCCAACTGACTGAGCCACCCAGGCGCCCCGCTGATCTCTTTTATTATAGCCTTCTTAGTGGGTGCGAAGTGACAAGATTTGCTTTATTACATTTGTGAGTTAAAAGAGAAAATCGTTGTGGTTGTGTACAATTCAGCAGCCATTCCTAATAAACTCTGAGTAAAAGAGAACTGGAAGAAAACAACCAAACCCTGATTATGCATTCTTAACAAAACCAGTAGCAATCACCAAACCACACGAGGCCATGCCAAAGCCACTACTCTTAGAAACAGCCAAAGGGCAAGATGCCCGTTGTCATTCAACTGTGATCTTTTTTTCTAAGATTTATTTTATTATCTGAGAGAGAGTGAAAGCGAGAGAGATCACAGAGGAAGAGGGAGAAGCAGACTTGCCGCTGAGCGGGGAACCTGACGCGGGACTTGATCCCAGGACCCTGAGATCACAACATGAGCCGAAGGCAGACGCTTCACCGACTGAGCCACCCAGGCGCCCTCAACTGTGATTTCAAGGTTTGGATCAATGCACTGAGACAGGAAAATAGAAGTATCAGTATCAATATTGGAAAAGAAGGGGAAACAGATACCTTTATTTATAGCAATATAATCTAGAAAATCTGAGGCTCTTCTAAAACATTAAAATGAAGGGATTTGGCAAAAATGACTGGCTTCAAGAAATATGTACCAAAAAACAATAGCTGGGGCACCTGGGTGGTTCAGTCGGTTGAGAGTCTGACTCTTGGTTTTAGCTTAGGTCATGATCTCAAGGTCGTGAGATTGAGTCCCACGTTGGGCTCCGTGCTCAGCGGGAGTCTGCTTCAGATTCTCTCTCTCTCTCTCTCTCTCTCTCTCCCTCTGCCCCTCCCCACCCTCAAATAAGTAAAAAAACAAAACAAAAACACCCAATAGCTTTTCTTTGAACTGGCAATAACCAAGTAGAAATCAGTGTGGAAAAAAATATTCCATGCACAAGAGCAAGAAAAAATATTGTGTCAATAATTTGAACAAACCAGGACCTATATGGAAAAAGCTGGAAAGTTGTATTTAAGGACATAAACGCAAGGCCTAGAAAAATGAAGAGATATCAAGATCCTGCTTGGAATGGTTTATATCACTTAAGTATCAATTCTTGGGGCACCTGGCTGGCTGGGTCAGTGGAGCGTGCGGCTCTTGAGCTCAGGGTTGTGGGTTCAAGCTCCACGTTGAGTGTGATTACTTAAAAATAAAATCTTAAAAAAAAATCTTTTTATAAAAAATGTATCCATTGTTCCCAAGTAAATAAAAATTTTAAATACCTCCAATCAGAATGGCCTGGGATGGGCTGGAAAACATAAAAGGATTTTAAAGTTTAAAATCATCTCTTAGGGGTTCCCCGGGTGGCTCAGCGGGTTAAAGCCTCTGCCTTCAGCTCAGGTCATGATTCCAGAGTCCTGGGATTGAGCCCTGCAATGGGCTCTCTGCTGGGCAGGAGCCTTCTTCCCTTCCTCTCTCTCTCTGCCTGCCTCTCTGCCTGCTTGTGATCTCTGTCTGTCAAATAAATAAATGAAATCTTTTAATAAATAATAAAATAAAATAATCTCTTTTTTTAAAGATTTTATTTATTTATTTGACAGAGATCACAAGTAGTCAGAGGAGAGAGAGGAGGAAACAGGCTCCCCGCTGAGCAGAGAACCCGACGTGGGGCTCGATCCCAGGACCCTGAGATCATGACCTAAGCCGAAGGCAGAGGCTTAACCCACTGAGCCACCCAGGCACCCCCATAAAATAATCTCTTAAAAATTGTTTTAAAAATAGCAAAATGTCGGGATGCCTGGGTGGCTCAGTGGGTTAAGTGTCTGCCTTCGGCTCAGGTCATGATCTCATGGTCCTGGGATCGAGCCCCACATCGGGTCCTCTGCTCAGTGGGGAATCTGCTTCTCCCTCTGCCTGATGCTCCCCCTGCTTGTGTTCTCTGGCTCTGTGACAAATAAATAAATAAAATCTTTTTAAAAAATAGCAAAATGCTTCAACAGCTTTTAAAAGTAACTTAACTATAAAGTTACTCGGGGCAAAGATTGCTAAGTTCTCAGCCATCATGAGCACTCTCCTTTCTTGCTAACAAAATTTGTATATTAATAAGGATAGCAATGTGTCACCCCCATAATATTACAACATCAAAACTTATAAACTTGCATATCCTGGCCTCCTTTAAAGATAAGGCTTGGTGACTAAAATCTAAAAGTTGTCAGAAGGGTTTACAAAATGGCTCCTTCAGAGAGGAATTGATGAAGGTTTGGAAAAGTCTCCCCCACCCTCCACCCTTTCCTCCTACTTGGAAAGTGATGTGACGACTGGCATTCCAGAAGCCATCTTGGACTCTGAGCTGACCTTAAGTATGGATGCTAACATGATCACAGTTGGACAGAAAGTTGGAAGGATCCAGCTCGTGATGAACATGAAGCTACCACATCAGCCCCAGGCTGCCTATTTCTGGAATTCTTTTATTTGACAGAGAAATAAACTTCTGTTTTTGCCCAAGTCACTGTTATTTTAGGACTTGACTATATGTTCCTCATCCAAAACCTATTTGACGCACTCCTATAATCAAAAAAATTATTATCATGACACAGAAAAGGCAACAAATAAATCAACAGAATGGTGGGGGGGGGAAATCCAGAAATAGATCCAAGTATTTATGGGGACTTAATACATGAAAAGATCACAGTTCGGTTCACTTGGAGAACAATGTTTCATTTACTAAGTTTACCTGACATACTGGCTGTTTGCCTGGAAGAAAATAAAGATAAATCATTCCTCACAACATAAATAAAATTAATTACAGAGGGAGTAGAGATCAAAAGATGAAATGTAAAACAATTAAATTAATCAAAGAGAAGTTAGAAGGAAATTTGCATAAATAAGCTTAGTTTAGGGAGACTTTATTAAGCAGAACAGGAAACCAAAAAGCCACAAAGGAAACAACGGACATAAAAATGGGAGGGGCACCTGGCTGGCTCAGTTGGTGGAGTCATTGACTCTTGATCTCAGGGTTGTGAGTTCAAACCCCACGTTGCCTGTAGAGATTACTTAAAAATAAAATCCTTAAACAAAATTCTAAAACTTTGGTAGAAGAAACGACAAAGTTAAAATACAGACTGGAAAAAGTCTGGGTGCAACACACTTGCTAGACAGTGGTTATCGTCTTTGACGGGTCTGCAGACATTTTCTATAAATGACAGAGGGTAGATATTTGAGGTTTGAGGGTCATAAGGTCTCTGTCACAACTACTCAAGCCTGTCTCTGTAGCACAAACTCAGCCGTAGACCATAAACAAATGAACACTGCTTCATTCCAATAAAATTTTATGCATATTGAAATTTGGATTTCATATCATTTCTATACATCTCAAAATATTTTTTTAATTTTTTTCAACCACCTTAAAAATGTAAAAAATACTCTTTACTAGAAGGCCTTTCAGAAACAGGCAGCTGGCTGGTTTTGGTCTAAGGGCCATAATTTGCGACCTTTGGTCTACGATATACAAAGAGCTCCTGCTACTTGGTCATAAAAGGCAAATGACAAAGGATGTAGACATGCCAGCTGCAGAAAAGGAAATCCAAATGACCACTAAGCATTTGTAACAGGATGTAGAATGAGATTTTTCCTGTTATCTGAGCACAACATACGACAAATAATCGCACAATCTAGGGAAAGAGTATTGACATGTTCTTGAAAGCTTTCTATAAAACACGAGCATCAGTCTTTTGTCAACTGGCCCCCATCACCCACCTCCAGACAGTAACAGGCAACTAATTCAGGAAAGGATTGACAGGGAGGAGAGCTGGGGTCAGACCTAGTCTATTTGACACTGAGAGCAGATGATTTAAATCTTCCTCTTCTCTACTACATTATTTTTAGCATTTATTTTTATCGTGAAGAAAACTATACCCAACGTGGAAGGCCTTACATATTTCAAAATAGTTCCAGACATTTGATGACTTCCTCTTTTGCTTTTAATTTTTCTTTTTTATGCTCTACTGAGTCAATGTCTTTTTATGTAAGGACAGTGCCCTCCTCACACTAAGCGAACACTACGTAAAGGTATTTCATGGATGTAATTATAGCTCCAAATCATTTGGCCTTAAGAAAGGGCGATGATCTGGGTGGACTTGACCTAATAACAAGAGCCTTTTAAAAACAGAGTTCCTCTGGCTGGGAGAAACCCCTGGAAAGGAATCCAACTTAGCCAACACCTTGATTTCAGCCTCACCGAGCAGAGAATGGAGACATGAAGACATGCTTTGTCCAGACAGCTGACCTATAGAAGCTTGGGCTAATAAATGCGTGGATGCTGTTTTAAGCCACTAAATTCGTGATAAATCATTACATAACAATAGAAAATGATTACACCCTTTATTGCCTGTACCCAGGAGAACCACTCCTACCCTCTGCCCTCTAGAGGTACCTACCAGTAGAGGCCTTAGGGGAGAGTGAGGATTTTCCCTCTCCACCCACCCTTGAATGGGGAAGCAGACTCAGGTCGGCTCCACCTTGCCTGGCTGAAGCTAAGACAGGGTGCTCTGGCTCTGCCTGGCCCCTGTCCCTCATCTCATTCCCTGAGGTGTCCCCTAGAAGTCTTTGATCTTTGGTGCAGTCTTGGGAATCACCGCTTTCGTAAGCGGTGATTAGTTAGGCCCTATCTTTGGTTGTTGGAACAGTTTCCATTTTTAATGTTGTCAACGAGGCTACTGCAAACATCTTTGTACCCACAAATTTGCCTGGATTTTGGCAGAGTTTCTTAGGATAAGAAATGCTGAGTCAAGAGCAAATGAACATCTTCAAGGCTCCTCATATACACTAGCAAACTTTTCTAGAAAGATCCTACCAGTATACCACCGATTAGGGGAACACGATGTCTAAGGTTATTTTTCCAAGCTGAGCCAACAGCTCATCAAAGACTTAAGAGATACTTCAAGGGGAAGGCCACCTTTTCATTTTACTTCCACTCTCTCCCTCTTAGTGAACCATTTTCACTCCAAGTTTCCAGTCGCCCACCGGGAACTGGGATTTCGACTGGGAAATCCTAAAGGCACCCAAACCTAACGTACGCCGAAAGAAGGCATAACCTCATCTTTCCACCAAAATGCCCCAGGTTTAGAAAACAGACCTATCCCCGTGGCCGGGCCCAAGCTGATAACCACTGAAGATAATCAACCGGATTCCCTAACAAAACCACTCTTTTAACATAAGTGAGGGCAGGCCGAGAGCAGACGGGGACAGAGAAGGAACGACTTGCGCCCGGGCACAGCAGCTCTGGGAGGTTTGGGGGGTGGGTACACAACAGCGCCTGCGCACCAACGCGCAGGGCCAAAAGATGACGAGCACTGGTCACGAGGCTTGGCCCAGCAGGCGGTGCCAAAATATAGGCAACCACGGCTGGCACCCAGACGCGACTTAAGTGATGCAGGCCAAGGACGACGCGCGCCAGAGCCCAGCTTTCGCGCCGCATGAGACACAACTGCAGAGCCGCCATGAGGTAGGCGGACCGCCGGGCGCGCGAGCGGGCGTGTCGGCGTTTGTGCGCACGCGCCCTTGGACGCACGGGGGCGCGCGACGACTGGGAACAAGAAGGAAACCAGAAGGGAAGGGGCGGGGTTGAACCCGTCTCGCGCATGCGCGCGCCGTGCAAACCATTTGGCGGGTTTTCGCTGGTTTCGCTGTTCTGTTCCAGTCCTGGAGAAGCTCCGCGGTAGCGTTTAGGGAGCAGGACGTTCTCCCCAGAAGTGCGAGTTAACGAGCTTTCTGCTTCCTTCCTTCGGGCGTTTGGGGGCTTCTCCCACATTAAAAAGAAGTGTTTCTCCGTGGCTGAGGCCGGGGGCCTTCCGACCGCCAGACGGCGTGGGCCATTTGGTCCTCTTCCGTCTCGCTCTCTGTGAGGGAGCAAGGATCCGAGGAGCCCCGTCCTGCCCATCAGTCTCCACGCCGTGGGTTCCTGGAACTCAGGTCGGAGCTCGGTGGGCCAGGCCCCCGGCTTCCCTGCTGGGTCACCATGAGCGTGTCCGCCCAGCGCCTGGTGGAAGAGTTGCAGATCTTCGACGTAGAATGCGAGGCGGCTCTGACCGAGAAATGTGAGTCCCTCGGCCCCGCGCCGCCCCCAGCCGAGGTCCGCGCTCCCGCTCGGTGTTCCCAGTCGCCTAGAACCCCAAAGGGAACGCAGCCAAGTTTCTCCCCTCCCCTAGATCAGGCCTCTTGGTGTTTGGGAGACGAAGAATTAAACCAAGCGTGCGATTTGGGATGTAGGTACTTGGCAGCGTTTGCAGTGTCCTGCTTGGATCCCAACTCGAGAGTAAGAATATGAAGCACGACTTTAAACCCGCGCAGTTTCCGAAAGGTGGAACTGGGCCGTGCCAGGATCAGACTAGGCCCGGTGGCGCGAGTTGTGAAATTCTTTAAGCCTCCGAAACAGAACAAGAGACGTGGGGGTTTTGAAATGTGACTTTTTATTCGTGGCTCCTCCCTTTCCAGCCTGGCTGTAAACTTCTCATCCATCACGTCTCATCAAAGCTGTTGGTGGTCTGTGCAGATATGAACCCTTGAGGTGGGTTCCCCAAATTGAATTTTAGCTCTGATAAAAACGCTGGGGAGCTTGTCAGCTGTTTACAGAGGCAGAAACAGACCAGGAGACCGCTAGTCTGTGAACCCCAGTCTCCTCTCCTCCAGTGTGGGTGCTCCCTTTTACTGGTCAGGCTCTGGGGTGGGAGATGTCGGAAGCAGTGTCTTGGAAGGTGTAGAGTTCTCAGTTTCAGAATCATGATGAACGTGCCTCTGCCCTAACCATTCGTCAACACTTAGAACTTTTTTTTTTTTTTAAAGATTTTATTTATTTATTTGACAGAGAGAGATCACAAGTAGGCAGAGAGAGAGAGAGAGAGGGAAGCAAGCTCCCTGCTGAGCAGAGATCCTGATGCGGGACTTGATCCCAGGACCCTGAGATCATGACCTGAGCCGAAGGCAGCAGCTTAACCCACTGAGCCACCCAGGCGCCCCTAGAACTTCTTTTTTAATGTGTAAAACCAGAATGCAAACATGTTAACTTTCCGTGAGATACCAAAATTCTCCAAGGTCTTATGCCCAGTGCATTCTTTTCCAAAATGCTGTTGGTTTCATCTCACAGAACTACTTTGGCAGTGGTGTTAGAATTCTAGGCTTTGAATTCATAATTACTAACCTCAGTGGGACTTTTAAGTTTGCCACCTTCTCCTTTAAGGTCCTTCTGTCCCACTCAAAGCTGATGAACTTGTCTCACCAAAAAACTAGAAACAGTTAGAAAACTTCCACCATTACTTCTTCACACCTACCTCTCCTGCTGCCTTATTCCAATGAATAAATTCTCCCTATTCCTAGCAAAATCCAGACCCCCCCACTAGAGTCCTAAATCCCATTCCTTCTCGAACCTTCTTATGAACATTGCTCCAGTAATTCTAACCTCTTACATGTTTTCTATTTTTCTCGCTTTAAGAGTTTTTCTCCTGATAGCACAGTAGTGTGGTTCTTGCTCCACTTTTAAAATACTCTGTTGAGGGGCACCTGGGTGGCTCAGTGGGTTAAAGCCTCTGCCTTCAGCTCGGGTCATGATCTCAGGGTTCTGGGATCGAGCCCCGCATCAGGCTCTCTGCTCGGCAGGGAGCCTGCTACCCGCCCCCCCCCCCACCTGCCTCTCTGCCTACTTGTGATCTCTCTTTCTCTGTCAAATAAATAAATAAAATCTTTAAAAAATAAAAATAAAATACTCTGTTGAACTCATTCCCTCTTCCAGTTCTTTCCTCCCCAATTACAGCAAACCTCTTCAAAAGGGTTGTCGGTTGTCTGTATTTGCTGTCTTCAGATTTGCCCTCCTTAAGCCCATTTCAGTAATCTTTTTCATCCCCAGGGCTTCTCTGAAATTGCTTCTCTCAAGGTCACCAGGGACCTTAACCTAGCTAAACTCGGGGTGACTTTTCAGTCCTCATCCGGAATTCCCATTTGACACCGTTCGTCATGTCTTCTTTGAAACACGTTTGTCTCTTAGCTTCTCAGACACTGTACCTAGTTGTTCTCTTATCTTGCTTGTCACCGCTTCTCAGGCTCATCCTGAGTCGCAAATGCACACACTTTCTTAGGGAATCTCATGTGGTCTCTCGGCTTTTCATCCCGTGTGTTGCTGATGAGTCCCAGGGGCCTGTCTTAGCCCGGGCCACTTGCTCGACTGCAGCTCACCTGTCCAGCTGCCAGCTGGGTGTGTAACGGGCACCTCGAACTCCGTGAATCTAAAAACCAAGGTCCTGTGTGTCTTCCCTTTCGTCATAGGACTTCCTCCTGCTCTCTTCTCCGCCCTTCTAGGTGCTCACCCTGAAAACCGCATCATCTGTGATTCCATTTTTTCTTCACCATCAGCAAATCCCGTTGGCTTTACCCTCACGATGCTTCCTGTGTGAAGTCCAACCACTTCTCCCCACACCTCACTGCCCCCACCTTGGTCCAAGCCGCCATCATTGCTCGCTTGCGCTGTGCCACGGTTCTCTTAATTGGTTCCCTTGATGCTACCCTTCCCCCCTTCGCTCTCTGCTTAACACGGCATCCAGAGTGGCCCTGTTCGCTGGAAGCTGGGTCATGTTACCGTGCTGTCCGAACCCCCTGGTGATCTTCTAAGTTGCTCAGAGTACTAACCAGGGTAATTACAGTGGCCAACCATCTGCACCCCCTTGAACTCCTCGTCTGTCTCCTTCCTCACTGTGTTCTACCCAGAGTGGCCTTGCTGGTCTCGCTTCTGCCTCAGGATCTTCGCTTGAAAGCTCTTTCCCTAAAGACTGCGTGGCTCGCTTTCCACCTTCTCGGCGAAGCCTTCCCTAATCACTGTATTGAAAATTACCAATCCCTGCTCCCAAACCCCTGATCCCTTCCCCAGCTTTCTTTTTCTTTTTAATCTTACTTATCTATTTATTTTTTTAAGATTTTATTTATTTGAGGGGGGAGAGAGAGAGAGAGCAAGAGCAAGGGGGGAGGGGCGCCTGGGGGGCTCAGTCGGTTAAGCGTCTGCCTTAGGCTCGGGTCATGATCCCAGGGTCCTGGGGTCAAGCCCACATTGGGCTCCCTGCTCAGCGGGGACTCTGCTCCTCCCTCTGACCCTTCCCTCTCTTGTGCTCGCTCACTCTCTCTCACAATCTCTCTCCCTCAGATAAATAAATAAAATCTTAGAAAAGAGAGAGCACACAGGAGGAGGGAGAATTAAACTCCCCGCTGAGCAGGGAGCCCGACCCGGGGTTCCGTCCCAGGACACTGGGATCATGACCTGAGCTGAAGGCAGCCGCTTACCGGACCGAGCCACCCGGGTGCCCCCAGCTTTCTGTTTCTACACAGCACATTGAACCATCTAACATAGCACAGATTTTACTTCCTTGTTTTCTGTCTCCAAGAGTAAGCTTCGCGGAGATAAGGATTCTTCTCTGTTGTTCACTGCTATATTCTCATGCCGGGAACCGGGCCTGGCACCAGTGGGTGCTGAGGAAACACTGACTGAAGAAATCAAAGACTGTTCTCACTTTTCCCCGGGGAGGGGGGAAGCTGCAGGAAACGAACTGTGGTCTCACCTGCCCACTTTCCCTTCCCGCAGTGGTGGAGCTGTGCCTCCTGTACGGACAGAACGAGGAGGGCATGGTAGCCGAGCTGATAGCCTTCTGCACCAGAACGGGGAAAGTTGGCCTCACCCCAGAGATCCTGAACTCTTTTGAGCATGAGGTAAGAACAAAATGTAAGGAAACTGATAATGGAATTCTCCATTCCTCCCTTTCGGGGGGAGGTGGTGTGAAACGAGTGTGGGCTTCAGAAACACATCTGAAATCTGGTCCCAGTGTGCACGGGGGCAGCCAACATAACGTCTGTCCCTGAACGTCTGTTTCCTCTTCTGTTACTGGTTCTAATAACCCGTATTTTTTTTTATGGTTATTGTAAGAATTAGACGAGAGTGGGTCAGAATCACCTAAAACGGTATATTGGGTGGTATGTAGGCCTTCAGCAAATCGTTGGTGGTGGTGGTAGCTTTGAGTGGTTGCAGACCGTCCCGGGATGACTCTTTTTCGCTAGCCTGCCGTGCACTGTCTTGACTTAACTCGTACTTGGAGGAATTTTATATATTAGATTGTATTTTGAGTGCCTGTTATTACCTCACAGCTGTGGAACACACCTCCTCTGTTACTTGACTATGGAATAATACAGTCATTATCTTTTATTCCTCAGTGTCTAAGCAAAAAATTGTCCAGAGCGTCCAGGGACGGTGGGCATGCCGGAGCCAGAGACATTGTTTCCATCCAAGAGCTGTATCCTTTCCTGCTGCTGGTCTTTGTAGAAAGCCGGGTGCTGTATCTTGTAATTTGTGTAATTTAAAAACAGATAATAAGAGTACCTACTAGTCGGCTTTTTTATGTAATCAACCCTTGCCTTCAATTTTGGGTGGAAGTCTGTTTTTCCTGAGCACTGTTTGTAGAATCGAAGTGGAGGAAGAAGAAGAGAGCCTCTTGGACTCCTACACCACACCCTCTAAGGTCAGTGTATGTTGGAGATCGCTTCCCATGAATAGCCTTTTTTCTTTATTCTAAAAACAGTGTCACGACATTTGAAGTTCTGAGGGAGAAAAGGAGCCACCCATATGGTTCCTACTGTGTTGCCACTTACATGTCGTCCTTTCCCGTCACAGGCATAGCCATGTTTACGTAATGGCAGTCCTTGGAACCATAGAGCTATCCTGCCTTTTTTCAACTAGCATAAGCATCATGAAATGTTCATAAATACAGTTTCTCCATAATTACTCGTCGTAAAAGTTGCAGAGCATTGTATCCGGTGGAGGTGCTGTAACTGAATGGTTCAGTTCCAGTGTCGGATCCCAGCGTGAGGGGTAGGCTAGGGTAGTGGACTATGGAATAGTATTGGCGTCAAAGCCTGTGTCAGAAGACCTAGGGGACCTTGGGTGAGTTGTTTTATCCCTCTGAGCTGCAGCTTCCTTACCTCTAAGATCCCGATGCTTCCGTTCATCTACCGAGCAGCTGCCGTGTGCCAGGCTCTGTACCAGACGCCGGGAGAGCAGTGGTGGAGAGAACAGGCACGGCTGGGCTCTGCCCTCAAGAAGCTCAAAATAAATCTGTAGAAATCCATAAACACGGAGGAAGCCTTAATTTTTCAAAGTCAAGTTGCATTGTGAGGAAGAAGGCAAGTAGTTCAGGTGCGCCTGTGGAGAGTTAGAAAGCCGAAAACACGCCCTGTGAGGTTGCTGACACAAGACGGGCACACGTAACCTATTACTTGGACACGCCGCAATTTCCCTTAGCTTAAAACTGAAGAGATCGTACACTCAGTGCTTGATTTTCCCCCTAGAGATGGTCCTGTCCTAGAACCCATGTCTTTTTTTTTTTGACAGCGAGATTACAAGTAGGCAGAGAGAGAGGGGGAAGCAGGCTCCCCGCTGAGCAGAGAGCCCGATGCGGGGCTCGACCCCAGGACCCTGGGATCCTGACCTGAGCTGAACGCAGAGGCTTTAACCCACTGAGCCACCCAGGCGCCCCTAGAACCCGTGTCTTACTAAAAAGCGCTTTCCTTCTTGGGTTTGCTCAGGCCAGGAGCCTCGGAGACCTCCCTGAGTCTTCCGTCTCTCTCATGCCCCCCTCCCAGCTCATTCACCAGCCCTCTCCCCTTGTGCCCCGGGACCTGTTGCCACCAGGTCCTCGGCACTGTCCTCTCCTGGATGAGCGGGACAGCTCCCTGTCCTGGCTGCTTTCTGCTGTGTCCGCCTCTGAGCCGCTCACACAGCAGCTACCGCGTGCCACGCTCCGCTCGAATGCAAGTCGCGCCAGGTTTTGCTGCTCACTGCCCTCGGCCGGCTCCCCCCATCGGCCCCGATAACATTCAGAAGGTGTGTGAGGGTCCGTCGGAGTCCGCCCACTCCCGTGTCCACTGCCCTCTCCGCCTCACTCTGGCGGTCTCTCTGCTCTTCAGACACACCAGACATGGGTCCGCCTCATCTGTCCCCCGTCCGAGGGAGCAAACCCGCCGCCGAGAGCGAGCCCCTCCTCGTTCCCGCCTCTGTTTCCTTCTCTTGCTTTACTTTTCTCCGCGGCACTTGCTAACCTGAGGCAGGTTGTGTATTTCTGCTCTGTTTCAGTCTGCCTCCCTGTGTTAGAGCAGAAGCTCCCAGAGGGCACAGACGGCACAGACGCGGCTGTGTTCGCTGCTGTTTTTCCAGAGCCTGGCATGTTCATCGTTGTTAAAGGACAGACCTGAGTAAGGACGGTTGCTTGGCTCTCTAAGTAGCACCAGCCGGGATTGCGGACCCTGGTAGGGCTGCCTCATGTGACGGTCTCACAGCTCCAGCATGTGTGATCTGTCTGTCTGTCCAGAGCCGAGCGTGCGCTTGGGGACTGACTCCTGGTCACCCAGCGCTCCGTGGACTGACGCGTAGATCAGATGCAAATCTACTTGGTTCCCCAGGGGAGTATATGCCCTTCCAGGGACAGAAATACCGTCCTAAGGATGCCCGTTCCTGCCACGGACGCTCAGTTAGGAATCATAGCTGGTGACCACGGAATCAGAGTTAAGTGGGTTGGACTGAAATGAGCAAACGAGTTGAAAGACGTGTGGAAAGCTCAGAGGAGACGCCACGTGGGTCTGGCCCAGGGGAACGTGAAATACCTTGATTCGTACCTGTCCCAGGGAAACTGCTCAGTCATCGTTAGGCCATTCATCAGTGGCCTCCTGGCTGCGTGGTCATGGGGCCAAATGTTGGCCTTTCCCCTCACGAACAGTGCACAGCGAGCTTGCCAGACCCTTGTTGGGTCTCCGAGGCAGGCGTGCCCGTGGTGTAGAGCCGAGTAACCTGTTGGCCTTCTCCGATCATCATTAAATGTTTGACTTGTACAGTTAACAACTCTTCTGCCTCTGTGCTCGCCATAATCCCCTGGTGATCATTTGGCTTTCCACATGCCCTGCCTGATTGGAGGGAATGGGTTAGCCTGCGGATGTGAAGTTCCCATGCCACCAGCATCCACTTTCAGTGAATAAATTGGCAACCTGGGCTATAATTTGGGTTTCTGGATGGTATGAGAATGTGCTTGCCCCAGGATATGAGAATATGGTCTCCTCGGTCCCGGCACTTCTCACTGCAGATGCCTAGACGTGCATCGTTTATAGCAAATCTCTTGAGCGCAGTTAGAGTGAGCGCGTCCCTGAGAAGTCCGACTGGACTTGGTCTGTTGATGCCATCGGGTTTGGCTGCGAGCGCTGAGGACAAAGGCCATGAAACTGCCCTGTCTCCCACCCTCTTGCCATGTCCTAGGAGACGGACTGTCCTCTTGAAATACCCCCACCCAACCTTGACCCTAGAGTTCCATATCCCTGTGGATTACAAGAGTCATTTAAGATATTAGTTTGAGAAAATACACCGAAACCATAAAATCTCACCCATCCTTTGGCCCGTTAATTGTCCCTAGTCAGAATCTCTCCTAAGGAAGTAATCTGAATTATGGGAGAAGCCATCTGTGTGACGATGGACATCAGCGTTATTTAGGATTCAGCCAAAGGTACAAGCACCCATTCACCCAGCAGTAGAGAAGTATTCACGTCAACTCTTGTATGTATCAGTTTAATCACAGCTACTAAAAAAGGACAAAGTTTGTGGGAAAATCTTCATAGCTAGTATAGTGTGAAAAAAACAGTATATGTAATATTCAAATAAAGGTTTATATTTAAACTAAGATTGTAAATATTAGAATTTATATATTTTTTAAATTGGAAAAATATGAAAATAGCAGAGAGGAGTATTAAAAATTGGTTATTGTACAAGAGTGGTAGCATCAGAGTCTTTTTAAAACCTAATTTCTGGGGCGCCTGGGTGGCTCAGTGGGTTAAGTCTCTGCCTTCGGCTTGGGTCATGATCTCAGGGTCCTGGGATCAAGCCCCACATTGGGCTCTCTGCTCGGCGGGGAGCCTGCTTCCCCCTCCCTCTCTCTGCCTGCCTCTCTGCTACTTGTGATCTGTCTCTCTCTGTCAAATAAATAAATAAAATCTTTAAAAAATAAAAAATAAAACCTAATTTCTGTCCCAGCTACTTGATAATGGCCTTGCCATCTGTTCTCCGGTGTTTGTGCCCAGTCGTCGCCAATAGGTGGCTGTGGTGACATGACTTTGGTACGCAGCCAGGAGGAGCCCAAGAGCAGGGAATCCTCTGCAGAGCAGCCGGCCTCCTGGTTGTGGTCCTGGCGAAGAGTGTACCCCTGCTCTGCCCCAGTCAGCTGTCCTAGACTCTGGGGAGCAGCAGATCTCGGAGCCACGGGTCTCAATCCTGGGCCTCCCTTTGGATTCCTGTGGATGAGCAAAAGCCCGAGAACAGAAGTGACGCTCAGAACAGAAGTGACCAACAGAAGTGAGGTGTTTGCTAAACACTCCGACTATGATGAGCTCAACCATGTTATCTTCCCGGAGTCATTTCCCTTCTCTAATTTTGAAAACGTTTGGGATTTTGCCAAAATGAGTCGTAACATGGTCCCACCCCTTCTCAGGAAAATGTGTCTGTGCAGATTAAAATTTCTAGCTGTTCCAAAGCAAAGGGGCAGGGAAAGAAGGTGACCACATGCACAGTTTGACAGGACAGATTGCTGGCCTGGCAGTCCTTTCTGGGAAATGTTGATACTTTTTCCTAATTGCCTTCAAAATGGGGACAGGGTTCCGATGGATTTGGTGATAGCTGCTGAAGATTTCCATATGGGATTATGCTTGGAGCTGGGGCTTTAAGAAGGGAACCAGCCCAGCCCTACCTTGTGCCCTTCTCTTGGGCACCGACCGGGCTTTTCTTCCTAAGCGGCCGTACCCTCAGGTAACAACTTGGGTTTTCGGTGACTGGGATCTCGTTTTCTGTTTTGTTCCTAGGGTTCTCAGAAGCGAGCTATCACCACTCCAGAGACCCCCCTAACGAAAAGGACTGTGTCTACTCGGAGCCCGCATCAACTCCTTTCGCCGTCGAGTTTCTCTCCAAGGTATGGATCAGAATGACTCCAGCTGCCGGACAGCGGGCCAGCTCTCCCCTTTCTGTGGTTGTCGGGGGACTGACCCTCCAGAGTGAGGGAGTCCGTGCAGGTGAGCGTGTGGCTCTGTGGTATCCGGCTCGAGGGCTTACTGCTGTCTGCCCTCCCTGCCTTCCCTTCCTGGGTGGAAAATTACTGCGTCTTCCAGTCGTTAAGGAAACTCACTTTCCACCCACTTTTCTGGGGCTCATTTCCCAGATCAGGAACAGATACCTTCTCCGGAAAACAACCTGTCTATTCAGAAGCCCGTGAGTCTCGGGAGTCTCGCCAGGGGAGACAGATAGGTTCCCATCTGCCCCTGTTCTGTTGTTGTTGGGTTTCTTCTCCTTGTTCTTCCTCTTCTTTTCATCTCTAGTATCAACTTTTTCTTTAAGATTCTATTTATTTGTCAGAGAGCACAAGCAGGGGGAGCGGCAGGCAGAGGGAGAGGGAGAAACAGGCTCCCCGCTGAGCAGAGAACCCGATGCGGGACTCGATCCCAGGAGCCTGCCTGAGCCAAAGGCAAACGCTTAACTTACTGAGCCATCCGGGTGCCCCCACAGCGTCTATTTTTTTTTTTTAAAGAAAAGCACGTATCTGTGTTCATCTTGTTGGAAAACCTGCTTATTGTTCCTCTCTCAGGTTACAACTAGTTTCTGAGAGTTTGCATGTCACTGTGCGTCTACGCGGACTTAGTTGGCATTTTTATCCCTGCTGCCACCTCTGCACGTAAATCCACAAAGATCACATGTGATTTTTTTGAAATCCGTAAATGACATGTCTCCTGTTAGCACATTCCATAGGCGATGGCCCTGCCGGGTAGAAGAGAAGCTTGGTGCTGCCGCGTCCGGCCAAGGACCCGTCACGTTCACCGTTTAGAGAAATTCGAACTGCCTGTGCCGCGGTCCCCTTGTCGACAGAGCAGAGCTGAAGATTGTCCAGCTCTGTCGCTTGAGAAAGGAGGTGACAGCGGTCACTCCAGAAGAGCGGCCATGGGACCCGGAAGGACAGTTTCCCTAGCATGAGCCACTGCTGCTTTCGGGAGTTCTCAGACGGGTTTGGGAAATGAGCTTTCTAGACGTACGAGGGCCTCTTTGAAACTTGCCGGCTAGAGACGGTTCTCATCAGCCGAGCCAGCACGGTGACGGCAGCAGTCCCTTGAAGTGTCCTGGCACTAAGGGGCCAGCAGTGATGGCTGTTCCACGGGGCCACTCGGGGAGGAGCTCAGAGAAGGCAGCCGTGCGCTGCCTCGGCATTTTTTTAAGTGCACGCTAATAAAGCTGACATCAGAAACTGGTTTTGTAATTTATGGAAGTAACCTGTAAATTATCCAGGTAGAAGCAGCGCAGGGCCCGAGCTCATTAACCGAGCTCCTCTCCCGTAGCCTCTGTGGGAAGCAGGAACGATGGCTCCAGTTTCGGTATCGCCCGTGAAACCGGTGCGTGCAGAGCTCGGGTCCTGAGGGGCAGAACGCCTGCAAGTGAGCTCGCTGCCAGCTGCGTTCCCAGCCAGGGGGTGCGAGGCCCGCACGGCCTTCCGGGGAGCTCAGTGACCTCCGTGTTCTTGTTTACCAGGCGGGTCGTGGAAATACGAGAGCCTGTCAGCTGGGCCTTGGAGAGTGGGAACGGTTGTCCACCAGCTGGCTGAACTCAGTGCAGCCCCATCTGCACACACGGGGGAGCTGATTAAGTCCTTTGACCTTCCTTTCAGTGTGGTGTCTACCTGGAGCCGTGTTGTGCCGTATTAGAGATGCACAGCAACTTTGGGCTTATCCACAGCCGGGCTCTAGGGTATTCTAGTAAGTGCGGGGGAAAAAAAATTCGTAAGAGAGGCCCTTGAGTGGCTCAGTTGGTTGAGTGTCTGCCTTCGGCTCAGGTCATGATCTCGGGAACCTGGGATTGAGCCCCGCATCCATCGGGCTCCCTGCTCAGCGGGGGGTCTGCCTCTGCCTCTGTCTCTCCCCAGCTTGTTTCCTCTCTTTCTCTCTCTCTAATAAAAAAAATCTCTTAAAAAATTGTAAGAGAGAAAAGAAAGTGGTCCTTCAAACTCGCTTTTTAATCAATCCAGAGTTTGGTTTGGTTTTCCTTTGTTTAGCTGTAGTCCAGGAGAAAACCTTCTGAAATATGTCTGTCTCTAAACTTACCCCCATTCCTGAAATTCCTTAAAGGTCTGGGTATATCCAACCCCATTAAGCTGATAAGATTTATAAAATGTGCGGCCAGCTTGACGTTTCTCCAGTCCCCCTTTCCAAAAGGTTACCTCATTATATTCACCTCACTCTTTAAATAGGAATTCAGTAATGCGTATCTGTTTTGCTTCCAATCAGTGCTACTCCCTCTCAGAAATACAACTCGAGAAATAACCGAGGAGAAGTGGTTACCTCCTTTGGCTCAGCACAGGGAGTGTCTTGGTCTGGAAGAGGAGGGGCCGGTAACCTCAGCCTGAAGGTCTTGGGGGGTCCAGAGTCCCTCACCAGGAGCTACAAATCAATGTTCCAGAAGCTCCCAGATATTCGAGACGGTAATTGTTTATCTCTTTGCGATTCTGGAGAATATAAAACCACCTGGAAAGGCGTAGAGTAAGTAACACAGCTTTAGCTAGGCCGGTAGAACAAGTTCCAAGGTCGCCTTTGAATACAGAAGTTCGTAGATGTCCTCAGGATGCCCCTAGCAGTGGAGGGACAGGACATGACCCTCTCAGCAGTTCTCCCAAGTCACTCCGCTTCCCTAAAAAGAAAGCACATAACCATTTCCCGGTGACAACCATTTGAACTGTGTAGAAGCCGATGAAAATCAAAGACATTTGTGGTGTCTTCCTTGTAAAGAATGGAAGATTCTCCAGGTGGGACTTGACTTGCCCTAATCCTCACTGATGACCAGAAGGAAAGGAAGGCTGGGTTGTGGGCATCTGTGCTGACTCTCGGGGAGTGTGCCCCGTGATCTGTGGCCAAATTTCAGCCACCAGATACTGGGAGATTGGCTAGGGCTTTAGAAGGAAGTCCTGGGCCCCTCCTACTTCTGTAAATTGACTGACTTCAATATTTTACAATGCGCTGTATCTTCTCCCCTTGCAAGTGAAATGTCCTAAACACAATACTTTTTCCCCTCTGGGCTTTCAGTTCTGACCTGTAAGATAGAGGAACTTGGCAGTGAACTCAAGGAACATTACAAGATCGAGGCTTTTGCTCCTGTTCTGGTCCCAGCTCAAGTAAGAATCGTTCTAACAGTCCTTCCTAAATAATACTGTATTTTTTTTAAAAGATTTTATGTATTTATTTGACAGAGAGAAAGAGATCACAAGCAGGCGCGGGGGTGGGGGGGTGGTGAGCAGGCTCCCTGCTGAGCAGAGAGCCCAATGCGGGTCTCGATCCCAGGACCCTGAGATCATGACCTGAGCTGAAGGCAGACACTTAAGCCACTGAGCCACCCAGCTCCCTAATATTGTATTTTAAACTAATGGTAAAAAGGCATCCTTGCTCCCTTTTTTACTTCTTGTCTACGTTCTAGTTAGAACATCTGTCTTGGTCGAATTTGATAACATTTTCTTTGCACTTGGATTAGGGTCTTCTACATAAGCAAAGACTGAGGCCTTCCCCTTTTTAGTGTGAGGCAGGTAGCCCCCTGGAGATTTCCCACGGATAGAAGTGTTCAGTGATCAGGTTATGAGGACAACAGCAAGGGTAGGGTTTCCAGGAGCAGTGACCCATAGTCACTCCCCTAGTTTGGTGTCTGTCCTTATGGATCAACCGTTGCCAGTAATATCTTTAATTGTGGTTTAATCTGGCATATGTTCCAGTGCTTTCTCTCTGAAACTTTTTTTTTTAAGATTTTATTTATTTATCAGACAGAGATCACAAGTAGGCAGAGAGGCAGGCGGGGGGGGGGGAGCAGGCTCCCCACTGAGCAGAGAGCCCGATGCAGGGCTCAATCCCAGGACCCTGGGATCATGACCTGAGCTGAAGGCAGAGGCTCAACCCACTGAGCCACCCAGGCGCCCCCCCTGAAACATTTTTTAACCTAAGGGGAAATGTGTTCTAGAAGATTCCTTAAGGAACTTCTGTCATTGTTTGCATTCAGAGAAGATTGACCACTTGGGGATGATACACAAAACCATGTCATATAAGGAAGTTTGGGAGGAAGCAGTGGAGGGGAGGCAGCAATGCACGGTCTTGTGGGGAAAGATTGGACTTCCTCAGTCTGCCCCCAGGAATGGGAACAGGACAGAGGAAGCCAGAGAGAGACATTTCAGCTCAATTTGAAGAAGAATTTCCTGTTAAGAGACAATATGGTATGTGGTTAAGGATATGGCTCTGGAGCCACACTTCAAACCCAGACTTGACCCACACTTTGACCTTAACTAAATTATGTAACCTGTGGCTGATTTCTCTCTTCTGTAAAGTGGGTCCAGAAATAGTGTCCACTTCACCGTCATTGCGAGGATTAAACAAGTTAATACATGTAAGCCTTTAGAACGTGCCTGGTATCCCGTAAGCCCAACAGACGGGAGCTGTTAATGTTTGAAACTATCCAGAGATGCAGTGGGCTGCCTTGGGGCGCAGGAACCAAGTTTGTCTTCCCTAGAGATGCCCAAGCTTAGGTGACGGCTTAGAGGGCCTCAAGCAGTGGGTGGGTGGGCAGACCAGATGCCCTGAGAGTCACTGGTGATGCTTGTCAGTAGGGTGGCCCGGCCAAAAAAAATCCTTCCTGCTTGGGATTTGCTCCGCTGTCCATTCTGGTGACCCCAGATTTCGAGCTCCTGCCCCCAAGACTGTCACACGTATGTTACATCTTCGGTAGGAGCCCATTACTCTGCTGGGCCAGATCGGCTGTGACACCAACGGGAAGCTGAACAGCAAGTCCGTGATTCTCGAGGGGGACCGGGAACATTCCTTGGGGGCTCAGATTCCAGTGGATTTATCTGAGCTCAAAGAATATTCTCTGTTTCCCGGACAGGTGAGATGGGACGCACGCGTGCTGTGTACTCTGTAGCGTGGATGGGGGTGGCGGTAGGATGAACATTGCTTCCCGGGCTGCCTCACACTCTCTTGAGGTGTGGCGGGAGCGCTGGCCCGAGGGCAGACACCAGTGTACAGATTCCAGATTTCCCCGAATGCTCTGACCTCAGCCCTGAGACCTGCTGCCGGGTTCGGCCTCCAGCTCCACCCCAGTAGGGCCTGTCACAAGCTCCTTATCATCTTGAAGCAGAGTGTCTTCTCTCTAAAATGGAAATAATACTTCTTACCTCATAGGATTGTTACCAAAAATTAGATCATCCGTATGGAGCATAATTATTATTACTGGTGCAACCTTCTTAATTTGTTTTCTAGAAAAATACCCCCGAGTTTCTAATTATAAAATGAGATAGGTGCAGTTAGTACTTAATAGATGTTTTTTTAAGTGAAATAGCTGAATGTGGGGCTCAAACTCATGACCCCAAGACCAAGAGTCGCATGTCCTCCCCACTGACCTGGTCAGGCGCCCCAGTACCTTCATACTTTTTAACTTTATCAAAATAGTTTTATTGCCGATCTCGTTTATCTCCCATTCTACTTCTTGTCCTTCAGGTTGTAATTATGGAAGGAATCAACACGACTGGTAGAAAATTTATTGCCACCAAACTCTACGAGGTACGAGGGTCACTGCCCCGCCTTCCCTCCTCCTCTGCTGCAGACACAGTATGGGCCGTTCCGTCTGTCCTGGAAACACAGGAGAACCTATTTATTTGCTTCTCAATCCTTTAGCTATAGAATGGGAAGCTACCTCTGGGCCCCCTGCAGACCATTTCTGTAAAGGGCCGTTTGGTAAATATCTGAGGCGTTACTGGTCTTACGGTCTCTGTCACAATGACTTGGCCTTGGTGGCTCAGAAGTGCCATAGAAGCCTGCCAACCAGTGAGTGTGGCTAGCTTCGTGAAGGCAGGCGGTAGCCGGATGGGCCCCAAAGCCCCTAGTTTGCCAGCCCCTGCTCTAGGCAGTAGTTAGTCCTCCACGGATTTGCAAATAACTCGAGCAAAAGTGGCAGATTCCCTACTCTTGGGTTTTGCCTAGAATACTGGGACTCCGGGCACCTGTGCTCTCCCACCTTCTGCTGGGTGTTAACGTGTTTAGCCGTGACCTCCCATTACCTGAGTTTCTCTGCCGCTCTGTGCCATGTAGGAGAACGGCAGGTACCATCAGTTCTGCGAGCTTTGAGCTCCAAGGAGCAAGACTGAGGCTGCTTTCTTCCCTCCACACCTCAGCCCTCCCTCCCCACCTGCCGATGCTGCGGTTCCCCAACCACATTCAGGGCCCACCCCCTCCCTTTTTTTTTGTTCAACCAGGAACTCAGTTCAGCTTTTCTCCTGTTTTTAAGGGTCTGCCACTTCCATTTTATCAGCCCACCGAAGAGGATGGAGGTGAGTTTGGGTTCAAACATTGTTCTGCTAACCACGAGGGTGGAGGAGGAGGATCTGGGTTCCTCAGGCCCCGAGAAAGCTGCAAACTGTGGCTGGCAGCACCCCGGGGGGAGGCCAGGAACGACAGCAGCTGGCTGGCTTCCCGGGCCCTTTGGAAGGCCGGGGTCTGAGCCCAGTGAGCCTGACCACCTGGGTTCTAGCTACACGAGGCATGCCATGTGTATCTGGAAGTTACTTTATAAAAGACCAAATAGGAATGGTTTTAAAAGGAATTTCAATGTGCTGTGGGATCCTGGTTAGGATCCTGGAAGAGAAAAGGGACATTATGGAAAACCTAGTGACCCCCAAACAGTCAGGAGTTAACAATAATAAGCCAGCGTGAATTCCTTCATTTTGTTTTGTTTTGTTAGAGATTTATTTATTTATTTGAGAGAGAGAGTGAAAGCATGCACGCAGTCCATAGGGATTGGGCGGGAGGGGGCAGAAGGCACGAGGCACGCCCCATACAGCGTGATCTCACAATCATGACCTGAGCTGAAATCAAGAGTCAGATGCTTTTTTTTTTTTTTAAAGATTTTTATTTATATATTTGACAGACAGAGATCACAAGTAGGCAGAGAGGCAGGTAGATGGGGGGGGAAGCAAGCTCCCCGCTGAGCAGAGATCCCGATGTGGGGTTCGATCCCAGGACCCTGAGATGATGACCTGAGCCGAAGGCAGAGGCTTAACCCACTGAGCCACCCAGGCGCCCAAGAGTCAGATGCTTAACTGACCGAGCCACCCAAGTGCCCCCAGGTTCATTTTGACAGATGCACCCAGTCAGGCAGGGTGCTGGCGTTCGGGGACATGGGGGGAAGAGTATATATACAAGAACTTGGTATTATCTTTGCAACTTTCCTATTCTTCTAAAGTTATTCCAAAATTGAAAGTTTATTAAAAAGTTAGACGAATTTCTGGGGCACCTGGGTGGCTCAGTCAGTTAAGTGTCTGCCTTCAGCTTGGGTCATGCTCTTACTTAGGCTCCCCGCTCAGCAGGAGTCTGCTTCTCCCACTCCCGCTGGCACTGCCACTTCCCCGCTGCGCTCATGCTCTCTTTCTCTCAAATAAAGAAATAAAATCTTTTTTTTAAAAAAAGACAAATTTCTTTCTTTTTTTTTTTTTTTTTTAGGATTTTATATAGTTATTTGACAGTCAGAGATCATAGGTAGGCAGAAAGGCAGGCAGAGAGAGAGGAGGAAGCAGGCTCCCCGCCGAGCAGAGAGCCCGATGCGGGGCTCGATCCCAGGACCCTGGGATCACGACCTGAGCCGAAGGCAGAGGCTTTAACCCACTGAGCCACCCAGGTGCCCCCGCAAAAAAGACAAATTTCTAAGGAGGCCTAGAGTTATTTGGTAACTAATCTGGGTGGGAAAGGACAAAAAGAAATTCTAACAGACTGTTTCAGAATCATTCAGAGCATTTTTGGAAGGAAAACAGAAGACTGGTGAGGACTCTTAGTGAGACGGCTGACTCAAGGATATTGTCAGCACCCCATGCACAGTAACGGTGCGTGATGAGGGCGTTCTTGGCGGTGACCTAGAATCAGGAATGAAATTTCGAGGTTTATGACATTGCACGTCGTATCAGAAGACCCATGTTTTTGGCAACGAACCAGTGAACGTGGTGGCATTAGATCCACTGTGCATGGCGAGGTGAAACTGACGTGGCTGAGGTGCCCGGGAGCCTGAGCCGCGCGCCAGGGAAGCCTCCGGAAGCCGTGGAGTTAGTTACAACAAACAGTCTTAACCGAGGTACTGAGATAATGCACTTGGAGACGCAGAATACGACGTGGGCCCTGGTCTGCTGGCCCTTGCTCTCCTCCAGGGTTTACATCTCCCGTAGGCTCCTCAGAACCAGATTTAACTTTGCCCCCTGCCCTAGCCCAGGGTGAAACAGACTCTTCTCCCTGAACTCTCAATCCCGACTCACGGCGTTCCTGCTCTGGTAGACGAGTAACGGCCTACTACTTCCTCGGACGGGGACTGTGTTTCTCTCTACGGCAGAAGGGACTTCACAGGTGTCCTTTACTTAAGAATCCTGAGATTATCCTGGATTGGCTGGGTGGGCCCAGTGTCATCACAAGGGTCTTTGTAAGGGGGAGGGCAGAACGATCCACATCAAAAGTAGGAAAGGTGGGCTGCTGGCTGGGAAGATGGAAGAGGGGTCCTGAGCCAAGAAATGCAGGTGGCTTCTAGAAGCTGGAGAAGGCAAGGGAACCCCTCGCCTAGAGCCTCCAGAAGGAATGCAGCCCTGCCAGAACCTTGATTGTGGGACTTCTGACCCCCAGAACCGTTAATCATAAATACGTGTTTGATTTCAGCCACTAAGGCTGTGATAATTTGTCTCAGCAGCCATAGGAAACTAACACAACTCCATGTTAAGTCAGAGATCTTTGGGTTTTGTTGGTGTAAGCTACAGAAACCGGTTCAGACTAACCTAAGAAAAAGAGAATTTGTTAGGGGAAATCCAGCTAGCTCGCGGCGAGGACGGGAAGCTAGAAATGCAGACTTGGGAGCAACTCTAGGTGTCCAGCCGGCAGGAATTCCCCAGCTCTCGTCCAGTTACCTCCGGCCGGAATAGGTCAGCTCCGCCTTTTCTTCTCTCCTTGAATGATTCACCTCGAGATTCCAGAACCCGAGAGGAGAGTATGGATGGCTCAGACTGATCACACACCTGGCTCTTGGCTAGGGGACAACATTACACCCAATTTACAGTCCCCCGGACTGCCTGGTGGAGGCGAGTGAGGGCCGGCTCTCCCAAAGGAAGGCCGATGCTGTGGGGAAATGGCCGTGCGAGACAAGTAGCCGAACGTCACACCTCCGTACCCCACACGGGAATCCCAGCCCGAACCTCACACCCAGCCCGTCTTTCTCCACTCCTCACCGGACCACGTGCTCTAGCCACACTGGACCACAGATGTTCCCTCAAGCCGCACACTCTCCAGGGTCCTGTCCTGCCCTTGCTCCCGGAAAATTCTACTTACGAGCATAAGCAAAGTGAAATAAGCCAGTCACAAAAAGCTAAATAGTGTATGGTTCCACTTACATGAGCTGCTTAGAGTAGCCAGAATCCTAGAGACAGACAATGGTGGCCAGGGTCTGGGAGAGCGGGAGTTCGTGTTTAATGGAGACAAGAGTTTCGGTTTCACGAGATGAAGGAGTTGTGGGAGCGGATGGCAGTGATGACTGCACAGCACTCTGCATTTATTTAATGCCACTGAAATGTATACTTAAAAATGGTGATGATGGCAAATTTTATGTTATTTGTGTTTTATCATTAAAAAAATAGGGGAAAGGCATGAGCAAATCTCACCTTGATCAGGTCTTTCCTGATTGCTGCTTCCTCCCATCGCCCACGTGTGCTGCTGGCAAACTGCCTGTCACTCCCTAGTTATTCGCATACTTCCCTGTCTCTAGCAGCTGGCAGAGTATTCTTTGTGGATGGGGATGAGATCCTGGATTCCTAGAGCTGTACACATAGGGAGACTCTCAATTAATTGAGTCCTGTGGCATTTTTCCCTAACTGTCCTTTCTCCCACCATCCCATTACCTTCTAATCAATACCTTATAATCCTTTCTGTCTTAGATTTTGAGCAAAACATGGTCCTGGTAGCCTGTGGCCCATACACCACATCTGACAGCATCACGTACGACCCCCTGCTCGATCTGATCACCGTCATCAACCGCGATCTGCCGGATGTCTGCATCCTGGTAGGACAGCGTCCTGGGACAGCTTCGCTGGGGGAGGCACCAAGGGGAAACTGGGGAGGAGACCTTAGAAAAAGGCCCAGGGGCGTCTGAGTGGCTCAGTCAGTCAAGTATCTGATGCTTGGTTTCAGCTCAGGTCATGATCGCATGGTTGTGAGATCAAATCCCCACTCGGGCTCTGCACTGGGCATGGAGCCTGCTTCCAATTCTCTCTCCCTCTCTCTCAGCTCCTCCTCTCTCTCTCTCTCTCAAATAAAGTCTTTTTTTTTTTTTTTTTTCCAAGAAAGGCCCTCTGTTGTAGGAGGCAGCACACCTGGTTAGGGGACCCTGGTGGCCTCCCTCCATCCAGGGTCACGGCCTTTGCCTGTGATGTTGGCTGGGCACCCCAACCCCGTCTGCTGTCCGGAGGGACAGATGGACCCCAGGCAGAGAACCACTAGGAGAGGGTGTGTGAAGGCGCTCCCGGACCCGTGTGGTTCTGATACTTCGTTTCTCTGTCTGCAGTTTGGACCTTTCCTGGACGCAAAGCATGAACAGGTTGAGGTAAGTCGAGGCTGGAAGGGGACGTGCCAGATACTTCCCTCCCATTGAGCCCTCACTCTTGTTCCCATATTTTGGAGTTTATGCAGTATTTGTCACAAGCCTAAATTAATCCCTGTGGCTAATCAGAAAAACACTGTAGCAGGGCATTTTTATAAAGATACTGCATTGGAAGGCTTCGTGTCACCAGAATACAAGGCCCGTTTGGAAGCTGGGGAAAGAAATACACATCTGTGAGTCTGGGGTCCCCGTGTGATGCTCGGTTCCAAGGCCTGAGCACGCTCGCACAGACACAGGGGTCTGTGGCTCATTAAGCTGCTACCCTTGGCTCCAGGACCCCTGTCTTGCTGTCCTTTGATGCAGAAAACACAAAAGGCCCTTCCTAGGACATCTCCGTGGCGGAGAGTCTGTGCCTCCTGCCCTTTGTCTCAGGATGTCGCACCTTCCGCAGAAAGGATTTCAGAACACTCTTGCTTCTAGTGTTTCAGCTTACGTTCTAGAGGATGAACAACTCCCCACCCGCTTTCCTGCCCCCAGACAGACTGCTCTTGACGACAGAGACCGCGAGCATGTGTCTTTCATCATTGACTGTCCTTCAGCTCCTCGCTGAGCAGCCGGCCCCCGGGGTCCTTCAGCACGCCAGGCCGGTCAGCGAAGGCCGGCGTCTGCCCTCTGAATCGTCTCCTTCCTCCTCTTGCAGAGCTGCCTGCTCACGAGTCCGTTTGAAGATATTTTCAAGCAGTGTCTGCGGACGATTATCGAAGGGACGCGCAGGTCAGAATTGAGACCGTTGGACAGAACCTCACGCTGCCCGGGTTCCCCGCGGCAGGAAGTAACGGTAGCTCCTGTCCCTTCATCCTTTTGAACTCCAGAGATCAGATCCCCCTCTTGACCCCCAAGTGCATGGACGCCGGGCTTAGAGGCGTCTCTAAAACACAAAGATAAACACACTCGACGGGGAGAGGCTGCGCAGACTTTCGCTCTTCCCTTGCTTGCCCTTTGCTTCCTTCCTTTTCTCGCTCCCTTTTGTGTAAACTTCTATTTCCTGGGAACCCTCCCAGCTGATTCTGAGAAGTGTTTGATGAGTTCCCCAACGAAATCCCCGGGGGCCCCAAGCATCTCGCTGCATGAGTGATTGTTTTGGGGTGAGTCCAAGTCCTTCCCCAGAGTCCGAGCTGCCCCACGCTTCGTGGGGCACTGCTGACGGCCGAGCAGGCCATGGGGGGGCGGGGGGGATCTTAGATCCTCGCTGTAGACCAAGGGGCAGGAACTGAGGAGAGACGTGCAACTCTAATTTGAGAGAAAAGGCACTATTCCAGGAAGAGTCCCAAACTACAAGTAGGAAGTTGCTTGGGAAGCAGACGTCCTCACTTCCTGCCCTCTTCTTGCAGGGCCTGGGTTTGAAGGGATCCGGTACAGGTGATGGATCTTCTCCTCTAGGGATCTGCCTTGCCCGTGGCTGAGCTCAGAGAAAATAAACATTCCTGAGGCTAAGCTTTTGAAAACAAGTCTGTAACAAAGGTGGTTTTTAAAACAAGATGTATAATCTTCCGCCCGCTCGCGGTGAGAACTGATCCCGGAGTCGATTAGTCGTAATACTACCTTCTTGTATCGGCAGCAAGGCCGCTCTGGCAGGCCTCGGGGACTGAGGAGAAGCCCCCCTAACTTACCTGGGGCTCAGGGGACTGGGCCTGCATCTGGGTCTGCCCCTTCCCCGCTCCGTCCCTCAAATGAAGTTAATACAGGTGCCTCCCCTCTTGCCGCTTGTCCTGACGCAGGCCAGACCTGGGGAGCACCTGGTGCCCCTCAGAGATACCCCTCCCCGTCCCGGCTGCCAGGAGCAGGGCTGGTGTCCTTATTCAGAAGGGTCCCCTGGGGATGGTCAGGGACCGAGTAGCCGTGCCCCAGCGGGCCGGGTGCTCTCAGTGCAACATCGGGTTCTGTTTTTGGTTCCTCGCCCCGTGTGGTGGTGACAGCAGTGGGACAAACAAAGAACAGACCAGGCATTGTGACTGTGTGGCGAGCGCCCAGCGCTGCCAGGCACTTTCATCTGCAGCCAGCGTGCGCCCCGGGGCAGGGGGAGCTGCCCCGCCCTGCCCAAAACAGTATATAAGCACTCCGTGCTGGGGGAATTTATTTTTATCCCTGAGAGATCAGATGTGCAGAGCTGATTTATCAGTAAAAGTCAGAGCTCGCGGAAGTGCCCCCTGCACAGAGAGCCGAGCTGCGCTGAGCAGCAGCCCCACAGAGGGAGCGGCTGTGGGGACCCTCCCACCGCCGTGCACGAGGTTGTGCAATGCTTAGCATAGTTGGAATTTTCTTTCTGATCCCTCCCCCTACAGCCACTTCACAACCATGAGCAGGAGGGCTGTTTCCTCCTTAACCATTGCTCTTCCAGAACCTTCCCTGAAGCAGCAGCTCTCCCCCTTTAAACGGGGCCAGCGGCATCTCCACCCTCAGTGTCCCTCGCAGACCGAGCCCCTGGCCCTGGAGCTCAGCTAGTCCTGGGATGGTCAGCCCTGGCTTCAGGTGACTTGATCGTGTACTTCTCCATGTCACAAGGACGTAACTGATGGCCAAAGTGGTCTCAAGGTCCTGGTTTCTGTTGCACAAGTCTCAGTTCAAGCTCTGAGCAGGTATGACAGGTGACAGATGTGACAACAGTCACCAATACCTTTCTCCCATAGGACAGGCAGCTACGGAGCTGTACCTGCGTCTGGGAAGGCCGTAGAGTTTAAGCAAGAGAGGGAGCTGGCAGTGGGCGCTGTTGGAGGGATTTAAACATGCCCTCAAAGTGACACTGGGCGCCTGTGTGGTTTGTAGTAGGCCCCCTGCCAAGCACAGCTGAGGGAACCAAGGAAACAGGACTTTTTTTCCCTTTCCTCTTTTGTGTGGCTGAGGATAAATAGTTGGGTCCTAGAGTTGAAGGTTTTTCTTCGCTTACATGTTGAACCTTGGAGATCCCCCTTCTGCTTCCATCGAAGAAAATCTCTGTGTGCCGTTGCTGTTAAATTGTCCTGTCAATCTGGCTAGACAGTCTGCTGAGAGAAACTTGGAGCATCGCTTCCCTGTGCGAGAGGGAAGGGCCTCGGGGAAAGGCCACGTGTGTTCTTCCCCATCCCTCGGGAGGTGTCTGTCCGTTGTTGTAATAAGGACCCAGTGTTCTGGTAGGAGGCTGTGGTTTGACCCCCCCCCTTGTGTGAAGCAGTGTGGGGGTCCAGCCGGCATGGCTGGTGTCTCCCTGGGCAAGAGTCCCCCCGCCCCACCAGGTCAGGGAGACTCCCGCCTGTACACCACGTGTGTGTGCACAGTGTGGAGTCAGAGGTTTGGTTTCCTATCTGGCTGCAAGGCCCTGATTCTTTGGTCAAAACCTTGTCTTTCTAGATTTTCTCTATCCCAATTTCGGCTCCCCCTTTCTTTCCTACCAAACGGTCCTGCCCTTGCACACCAGCAGCACACCACACAGGGCAGGGAGAAAGCGTGTCCCGGGTGACTCGAGCCTCGCTGAGGTAGATGTGCGGAAGTGGGAACAAGGTGTCTTGTGCTCACAGTGTCCCGTGGGAAACAGCCTCTCTCCTGCTAGAGTTCAGCTCGGAAATTCCTCCCTGGACAGGGGCCCTTGTCCCGAGCGCGACGTTTGCCGTCTGTCGTCCAGCTGTTCTAACTCGGCTGCACTCGCTTTTCTCCCTCTCCTGACGGTTTTCTGACAAAGCAGCTCTGGCTCCCGCCTCGTCTTTGTCCCGTCCGTGAGGGACGTGCACCGCGAGCCCGTGTACCCGCAGCCGCCCTTCAACTACTCCGATCTGCTTCGAGACGACAGAAAGGTAGCGGCGCCCCCACTCTGGCCCCCGAGTGGAGGGTGGATGGGCCTGACTCTTAAGCATCTTTGTTTAACAGACGGATGTATTTGTGATTTACTGTCCATCGGTTTGGCCCCCCCTTTTGGTGGTCTCCCCACCCCCCCGGGAGACCCCCCTCCGCTGTCCCCCCCGACAAGGGCAGGACGTTTCTAAGTTGGGTGCACGAATGCTCGTCTCGCCCCTTCTCGTTTCAGCGAGTGCAGTTCGTGTCTGAGCCCTGCAGCCTCGCCGTAAACGGGGTGATCCTCGGCCTGACGTCCACGGATCTGCTGTTCCACATGGGAGCCGAGGAGATCAGTAGGTGGGGAGCACCTCTGGGCCGGCAGGCAGGACGCTGGCTCTCTGGACCCCGGGCCTTTCTTCCACCAAGAAAACCAAGGGGCCGCTTGGCAGAGCCTTGACTGGGAAGTCCTCAGAGCCGCGCTTTGTGCCAGACCCTTCGGCCGTTCTGCTTTGCACTCCGTTTCTCATCGTAGAAGTTCATCTCCTTTTCTTCACCTCCCACTCTCGTGACCTAAGCAGGAGTGGGTGTCCCTGCTCGTGCAAGTGACTGCAAAGCTGGTCAGCCGGGTGTCGGTCTGCAGAAACCCAGACCCAGCCTGCCTGCTGGCCGCCGTCCGGCGGTCCCTCCATCGCTGGAGGGCGTGTGAAGCAGTGTGTGTGTTAGGCGAGATGGGTGTGTGCTTGCTGGCTGGGGTCCGAGGTGCAAGGGTCACCCTGACTTCACGCCAAGCGCACGCTGGTGCGCTTCTAACACGTTCTCGCACGTTCTCGCACACTGTGGTTTTAGCCAACAGCTTGCGTGGTCTTGATCACCTGGGATGCCTGCTCTTTGCCTTTGCAGCCCGGTGGCCGGCTCCCCTTCTCGGGGGGAACAGACCGAGCTCTTTTTTGGGGGGGTCTTTCGACTTCCCCAGAGGTACCCTCTCATCACTGCCTGTGGGCCATGGAGCTTCTCCCCAGTTTATCGAGTCCTCAGGTCCTCCCCAAAGAGACACGGAAGCTGAGGAGGCGAGGCTCTACATTCCATTTCTTGCTTCTCTCGCTTCCCCAGTGCTTCTGGACCTTCGGACAGACTCAGCCGAATCCTCAAGCACATCCTGACCCAGAGGAGGTGAGCTCGCTCGTGGGGCTCTCTGACCAGGACAAGTGGGCTTTGGGGTCCGGTGCTTTGATGGGTTTGATTGCGAGCATCTTCCTTGGGCCACTACCTGGGAACTCTCCCCCCGCCCCCGTGATGACAAGCCTGCCTTCTGTCCCCCAAACACAGGGAGGAGTGGGAGAGACGATGTGGGAAGAGGGGCCCCCGGCCCAGCCACTGCTGACTGTTTCTCTCCGTCTCTGTAGCTACTACCCGCTCTACCCTCCCCAGGAAGACATGGCCATTGACTACGAGAATTTCTACACCTATGCACAGCTGCCCGTCACCCCGGACGTCTTCATTATCCCATCAGAGCTGAAATACTTTGTGAAGGTAGGTTTGAACTCTGCTTTTTCCCCCAAAACACCAGGACCTGTCTGACTTTCCCTTCTAGACCGCTGGTCCCCACTCCTCATGCTGGGTGGGGATGGTGCTCCTTTCTTTGGGAGAGGTGATAAAAGGACTAGAAAATGAGTCTATTAGTAAAATGTTTGAGTAAAAGCCGTCTCCCTGCTCCCATGTACCTCCCGGGTGTTCAGCTAGCCAGCCTGGGAGGCCCAGGGGCAGGTAGGAAGCCCCTCACACAGTGGTTGTCATGTGGGGCCATATCCGGGAGACCTGGGGACATTTCGCACGTGCACTTGCCTGCCCCACTCCCCGGAACTCCGATGTGACCTCCAGAAAGGGCTCCGCCATGAGAACTTTGAAGAAGCCCTTGGGTCATTCTCATCTCGGCCACCTGAGGCCCCAGCCCCCGACCCCCGGGGTGGGTCCCTCGGGATCTACCCAAGCCGTAGCTCTCTTGCCAAATCAGCTAGTGGGACCTCAAGAGGTAAAAATGTGTTCCGCTGTTGGAAACAATAACCAGGTCAGGTTTGTCTCCTAAGTTGGGGAGCTGATTGTTACCCTTTTTAATTCTGGTTCAGAGGCTCAAAAGGAAGTCAGGGCTTTCCAATAGTAAGTTAACAGATTGGACTTGAGATGTGTTCCGTTGCCTTCCACTCCGTTTTCCCAGCCCCTCTCTGGGGTCTGTTAGGTGGTTCCAGCTTTCTCACGTCTGCTCCTTTCCTTTCCCCAGGACGTCCTCGGCTGCGTCTGTGTGAATCCCGGGCGCCTCACCAAGGGGCAGGTGGGGGGCACCTTCGGCCGCCTCTTCGTCAGGAGGCAGCCGGCGGCGGGCGGGGAGGGGAGGCGGAGTCCGTGCGTGGCCGCCCAGGTGGTCAGGATCTGAGGCCGTCGCGTGGCGCTCACGGACGTCTGAGAGCCCAGGAGCAGCCCTCCGCCGGGAGCCCGGCCGCTGGAAGGTGGAGGACAGCGGACAGTCACCTGGCGCAGGGAGGCTGCGGGGGCTCGGGCCCGGCGAAGCTGGACCCTGACCCTGACCCTGACCTGGAGTTGAGCTGCTCTGGAAGAAAGCTCTTGCTTCTTCGTGGACACACAGAGCCCGGGGCAAACTGGCTGTGGACGCAGCGTGCTCGGAAAAGGCCAGAAGGCTTGGTGATCTCTCGGCGGGAATCAGACACAGAAACAACTTTCGGAGAAATAAAAGTAAATTCTGAGGGTGACTCCTGAGCGGAGTTCTTTTTCCTTTTTCTTTTTCCTGGCAGGGAACAAAGAACGTTGCCTCCTTAACCTGTGCCCGGTGAAGGCGGCACGTCTGTCACACTGGGTGTCCGTCCGGCCGCAGCCCTGACCCTCCCCAGGCCCCTGTGGCCTCCGTGCTGGGGAGCGGGGCGGGGGGGGCCGAGGAGTTGGGAGAATTGCAGAGCGAGGAGCTGGCGGCGTGCCTGGCCCTCCCCGCGCAGCCCTGTTCTGCGGGCGGTGGTCCCAGCCTGACCACTCCATCTGGAGGGGGCGGCCTCCCGGAGCCCAGCCAAAGCTGGATTCCCCGGCGCTGGCCCTGCCAAAGTTGCACAACGCGTGGGGCTCGCCCAGAGCCCGGAGCTCTTGGCCAGGTGGGGCCCTCGAGGGTCCCCAAACACCCCGTGTGTCCTGGCATTTGGGGAGAAGCCGTCACTAGCTAAACGTGGACTGGGTTTCTGCCCAAAGCCAGCGGGCTCTCCTGCCTCTTCTACCAAAGCCAAGCGGGAGGAGCTCGACTGCTGGGCTGGAGGAAGTGTGCAAGGGTGCGGCAGGCGTGATGCCTGCAGCCTGAGTCAGAGACAGACAGGTGACCGAGCAGGGTCCCACCTTTGCCTCCTGCCCCGGACGGCGAGGGGGAGTCCACGGCAGGTCCCACTGGCTTTGGGAGAAACTGGCCTCCCTTTGAAAACTAGCAGCTGCGGTTTTGTCTCGTTCATTTTATAGGCTCCTCGTCTGAACACGAGAACAGAGACAAGCCCCAGCATGGGGAGCTGAGTTTCCCTCCTCCTCAAGATCCCCAAGCACCCAGCCACTTTGTCTCCGGATGTGGCATTTAGGAGCCCAGGCCCCTCTTCCATGACCTCAAACAGTTCGAGAACAGCCTTCATGTTTCCACCAATCCCAATGTCCGCCAAAACCCTACACCCCGCCCCCGCCCCTTGGGAAACCCTGGCCCAGGAAGATTAAGCAACAGGCCCTGGGCCACGATAAACCAGGCTCTGGACCCTTATCGCATGAGTCCCTGCGCGGCTCCGAAGAGTCCCGCTCTAGCCAATTATGCTCAAGTCACTGAAGCAGCTTTGTGGGGAATTGTCGTGTCGTGGTTCCCCCTTGGAGGATACAAAGCCTCCTCTCCCCTTATGACGGGCTCCGCAAGATTCAGAGTCCCGGTGGGATGGGGCAGTTGGCGGAAGGGGAGGAAGATTCTGCGTCCTGGGGGGAGGCACACGGGAGGCGTGTGCCGGGCAGAGGGAGGCAGTGGCGTGCAGAAAGCCGAGCTCAGCATGAATGGGAGCGGGAGCCCGTTGCCTGGAAACGAGTCCCGTGACTGTTGGAAGTGATCCTGGAGGCCCGGGGAGGCATTTAACACACAGAAAACCCCAGATTGCAGACCGCTCTGCGGGCGAGCGCCTCTCTGCCACCAGACGGTTCCCTTTTGCTGGTGTCAGGAGCCCAGCGACTGCCAAGTGGCCGTTCCCAGACCTCTTTTCAGCTGGGACACTAATGTCCTGCCGGGCTGTCCCTCTTGCTCCTGCCTGTGCCGGGCACCGCCCTCTGGAGTAAGGCTCGGGGAAGGGCGTCGGGGAGGGAGGGTGGAGGAAGCCGAGGAGCCAGGGCTGGGCCGGGACTCCTGGGACCCTCCTGCTTCAGAACCCCCGTTTTGCTGGGGGGCATCTCCCCTGGTCCTCCTGCCCATGCCCTTGAGACACAAGCCTAAGGGTGGAACAGATGGTTCTGAGCAGACAAAGTCCCTGTGCTCTTCGCAAGTTCCACGTCTCCGTGTCCCAGCCCTTGTGCCGCAACCCCCCCGCCCCCCCCCCATGCCCAGGGTGACTCTGCTCCTGGGGGCCTCCATCCTGCTTTGCCTCTGCAGCTACTTCGGTCTTGGTGTTTCCTTTCCCTTGACCTGGGGTCACCCAGCCTGGCTCAGCCCGTCTTGCAGCTTCCCCTGGTGCTGGGAGTAGCCTTCTGGGCTGATTTTTCACTTCTGTTTGGTACACGTTTCCTTTCCCCTGACCTTGGGGCTCCTGGCTGAGCAAACCCCCCCCCCCCCGCCGCCCCCGAGAGCCAGTCCTGTTTGGCCACACAGAGCGTCTTCCTCCACACTTGACCTTCCTAACTAGCCTTGAAGGGCCTTGACTGACTGGGGCAGGGGTGGGGTAGTTTTTATTTTCTGTTTTGTTTTTTTTTAACATTTTAAAAATTAGCGAGATACACGACCAGCATCAACTTTACCGTCTGACCGTGTACCATTTGGTGGTTTTTAGTACATTCACAATGTCATATGAACAGCATAACTATCGAAGTCCACATTTTCCTCACCTCTAAAAGAAACCGCATCCCCATCCCCTGGAAAACACAGACCTACTTTCCACCTCGACACATTTGTCTGTTCTGGGCACGTCACACAAATGGGATCACAGCACACGTGGTCCTCTGCGTCCGGCTTCTTTCTCAAGGGCCGTCCCCACTGTAGCAGGCGTCTGACTTCCATTTCCTTTCTCCCCTTGTTTGAGTCATGGTCCCTTGTGCAGGTGGACAGTGTTGTCCCTCTTCCCTCATCAGGTGACGGACGGGGCTGTTCCCATATTGTGGCTGTTAGGAGTGATGCTCCAGTGTTGGGACATCTGTCTTCAGTGCACTTATTACACATGAGAAAGAGAATGCCTGGAAAGAGGAGGAAGAAGAGGGGCAGAGAGGGACAAAAAGAAGGGACGGGCCAGGAACGGAGCTCTGGAGCCAGACGGTGAAGTCAGGAATGTCTTGCAAAGGAGTTTGGACCTGATTCACCCCAGGGAACTTTCGGAAGCTTCCGTGTGGAGCAGGAGGGCAGTATGGAAACTGCATCTTTTTTTTTTTTTTTTGAAGATTTTATTTATTTATTTGACAGAGATCACAAGCAGGCAGAGAAAGAGGGGGAAGCAGGCTCCCCGCTGAGCAGAGAGCCCGACGAGGGGCTCCATCCCAGGACCCTAAGATCATGGCCTGAGCCAAAGGCAGAGGCTTAACCCACTGAGCCACCCAGGCACCCCAGGAACCTGCATCTTAGGAAGGCCTGGCAGTGCCGCAAAGGGCAGAAGTGAAGCCGGGGGAGTCTGGAGGCCAGAGACACTCTAAGAGCTATGGGAAGACAGAGCCTCCTGGTACCCACTCTCCGTTCCCATAGAAACAGCACCCTGGTTTCCCCGTGGGGAACCACCCCCTCCTCCACACTCCTCCCTTGCCTAAACCAAGAAGCACATTGCTCCTTCCTGCCCTTGGTGAATGGTCAGGGAGAGAAGCATGAGTGAAGACAGTCCAAACACCATGACTCCAGCACTTCTACAGGAGTGGTAGAAAAGACTCGGCTGCAAGGGCAGAGCTGCTGCAGCCATCTTGCTACCATGAGGGGAAACCCGTCCTGAACAGGCACTAAACCAGAGGACATATTGCCAGAAGTTAGGGAGGGAGAGGTCAGCACCAGGCCACATCATCTGAGCTCTGATGACAGTAGCCCCACCCCCCCAAAACCTAAGCCACAAATACAACCCCTTCTTTTTTTCCTTAAACTAGTTGGAATTGAATTTTCTGTCATTTGCCACCAAAAAGATGGGGGGCCTGATCCAGGACGGCAGGATTGGGATGACTGCCAGGGAAAGCAGCTCAGGGAGGAGGGCGGGGGGCTCACATTTCTGAGGCTGCACTGGGTGAACCCTGACATAGAGATCACACCCAACTCCCAACAAGCCCTGCTGGCAGGTGCTGAGAGGCTGGATGTCACCGGCCTATGTAAGGGATAGAACCGGGATTTAAACTCCAAACCCTCTGTCTCTCCACCCTGCCACGCTGACCAACGTGGTACACGACAAGGACAGGCTTAGAAGGACTTGCAGGTAATAGCCCAGGTGCCTGGGAGTTGGGGGCGGGGGGCTGCGGTTTGAGGCAGGTGTTCAGGGAGATGCCTGGGACTATCGGGGGCAGGTTGGGACCAAGGGGGGACACCCCAAATGGTCATTGGACTGGGCTAGTGGGTGACAGGAGCCACACTCTGGTGAGGGGTGGGGACTGGACTGGTGGATCTGGGAGGGGCCTACATAAAGCTGGAGAACAGGGAGGTCCTGGGGGTCTGGCAGAGGAACGGGGAGCTGGAGTGGAGCTGACCCTCCTGGCCTCCCAGTCTGGAGGTCACTGAGGTGGGACTCTGTCCCCCCTCCATTCCTGAGCAGCCAGACCTATCTGCTCCCTCCAGGTTTGCCCTAGAAATGCCCAGGCCCCCGGGCCCAGCCTGCCCTCGGACCCACCTGGGCCCACGGCCAGTTCCCGATTCCCCCACCCGACCTACCCTCCTCCTCACGTTCTGGGCTCCCTGCCCTCCCGGAGGCCACATGACAGCTGAGCGGCCAGGCCGGCAGCTGCCTGGGCCACAGGGGCCCTCAGAGGTCTCTGGGACAGCTGCTGCCCCATGACCCTGCTGACCCCAATCCCTGCATCCTGCTGCCTGAGGGCCCCGCTGAGCCCCGTCTCCTCTGCCCACTCTGTCACTCCCAGATCTTCCCAGATCTGAAGCATCTGGTCCAGGGTCAAGTCAGCAGCCCCGCCCCCCCCCAAGAGTGGGAAGGGGGAGCTGCCGGGCTGGCAGAGGCAGCCCCTCTGGGCGGTGGCTCTCCCTGGAAGCCAGCAGCAGTGCGCTCCTGGCTTCTTTGCTCCAGGAGCAGGAGGAGATCTGGGCCAGGGTCTAGAAGGCACGGCCATTCCTGACTCCCACGGGTCCTTCCCAAGGCTCACGTTCCCCTTGAAGGCTCCGTCCCCTTCAAATGCTCGGCCCCTTTGAACACATCTAGGAACAGCGGTTTGCCTCTGGGGACAGGTGTGGAAGGGCTAGGGGTCAGGGGCTGGAGGACTCAGAGAATTAATTGTCATGTCCGTGCTCATAGCGCATTTGAATCTTTCGCTATGGGCCTGTTTGTTTTAAAAGAAATACGCCCACAGCGATCTGGCCCCTCCACTCTGTTCTCCACGTCGCATCCCGTGGGTAACCTCCTCCCCGTGAATCCAGCAGGATGCCTGCCTCCCGACAGCGGGAGCTGGTCCCATCCCTACAGAGCATGGCAGGCAGTAGGCCCACGGGAGGCACCTACAGAAGGAGTGGCTTCCTTTCCACCTTCCCAGACAGGCGCCTGGAAAGGAGGAAGCAGGAGCGCCTCTGCCTCTGGTGTGCGGACCTGGAGCCCGAGCCCATCACTTCCCACATTTTCTCCTGTTGCCAAACACGGTGGGCCCACGCTGTGTGGCTGTGTTGGGGTGGGATCTGGATGCAGAGGGGAGCCGAACAGACGATGCCTGCTTCCCCCAGAGCTCCGCTCCAGGGCGGAAACCGCGAACGAGCGGACACCAGGCACAGGGGCAGGCATATGCTGCGGTGAAAACCAAAACCGGGTGGGCGCGCAGCGAAGTCCTTGGCTCCAGGCTCTTACTTCCTAAACCCCTGTCCCGGACATGCCCTCTTCCTGCTGTCCCCAGCACCAACATGCCCCCTTCCTGCTGTCCCCGTCCCTGACATCCCCCCTTCCTGCTGTTCCCAGCATCGTGGCGTTCATTCGCTGACCCATTCCTTTGCTTGTTGGTCAGGTGTCTGCTATGCTGCAAACACTCTGGGGAGACGCTGGTGGCTACTGTCCAGAGGGGGATGGATGTGAATCTGTTGACAGTGGGACAGAGGGGACAGCGACCCAGAGTTTCTCCAAGGGTATCACAAGGGGACATGACATCGGCTGGGGGTGCAGAAGCCTTCCCTGGGGGAGAGACGCCGCAGCTGAGAGCTGCAGGATGCCCTGGGGAGATGGCTGGGTGAGCCAAGGGTGGGAGCATGTGCAAGGGGGCTGCCCCAGCGGCAGAGGGAGGGGGGCAGCAGGCAATCCCTGCCCAGGGATTGTGGACCTGGAAGCATGTAAACTGGGGTGGGGGGGGTGGAGAATGGGCAGGTGGCACATCAGCTTCACCCCCAGAATCCTACACTCCCTTGGTGACCCCACCGTCCTCCCTTCCCTCCCCCACCCATTCCGCCCTGAGTCATCACCCTGGATTGGGCTCGACCGCCCCCCTTCTCCTCCCTCCATGGGCCCCGTGGCCGGTCTGTCACCAAATTCCAATCTTCCTACTTTATTATCTCCAACTCTGGCTTTTATGCCACAGCTCAGAGCCAAGCTCTGTCTCTTTCTTGAACGAACGGTCCCCAGAGTGGCCCCGGCCTGTGGTCAGGCCTCACTCCAGGTCCCCGTCTCTGAAGCGACCTTCCTAAGTGAACCTGTGCAGCCAGAGAAGGAAGGAACGAGGAATGGCCCCAAAGCCAAGGAAAAGGCAGCCAAACTCACTTCGTGTAAGGGAGACACACACGAAAGCCGCACGGAGCCTCCTTCCTCGAGGTCTGGTTCCCCCTTGCAGACGAGCAGAGAACAAAGAGCTGGAGAAGCAGACGCTCGGGGAGGCTGAGGAGACAGGGGCCCGCGGTCTGTGCAGGGGCCTGGTGCCTGGCACACCCCTCGGAAGGACCAGCAGACAGAGCTGACCGAATGACAGCTGCGCATGTCCCCACCCCCGGCCCCGCGCGTAGCAACGATTCCGCAGCTGTGCTCACGTGTGTGTGAATGGGCAGCTGTACAAGGTGACTCACGGCAGCCCTGCTTGTCATAGGAAGGGGCTGGGAACGACCGAAAGGGCCACCGGCTGAGAACGACTTAGGTACACCAGGACAGCCTGGAACGCTAGGCAGCAGTAAAAGAGGGACACCAAGGACAATTTAATGTTAACCGGAAAAAGCAAGGTGCAGAGCAATGGGATGGGCAGAGGCTAAGTGAGATGCCCTGTGGGGTCCCTTCCCCTGCCTCTGACAGTCGAGCCTGTTCTCCCCCCACCACGGCCACCAGGACCTGCGGGACCTGGGGGGCCCTACTCGCCTAGATATTGCCATTTGTGTAGAAAGGATGGGAGGGACTTTGCTTGCACAGGCCAAGAGTATCTCCAGAAGTGTTTACAAGAAGCTGATAATGCTGGTTGTCTGCAGGGAGAACGGGTGCCTGGGGGGGCAGGGGTAAGGGGGAGGCTTTTGCCTTGGGGGTGGGGTTAGTCACGCTGGAGACTCTGGAAAACTGAGCGGTGGTCCCCAGAGTAAGAGGGATGGATGCTGGGCAAGGAAGATTGTGTTCACCCACTACCCTCTTGCCCTTTCCCCCTGTCCTATGCCATCTTCTGGATAGCTCTCGTTCCCCCGATCACATGAGGCATCTACCTGTACCCCTCCTGAACTTTGCCTTGGCCTCTGCCTGCTCCCCCTGGAACGCCCTTCCCTTTCCCTGCCTGGCGAACTCCTATTCACCCGTTAATACCCTGCTCGAGTATCACCTCCTCCTTGAAGTTTTCTTAACACTCCCATCTGCTTCCTCACCTCTAGCAAAACAAACCCTTCTCTTTTCCGATCTTTCTAGTTCTTTCAATCCGCAGTCACTAACTGAGCCTCATCCAGGCTGGCCTGGGATAGATGGAGTGGAATCAGAGCCAACCTCTACCCTGGAGGACCTCTTTTATGGCACAGAATGCGCTGTTTTAGGATTGGTTATTTGTTTCATTTGAGGTTATCTGTTCCCTGCAAGCCGGGGACCAGTCTTGGTCATCTGTGTCTTCTCTGGTCCAGCACAGCCATAGACAAGAAGTAGAATCAAATACGAGTTTTCAAAATGAACGGTGACAGGGTGTCTTGAGGAGGTGGGAAGTGTTGAAGACTGCCCCTGCTGACTCTGTGTTCCCCAGGCCAAAGGACAGCCATGGGCTTGGATGCTCACAGAGGCGTCTGGGGGAAATGCCTGGGCTGGTCCCTCCTAGAACAGAGTTGTCACCACTCTGGAAACCCCCTTGGCTCTGGGCCTGGAGCCAAAATCCAGACCCAGAGGAAAGTCCTCCCCACAAGGCCCTGATACCCAGCTCCTCAGGAGGGGTTCAAGACAGAGGCAGAAGCAGGGGGCAGCTCCAAAGGGACTCCCATCTGGAGTCTCAGGCTCTGGCCGAACAGACTTCTCTAAAGGAGGGTGAAGAGCGAAGAGGGCAGGGCCGGAGCTGGCAGGAGCCCAGGGGAGGAAGGAAACGAGAAACAATCAAGGAAAAATCCAACCCAGGCCTGGGGTTGGCTGAGGCCATGGGGCCCTGCAGGCTGAGCTCGGGCTGCGGTAGAGGAGACCTCCAGGGGCGGACGGAGCTTCTGCCCAGCTCCCTGCTGCTCCACGGCCCTGGGCGGGAGGGGTGCTGATGCCCCTTCCAGATACTTTGTCTCTTCTCACTGGCCCTCTAGATTCCCCCCAAGATTATTGTTACGCTTCCCTTGTGACTCTCTGCTCTCAGGCCTGCCCCCCCGACTCCTGGTCCCCATCCTCCTGCCTACCACCCAGGGCCCTAGCTTCCCAGCTGGCTCCAGCCTGGGGGGGACCCTTCCCTGCCAGCCCCCCCATCCTCCCCACTTAACCTTGGAGAAGGGGCTTCCGACTCTGTCCACAGGGGTTGGGGCTGCTGACGTAGATGATTTCCAGGAAGAAGGGGCTGGGAGGGGAAGGAAGGGCTGAGTCAGTCACTGTGCAGTGATTACAGGGCGCTATGGGGGAGGGGGGGAGCAGCCCTGGGGTGGGAGAAACCAGCTGGACCCATCTCAGGGCCAGGGAGAGCTCCCAGCGGAGGAGAAGGAAGTTGAATAGCCCATTCCAGGCATTTCTCCATCAGTAGCTTTCCTCGTGCCTGACCCTTCCCAAACGCCCTTCAGGGTCCTACCCGCTCAGCCGCCAGGGCGCCCAGGAGCCCTTCCAGGGTGAACAGTCCAGGCCTTGGCTGACGTATTAGACCCTGGACACGGGGTGCAGGCAGAGCAGGGGGGCAAGACACTTGACCTGAATGTCTGTTGAGTCAGAAAAGCAGGACGCCCTGGCGCTATCCCCTGGCCCGGGATCCCAGCCTCCCCGCCCACACTCAGGCCCTTACACACAGCCTGAGAAGTTGCATAAAAAAGCGCCAATTTTAGCAAAAGAAGTTCTAGTTCATAAACGCGCGCTAATCGCTGGGCTTCTACAGCAGCTGGTGCGTGTGTGCAAAGATCCTGCCCATTCAGCAAAAGCTCCAGGAGAGGAGATGTCAGCGGGCACCTCGGGGGATTCCTCCGGCCCCAGCGGAGTCACCCAACCTCATCCGTGCGTAGAGGACGGAGCGCTCTCCTGAGTGCTTGCAAAGCCCAGAACCCCCCACCAGGCCGCAGTCATGCCTCCCATGTAGGCTTTGTGCGGGCGTTCCTGAGCTCGAGCTGATGACCGGTACACTGAGCCACATGGGGAGCCGCCACTGAACTGGGAGCTTGTCACATCCAAGGGACTTCCCCAGAGCACAGATGGTGGTTCTGATGCTCTGGGGCCCGGTTAGGAGTCCTGGCCTGACAGCCAGGCTGTAGAGATGGCTCATCAGTTGCTAAGGGGGGGGGGGGGAGCAGGGGCTAGGGCCTGGCTGACGGGGCCAAATGCGCTGCCCTCTACCCATCCCCTAATGGTCCCCAACAGCCCCCCCCCCGCCCCGAAACCTCTCCAAAGAGCTCTGGAACTGGTTCCCAGGGTGATGTGGCTTCCGACGAGTGTCTTTGCCTGTCCGAACTTCCATCCGTGCAACTTTCTATTTTGTCACCAGCTCTGAATGGAGCTCTCGACCCTTCCTAACCTCTTTCCTCTTTCCTAACCTCCTTTCAAAGGAGGACTCTCAGCAGATGGGCAGAGGGTAGGGGGCTGTGCCTCAGCCACATTCCTGCAGCTCAGGAGGTCTCATCAGTGGAGTCATTCTAGGTTAGGGGGCGAGGCCAGCTTGCTGTCCCCCAAAGCAACTGTTCCAATGTTTGTAAGAAAGTGACCATTGTGGAGCCTGTGTTCCCATCCAGAAAGCACACACAAGTTTCTTATCTTGTTGGGGACTCATGTAACTCTCCTTTTATAGGCAAAGAGGCTCAGAAAGGGACTGTCCTTTGCCTGTGGCCACAGAGCAAGTGGGCAGCAGAGTCAGCACGCCACCCGGGTCCACGGCTCAGAGACAGCGCTCGAGGCTTGACACGGAGCTGCTGTCCCCTCCCAGGGCTGTGCTGTGGGAGGGAGGGCAGGGCAGGAGGGACAGTGGCTGGATGAGAAGCCTGAGGCAAGAAGAAGCCCCAAAGACCGCAGGTCTGGCACTTGGAGGCCAAGCAGGTCACCATCAGGTCCCTGAGCTTCAGTTTCCCATCTTTCCTGGGGCCCTGAATTCCCAGCCACAAGAACAGCTGAATTCCCAGCCCTGTTAGATGCTCAACTCTCTGTTGAATCACTGGAGGAAGGGCAGGTTCCTTCCGCGTAGGTCCATAGCCCTGAGCAGGGCCTGCCCTTCCATAAATGTTTCTAGTACCGAATGAATGAATGAATGGAAGAATGAATGAATGAATGAATGAATGAAACGAAGTTAGAATGAGTCTACGAATGGGTTCCAGCCCCGCCCCGGAAGCCACCTAGACTGAGGGCAAACGGGCGTGCCCAGGCCACTCTGCCCACACACCCTCCGTGCTCTCTTTTCTAGGGGGCGGTAAACTTAAAGCTCTTGCAAGTTTGTTCATATTTTAACTCGGCTGCCTCCAAGGCCTCCGTCATTCCCTTAGTGGCCACCAAATACACTTGATGGGCGCCTCCCCAGACCCAGCCCTCCACGGAGGAACGGGTCCAAGGACGCTCGGCGAATTCTGAAGAACTATAATTCGGTCTTCCGGCGGCCGCCCCCTCGGCCCTTCGAACACCGAGAGTTCTGGTTCCGACAGGCGCACCCGGAGTCCGCAGAGTCCAGCCCGGCCACCCGACACCGCCCGGCCCGCAGCCACCCGAGCCTGCCCTGGACCCCGCGGCCGCGCGACTGCGGGACCCGGGCTCGGCGCCACGGAAGGGGGAGCACAGGCGGGGCCCCGAGTGGGGCGGGCATGTGGGCGGGGCCTGGGTGGGGGCGGCCCGGGCATTGGCTCCGCGGGCCAGGGGCGGGGCTTTAGGGGCCACGGACCTGGCAGTGAGTTCACCGCCGGGATCGCCTCCCAGAGCCGCGCCGTCCAGCTCCCGAGCTTTCGCAGCCCGCGGGTCCGCCGCCTGCGCGCGTCAAGGTGAGTTCGGGCCGGGACTCTGCAGCCCGTCCACGACTCCCAGGGGCCCCCCTGAGAGGCCCATCCCCGTGGCGTCCCGTCCCGGCTCGCGCCCCGGCCCCTGTGTCACCCCCGCGCATGTCCTTTCCCGGGAGCCTCGGGCTCCAAGGTGTTTCCCGCCCGCGTGTCGGTCCCAGCGGCCACGCCCGCGCCCCCTCCGCCTGCAAGGGGCAGCGCATCCCGAACCCTAACTCGTGGTCCCGCCCTTCACCCTGAGCCCTCGCCTCCGCCCCACACCCGGGACGTGGGAGCGCCCTCCCGCCGCCCAGCGTCCCCGCCCGGGCTGGGGGTCGTATTTTTAGTCGATGGTGATGTGTCCTATCTTTAGCCGCGGCCGCGAGTGTCCTGAAACGGATCCGGGCTGGGTGCTCGGGCAGAGGGCGGGGAGGGGTCGGCGCCGGAACCCGAGCTGGGGCTGAGGAACCCGACCCGCGGGAGCCGGGGGTGGGGGCCTGCTCGCCCGAGCTCTGGCCCTGCGCCGAGCGGACACTCGGACATCGCCCAGGCCGGAAAGCACGCGGGAGGCTCCTCCCAGAACTTGGAGACCCTGGCAAGATCCCCGATCGTCCCTTTCCCCACCTACTGTCTGGTTGTGAGACCAGAACACCCCAAGAGAAGAAGATCCCTCATACGATCCGCATCTGATAAGCGAACGTGCCACTCCTTGGGGGGCCGCCCGAAGCGCGCTCGAGACCCTGGCTCGCGCAGGGACTCCTCTGAGATGCGGGGCGACAGAGCGCGCGCGCGCGCGCGCCACCTAGCGGCCGTGAGGCCGAGCGCCGCCCCGCACCGGGACCCCAAGGACCCGGGGAGACTCCCGCCCGCGAGCGGGACTCGCAGGCTGCCTCCAGGGCAGGCGGGAGAAGGCGGTCGCTTGGAGGGTGGAAGTATTCGGTTTTGATCTTGTTCGGAGCACTGTCCCCGGATAACCAAATTGCTTGAGGAAGGCCCTACAGCTCTTTGTAGAATGAATGACAGGGCTGACAGGGACCCCCAACCCTACCTGTCCTACATCTCTCATTTGCAACTGTGGCAGTATGGTCTTCCAGTAGCCCTCTGGTGATGGCTTTGTCAGCCCATTTTATTGATGGGGAAGGTGAGGGCCAGAAAGGAGACGCGTCTTGCCCAAGGTCACAGAGAGTCCCAGATGCAGATGGATTCAATTTCTGGCTCCTGATTTCGAGGTCAGGGGGTGGCTCTTTGAACACCATTGATGGGGAGTGGACTAGTACTCCTAGCCAAGGTAAGGGGCTGTGCCTCCTGCAAGTCATTCTTTCTGAAGGAGGCCCAGGGCTCCTGCCCAGGGCAAGCTCCCATCTGCTCCTCCCACTTCTGGGGAAAGCCACCCCTTCCCAGCCCCCCATAGCCTTGTCCTGATGGAGAACTCATTCTCATATCTCTTGCGAATTAGGGGAGAGGGGCAGCCAAATGGACTTAAATGGAGGTGGTCTGGGGACCGAGTGGCCCCAGCCTAGCTGGGAGCCTGTTTTTTTTCCTGCTCCCCAGCTTTCAGAGGTTGGGTGGCCCAGTGCATCAGAGCTATAGGGACCTGGAGGGGTACTGGGGCCCACTTTTCCTCTTCCCAGCTGGGCGACCTCAGCAACGTTAAGGTCTCTGAGGTTCAGCTTCTGCCTCTGTAGAAGGCAGTGGTGACACCCACCGTGCTGTGCCTGGGAACTTTCAAATGGGAACCGTGTGAGGGCAGCTGGAGACTGGGGTCTCACGCTTGCCAAATCCGAATCCTTAGGGCTTGATGATTGCAATTCCCAGCTCTCCCCTGGGTGGCTGACGCTGGCCCAACCCTTCCCCCCAGCCCCAGTTCTCCCCACATCTGGAACTGGGCGGGTACATCTGGCTCAGAGCGAGACAGCTGTCAGGGACGCCCAATTTGTTGTGGAAACACTCAGGCTCTCTCGGCGCACTCTGTGATGGGATGGGGGGGATGACAAATCCCACCAGTCTGCCCCACTCTTCATGAGTGCAAAGGAGGGAAAAGCTGCCCCAGGACTGCTCGCCTACCAAGGACAGAGGTCAGGTGGGTGTTGGCATGCCCCCAGGTCTGGCACGGTGATCACAGGTAAACGTCTGCTCCTCGAGTGAGGGGTGGGATCCCAGGACCTCGAGGCACCCACTGCCTCCCCCGCCCTCCACCCTCCGTCCAGCTCCTTCCAAGCTTAGCTGGAATTCTGCCACTGGAGAGTCACTCCTTTGTTTCCTGTTAAACTGCAGGTGCTCAGGGAGGGGCAAGATGTCCGGTCCCTGTGGCTCAGTGTGACTGACCTGGAGTGTCCGGTCCTGGGGTGGGGTTTCCTGAGTGAGGGCCTGGGCTGGGAGTTGGGACTCTGCCTCTCCTGCATCCTCCTTCCTTCTTCCTGTTCCCTCCTGCCAGCCCCTCATTCTTTCTTCACTCTGCCCAGGACTGAGAATGGGGCCTAGGACCGGGCCAGGCCTCCCAGCTGCGGCTCCGCCCCTCCCTGGCCCGTTTCCTACCTTCTCAGCCCCTTGGCAGCCTTCGGAGGGGGCAGTAGGGGAGGGGGGCTCATCTGGTTATCCTCTGGACGACCTCGGACACATTTCTTTGCCTTTTGTGTTCCAATTCTACATCTGGGCTCTCATATCCACGTTCAAGGCCAATCCCCAACCGTGGGAACGCCGAGGAGGGCCTGCCATGCTTCCTTCTTCTGTTAAGCCAGCATGACACCCCACCACAGTGCACTTATTTTTTCCACATTAAAAATAGCTTTATTTTTTTCTGACTACACAAATTATATGTGCACCTAAGTAACACATGCTTATTATTCAGATCTGGAGCTTATAAAAGTATGAAGAAGAAAGGCAAAATCATCTGAGATCTGCCACCTGGAGAGAACCGTCATCAGCATTTTGCCAACCATCCTTTTTTCAGTTACATAAATCATTTTCCAATAACAGTACCAAATATTACAGGTAATTTTTATCTAGGACACTCCTCTCCTCCCGTATCACTGACTCCAAACCCCTTCCCTGCCTTCCTCCTCGAGGTCTACACAGCCCGTATAACAACCCAGTGCTGGCTTTCCAGGTTCTCTCTCTCTCTTTTTTTTTTTTTTTAAAGATTTTATTTATTTATTTGACAGACAGAGATCACACGTAGGCAGACAGGCAGGCAGAGAGAGAGAGGAGGAAGCAGGCTTCCTGCAGAGCAGAGAGCCCGATGTGGGACTCGATCCCAGGACCCTGAGATCATGACTTGAGCTGAAGGCAGAGGCTTAACCCACTGAACCACCCAGACACCCAGGTTCTCTCTCTTTTTTTTTTTTAAATCAGATGTGCCCCAAACCTGCAACCATTTTTTTTTAAGATTTTTATTTATTTATTTGACAGAGATCACAAGTAGGCAGAGAGAGAGAGGAGGAAGCAGGCTCCCTCCCGAGCAGAGAGTCCGATGCAAGGTTCGATCCCAGGACCCTGAGATCATGACCTGAGCTGAAGGCAGAGGCTTTAACCCACTGAGCCACCCAGGCGCCCCACCCAGGTTCTCTCTTTTTATGTAGGATATAATCCTACTCGGATCGCATCTGTAGGTACACATACCTGCATGCATACATGGGGAAGGGGCAGAGCGGAGGGGAGTTGGTCACCGCTGTCAGAAATAGAATCTTTGGGATGCCTGGGTGGCTCAGTGGGTTAAGCCTCTGCCTTCGGCTCAGGTCATGATCCCAGGGTCCTGGGATCGAGCCCCGCATCGGGCTCTCTGCTCGGGAGGGAGCCTGCTTCCTCCTCTCTTCTCTGCCTGCCTCTCTGCCTACTTCTGATCTCTGTCTGCCAAATAAATAAACAAAATCTTAAAAAAAAAAGAAATAGGATCTTTTTTTTTTTAAGATTTTATTTATTTGAGAGAGAGCACACGCTTGAGTGAGGCAGAGGGAGAGAGAGAGAGATCTCAAGCAGACTCACTGCTGAGCGCGGAGCTCGACACAGGGCTCGATCTCATGACCCTGAGATCATGACCTGAGCCAAACCAAGAGTCGGGCGCTTAACCGACTGAGCCCCCCAGGTGCCCCAGAAATGGAATCTTCCATACTACCTTTGGCATTCTGCTTCTCTCCCTCATCAATGCCTTGTGTAGATCCCTGCCACATGTGTTCTGGGTCGGGTGTTTAAACGGGGCTGAGAGGAGGGTGATGGCAATGATTAAATGAGACGCATTTGCAGGGAACCCAGCAAAATGCCAGGCACAGAGCAGAGCCCCCCAAAATATTTGTACCCTCTCCACTGCATCTTCCCCTCAGGCGCTGGGCAGGGTGGAGGGACAGTAACTATGGCAGACTCGGTCCCGGAGCTGGGAGCTCAGCCCGGAGGAAAGAAGGGGAGCTCTGACACGACCTCACTTCTGGGTGGGATGAGATTGGGCCCCACGAAGGTGTCTATCATTCGGCCCTGTCGGCCGAACACCTGCCACGTGTCCAGGCCTGGCACGGACAGGTGGCCGAGACAGAGTTCACAAAATCTCTCTCCTCGGTCCAGTAGGGGACCAAGACAGATCTGTGAGACGTCCCCACACCAGCTTGACACTTGCTACGTCTTGCGGCACAGCTGATGCGCAGTGGGGGCTGCGAACCCGGGCAACAGCAATGAGCAGAACCAGAGACCCAGGGCGAGAGACCAAAGCCAGGACTTTGGATATGACTCTGGGCCTGTCACCCAGGTTCCCAGGCCTCCACTTCCCTCCTGGTCAGGAGAGGGGCTCAGTGCTGGTGATCCAGGCTCCCGGGGGCAGTGAGTCTGTAAGCGAACACGCGCGTCCTCCAACGTGGCTTCCCGCAGAGGAGTGGCCCCACCTGGGCTCCTGGGGCCGACACAGGGGCCCCAGAAATGACACCAACGCCTCTGCCTTGTGTCCTCCTGTCCCTGACTTGCACCTTTGGTGTTTCAGCTCTTCAGCCCCGCGGGAGACCCTTGTGAGAACAAGACGGGAGAGCGCGGCTGTCTCCGAGAGTCCCACGTCGCTGCTACCAGTTTTCCAGAGCATTTTCAACTCTTTTGGGGAGAAACCGATTCTTGTTGTCTCAGCCTTCTGACTTCTTTCTTTTTCTCATCCCTTGGGACATCTTCGGTCGCATCCCACACATCAGTCTTCGCCCTTCACCGAGGTTTTGGTGTCTGTGGCCGAGGCCGTGAGAGGAGGCCGCGGTCCCCACTGTCCCCAGCGCCAGCAGCCGGGCCTGGGCGCTGAGGTCACGATGTCCACCAAGGTGCCCATCTACCTGAAGCGCGGCAGCCGCAAGGGCAAGAAGGAGAAGCTGCGCGACCTGCTGTCGTCGGACATGATCAGCCCGCCGCTGGGGGACTTCCGCCATACCATCCATATTGGCAGCGGCGGGGGCAGCGACATGTTTGGCGACATCTCCTTCCTGCAGGGCAAGTTCCACCTCCTGCCAGGGACCGCAGTCGAGGGACCTGAGGAGGATGGCGCCTTCGACCTCCCCTTCCAGTTCAGCCGCACCGCCACGCTGTGCGGGCGGGAGCTCCCCGAAGGGCCATCCCCTCTGCTCAAGAACGCCATCTCCCTCCCCGTCATCGGTGGGCCCCAGGCCCTCACCTTGCCCACAAGCCAGGCCCCACCCAAACCCCCTCGCCTGCACCTGGAGACCCCGCAGCCTTCCCCACAGCCTTCCCCGCAGGAGGCAGGCGATGTGGACGTCTGGAGAATTCCAGAGGCTGACTCTGCCCACAATGGGCTGACCCCCGAGTCAGGGGCCGAGGAGCCCTTCCTGTCCCATGCCAGCTCCCTGCTCTCCCTGCACGTGGACCTGGGGCCTTCCATCCTGGACGACGTCCTCCAGATCATGGACCAGGACCTGGGCCACATGCAGATCCCCACGTAGGACCAAGGCTGGCCAGGCCGGGTGCTCAGGATGGAGTGAATGCTGGGAGGCAGGGGGCGATGCAGCCCGGGCCTGGAAGTCAGGATTCCCAAGGTCCCACTGGGTGGCCGCTGGCCAGTGATTTCTTTCTCTGAGCCTTTGTTTCCCTCCCTCCCAGGCTCTCCCTAGGGGCAGAGTGTGCCTCATTGCTTTCCCCTAAAACACACTAAGGACACCCGCAGAAGTCAGCCCAAAGGGCCCTGAGCACCTTGGGCCAGCAGGACCCCCACCGCCAACTGCTCCTCCTTCCCTCACCTCCCCTGGATGAAAGCTCTGCCAAGACGGACTCCCCTTTCCACCTGCCTTCTGTCTCAGCCCCGGGGGATGCCCTGATTGGGGGCAGGGTGGGGTGGGGGGAGGCATGGCATAGCCAGCCAGACCTTCGGCTCTGTGTCCTGGACCGGGAACATGGCATCGGTGACCGAATGTCCCTCGGTCCCACCCCCCTCCCATGACCAGGAGATTCTGGTCGCAATAAAACTTGCTGCTGCTGGTAGCTATGCTCTTTGCACCCTTGACCTAGCTTTCCTCCGGAAGGCAGACTGGTATCTGCGACCTGGGCTGACCTGGGGAGGCAGGGGGAGGACCCCACTCCCAGAAGGCTTAGTCCCCTTTGAAAGCTTCTGCCTGGGAGCAGGAACCAACCAAATGCCAACTGGGGATATTGCAATGTTGCTTCTGCTATTTACAAGAGGCGGCTGAGCACTGGGGTAAGCCAGGCGCCGTGCCCAGGCTGCTGGGGTCTATGGGGGAGACCCAAGAATGAAAAAATAAGCCCTGGTGCAAGGGACCAGCAGGTGCACCAGCATCAGAGGACTGAGGGCGCATGCAGGAGGGAGGGCCAGACCTGGGGCCAGGAGGGATCTAACGGAGCTCATCAGTGCTATTTAGTGAGCAGGTAGGGGGCACTCAAGCGCGTTCCCGGTGCCGGGGATATCAGACAGATGTGATCCCTGCTCTCCTGTAGCTTACATTCTAGTGGAAAAAAAATATTGAATTTGTAGGCAGGTAAGAGGATTTCCCACCATGTTGAACAACCGTGAAGAAAACAAGTTCGGGAATGCCTGGGGCAGAGGGCCCATGAGGATGGTCAGACATGATTCTGGCCCAAACCTGAAGGCTAAGATACACTCGCGCATAAGCAAAGGCACTGAGGCACCAGAGTGAATGACAGAGGAGCCGCCAAGTGGTGAAAAGAGCACCGATCTCTGGGTCTGACTTAGTCTGTGTGAGACTCAGTTTCTCCATCTCTAGAATGGGTCAACGGTCCTGACCTCGCAGGGTTGTGGGAAAAATTAGGGACAAGGTTTATGAACTGCCACATGGAAGGTACTCCAAAGTGGCTATGGACATAAAGGAACTTGGGGCTCGGGAAAGGCAGGACTGGGGAAACAGCTTGGAGTCAGCTGGGAACGGCTTTGCTTGCAAGGCTGAGCAGAGGCAATGGGGAGCTGCAGAAGCATTTTAAGCAGGAGAGACACGTGGTCAGATCCGGGTTTTAGCAGTTCGCTGCCCGAGCCAATGGAAGATGGACCGAAGGTCAGAGAGGAAGAAGCCACAGCAGGATGAGGAGACTTGGACGGGGAAGGGACACTGGGGATAGAGGAAGGGAGAGTGCTAAGGTGGGGCTTGTGTCAGATCGGTACAGACCACACAGGTGGCTGGAGACAAGTTCAAGCCTCGGCTGTCCCCTGCTTCCTTTCTCCGCTAGTTCTCCATTCTTCTGACCCTGCGGATCCCAGATTCCCTCCTTGCCCCCAGCCTTTCCTGCCTCCATTCCCTGTGTCAGATTTCATAGTGGGGGCTGATCGTGACCCAGAGGCATTTTGCTTGGCCACAGGACTGTGTGTGTGTGTGTGTGTTAAAATATACACAATATGAAACTGACCATTTTAACCATGCTTAAGTGTACAATCTAGTGGCATTAAATACATTCATGTTCTTCTGCAACAATCACCACCGTCTATTCCAGAACTTTCTTCTTTTCCCAAAGTGAAACTCCATACCCACAAAACACGAACTCCCCGCTCTCCCTTCCCCCAGCCCCTGGCAACCACCATCTATTTCCCGTCTCTCTGAACGTGACTGCTCTGGGGACCGGATGTAAGTCACAGGAGTCACAGGGTATTCGTCCTTTGGTGACCAGCTGATTTCATTAACCTGACATCTTCGAGGTTCATCCATGCTGCCACGTGTGTTGAAATGTCCTTCTTCTAAAGGCTGAACAATATTCCATTGTCTGTCTATCCCACATTCCGTGTATCCATTCACCCATCAGTGGACACCTGGTTGCTTCTACCTCTGGGCCATCGAGAACAAGGCTATACTGTCATTCTACATTTAATTTCTTGAGGAATCACCCCCCTATTTCCCATAGAACCCTCATCATGTTTCATCCCCGCTACACTACGTCTTTTTAATTTTTTTTTTAAGATTTTGTTTATTTGACAGAGAGAGACACAGTGAGAGAGGGAACACAAGCATGGCGAGTGGCAGAGGGAGAAACAGTCTTCCCGCCACGCAGGAAGTCTGATGTGGGGCCCTGGAATCCTGACCTGAGCTGAAGGCAGACACCTAAAGACTGAGCCCCCCAGGCACACCTTGTCTTTTTAATTTGAAAATTTTGCCATCACTAGAGATTAGCAGTTTCGTTATCAGTAGTGGGATTTTAACCCAGGTCTGTGAAACCCCAAAGCCTGTACCCGACTGCAACCCGCACCCAACACGGGTGCCACCCCAGACCCTGGTAAAGCGCGAAGGCAAAAGGCCTTCATAGGTAAGAGGTAAGCAGCTCCTTGCCCGCAGGATCCCTCTCTCGGTGCTTGAACGGCTCATCCCTTCTGCCTTGGAAAGGGAAGACAAGCAAAAAAGCAAACCTTCCTTAGAACTTTGCCCAGCTGGAAGGCCACACCTCGCCCTGGACCTGAGTCAAGGTCAGAGCGCCCATGCCTGTCTTGGGTCCCCTGGAGCTGCTCCCCACCCACCCTGCATCAGGCACCCCCACCCAAGGGCCCTGGGAGGGCACTCGGGGCTGCTGTGTCATGCTGGAAAAGGGGAACTAGACAGGACCCCCGAAACGTCAGATGAACTCAACTAGGAACCCTTGCTTGTACCAAGGCAGCCATGGGAAGAGAAGGGTCTATCCTCTTCAGCTCGTATAATGCTGTTCCGGCACCCTGCCCTCCAGATACCACCCACAAAAACGAAATCCCCAAAACAGGAAGAGAAGCTGTTGGGCAGCCAAAGAAACGACCGATGTCCCACCATTTGCGATGCCCGGCAGCCACGTAATCACATGCCTGTCATCGTAAAATTATATAACCCTCCCTAGTATAAAGCATCTACTCCTCTTTCCGCCGAAAATATATTCACTCTTCTTCCGAAGGGAGACGACTCAAAATCTTGTCAATGATCACACCCACTTGCAAGGCGGGATTCTCGGCTGTTCGTTCCTTCTGCAATTTTTTGTTTACTAGCCCATCTCAATGTCTCGCAAACTATGAACTATGCTGTAAAGTTAATTACCACCAATACACCCTAGACGCGAGAGTGGAAAGAAGGAGAGAAGAATGGGAGAATGAAAATAAGTAAAAATATACTTGTAGGAGCGACAGACTTTTTCTACAAAACCATAGCTGGTATGAATAACTTCCCCTCCTTTACTAACCAGTTCATATTCCCTTTGCCTTCAAAGATTTTCTTTTACTTTTTTTTTTTTGAGGATTTTATCTTTTTTAATGCAACCTCTACCCCCAGCTTGGGGATTGAACCCACGACCCTAAGATCAAGAGTCAGACGTTCTACTAACTGGGCCAGCAAAGGACCCCTTCCCTTTGCCTTCAGCCTGCATCTTGGTGGTTCAGGGTTCTTTACCAGGTCGTCCCAGATTTCCTTTTTTTTTTTTTTTAAGATTTTATTTATTTGTTAGAGAGAGAGAGAGAGATCGAGAGCACAAGCGCCAGAGTGGCAGGCAGAGGCAGAGAGAGAAGCAGGCTCCCCTCTGAGCGAGGAGCCCGATGTGGGGCTCAATCCCAGGACCCTGGGATCATGACCTGAGCTGAAGGCAGAGGCTTAACCAACCAAGCCACCCAGGCGTCCCCAGACTTCCATTTTTAAAGAATGATGGATCTACCTGTATAGAATTGACCACTTCCCCCAAAGCTTTTATTTTCAAACATTTCAAACCTACAGAATACTGAAAGACAAGCACAACGTACATCCATGTACCTTCATCTAGATTTGCCCATTTTTACCATTTTGCTTCATTTGCTTTATCTCTTTGCCTATAAAAACTATCATCCTGACCTTTTGAAAATAAGATGTGGACATTATAACACTTCATCCTAAATACTCTAGCCTTTATTTCCGTGATGACTTTATTTAGCTCACTTCAGTCTTATTTGGCTTCTTTAATCTATGGATTCACATCTTTCAGGGGCACCTGGGTGGCTCAGTTGGTTACCTTCTGCCTTCAGCTCTGGCTTTGGTCCCTGGGACCTGTGACCAAGCCCCTCCTGCACTCCCTGCTCATCGGGGAGTCTGCTCCTCCCTCTCTCTGCTCCTCACCCCTGCTCATGCTCTCTCTCAATCTCTCTTGCTCATATAAATAAAATCTTTTTTAAAAAGATTTTATTTAGGGGCACCTGGGTGGTTCAGTGGGCTAAAGCCTCTGCCTTCAGCTCAGGTCATGATCCCTGGGTCCTGGGATCAAGCCCCGCATCGCATCAGGCTCTCTGCTCAGCAGGGAGCCTGCCTTCCCCTCCCCTCTCTGCCTGCCTCTCTGCATACTTGTGATTTCTCTCTTTCTCTGTCAAATAAATATATAAAATCTTTAATAAAAATTTTTTAAAAATTATTTATTTGACAGAGAGAGAGATCACAAGTAGGCAGAGCAGCAGGCAGAGAGAGAGGGGGAAGCAGGCTCCCTGCCCAGCAGAGAGCCTGATGCGGGGCTCAATCCCAGGACCCTGAGATCATGACCTGAGCAGAAGGCAGAGGCTTAACCCACTGAGCCACCCAGGCGCCCCAAATAAAATCTTAAAACAAAAAGACTCCTCTTTCAGCATTGTCATTTTCTCTTTAAATATTGCCTATGCTCCTTTCTCTCTCCTTACCCTCTGACACTCCAATTAAATATATATGAGGGGGAACCTGGGTGGCTCATTCAGTTTAAGCATCTGACTTTTGGTCTCAGCTCAGGGTCTTGATCTCAAGGGTCATTAGTTCAAGGCCTGTGTTGGGCTACACACTGGGCATGGAGTCAACTTCATAAAAACATTTTTTAAAAATGTATGTTAGATCTCTCTGTATATCAGTGTTTCTGCTCTACTTTTGTATTTTCTGTTCTTTCGTCTTTTATGCAGTATTAAGGACAAGTTCTCCCTACCTAGCTTCTAGTTTTCTATGTTCTCTCTTTAGTTATGAGTAATCTAGATTCATTGTGCTCTTAATTTTGGTTATCTTACTGTTCAGTTTGAGAAGTTCTATATCGTTCGTTTAAAATTCTGTTGTGGCACTTCTTAATCCCACTTGCCCACTGCATGTGTGTGTGTGTGTGTGTGTGTGTTTAAGATTTTATTTATTTATTCGACAGAGACAGAGAACAAGCAGGGGGAGTGACAAGCAGAGGGAGAAAGGCGAAGTAGGCTCCTCACCGAGCAGGGAGCTGGTTGTGGGGCTCGATCCCAAGACCCTGGCTTCATGACCTGAGCCAAGTGTTAAGCCAAGGCTTAACACTGAGCCACCCAGGCGCTCCCCCGACTGATGTTTTTATACTGGTTTTTTACTCCTTTAAACACAATAAGCAGTGTTATTTTATGATCAGTATCAGAAATTCCGGAGTTAAATCTTTGTGTGGGTCAATTTATGTTTTACAGTTTTTGCATAGGTTCTTGTACAAGGTTTCTTTTTACTCTGTGTGCCTGATTGTCTTTGACCATGGGTTGGATGTCATATCTGAAAAACATGTTTGTAGAAATAATTTGGGGACTAGGATGACAGTACATTCCTTCATAAAACCTATTACTCAATACCAAATATGCTTGCTTCTGCCAGGTGACCAGGGGCTGTATAAAAATGGGTCTACTTTAATCCAAACTTAAGGCTTAAGCTTCCCTGAACCACCCGCATATGATTCTGGGCTAGAAGTTCACACAAGTTAGGATCCCATCTTAAAGTGTGTATGTGTCCATGGTGGGGTGCCTATTCTCCTACCTTGGGCTGGCTTTGGGTTTTGATTTTTAACCCTCCCCACCAAAACCACCAAACAACAGCTCAGTTTCACAGTTATATCTCCCAGATCAGTAAATGTCCCCAGGACAAAAATTGCTTCAGATTCTGGGCTTACATCTTTGGGTTTTAGCTTCCTAAATACGGTCCGGTTATCCTCCCTCTCTCCCAAATAAATAAATTCAATCTTAAGAAAGAAAAAAAAAAAGAATCAATCACACAGGCCAATAGTTCTCTTTTTCCTTTCTTGCCCAGTGGCAAGCAGAACAAAAAATAACCCACTGGCAGTCTTAGCTCCTAATTTAGAGAAATCATTATTGGGCCCCTTGGGGAAGCATTCCTCCCTTAGGTCAGGCGGAACCCAGAGGCCCAGAAATAGGAAACACTGCAAAAGAGTCCTTCATTGAGATTGCAAAAGGCCGCAGCCCACTTCCACTCCTTGGTTCCTTCCTGTAAGAGAAACACTGTATATACTGGTTACTGGGTCAGAGCATCTGTCGCTCAGTGATGTAGCATTTCTTGAAGGAATCCTAAAAGAAGTAAAAAGCATGGATCCTGGGCCCACAAACTACCTTTCTTTCCATCTACCCAGAACTAGCCTGTATATTATTTCTAATATTTTTTATCTTCTTATTGACATATACATGCAGCAAAGTGCCCCAATTTTGGGTAGTTCAATAAATTTTTATAAAGTGAACCAACCTATGTACCCACTACCCAGAGAAGGAAAAAGAACATTCCTAGCACCTCAGTAGCCACCTTATGGCCCCTCTTGTCACTCTCCTCCAAAGAGAACTACTCTCCAGAGTTTTTAGCTCCAGATGGCGGGCTTCTTGCTGTGACGTCACAGGGCCTTTCCTCGGGGAGAGAGATAGCTGTCTTCTTCTTCTTATGAGGGCGCTAATGCCATCATGAGGGCCCCACCCTCTTGACCTCATCTGAACCTAATCACTTCTCAAAGACGTCACCTCCAAATGCCACCATATTGGGGGTTAATGCTTCAACAGAGGATGGGGGGAGGGGAGAGGATCACAAACATTCAGGCCACAACACACAGTGTACTTTTGACTCCTGCTTTGGAGTCACTTCTGATACTCTTTGTCCCCACAGTCGTTCGGTTCCTAGAGGAAAAAGACTGCACCAGTATTGTTTCTGGGTTTTTCTTCCCAGCGGCCGCCACCTGCTATGCAAGTTGAGTGCAGGGTAGGCACTGTCCAATATCACACAACCCCCATCTGCCAAAAGTGATTTTAAGGCATGGTGATGGTAAGATGTCATCCAGTTCTGAAATATTAAAGTAGGGGAAGGGCACGGGGAATATGTGCATCTTGGAGTTGATGGCAGAAGGTATATGGCGAACACCAAAGGCCACACCCTGAGGACTGTGACATTTAAAAGTGGGACAAAGGACAGAATCAGCAAAAGAGGCTGAAGGAACTACTGTCAATGTGTTCAGAGCACAGCCAGGAGAATGTTCATCTCAGAGACCCTGAGAAGAGCTTGAAAAAGGAGGGAATGGGGGGGGCGCCTGGGTAGTTGGGTGGGTTGAACAGTGGACTCTTAATTTTGGCTCACATCATGATCTCAGGATGGTAGGGTGGACCCCCCCCAGCCCCCCACCAGGCTCCACAGTCAGCTTGTCCCTCTCCATCTGCTTCTCCTCCCCACCCCCGCACGTGCTCCCTCTCTCTCAAATAAAAAAAAAAAATAAATCTTGAAAAAAGAAAAAGGAGGGACTGGTCAGAATGTCATGGTGTCTTTGTTAGGACCTGTTTCAATGAACGAGTGGGAACAAAATTGTCATTAAACTGGGCGAAAGGGACTTGGAAATAAGTCAACAGAGATAGGGAGTATAAACAGAAACCTCGCTGTGAAAGAGTAGAAAGAAATGGGGTGATAAGCCAAGGCAACCACGGGCTGAAGGACGGGCTCTGAATTTTTAAAAGGATATTAAGCCATGTTTGTCTATGAATTTGCATGATTCATCAGTGAGGGAATAATGAATGGTACAAAAGATTCACGCATAGTTGCAGGAGGGAAATTCTTCAGAGCCTAAGTGGAGGGACAGAAGTAGGAAGTAAGAGAGGAGGGTATCACTGACGTTGGTGGCTGGGTTTGGTGGCAGGAAGGGGAGGTAACTTTTACCAAGACTCCAATGTTCAGGCCAAAGAACTGCCCAGTTCGGGCGTCAATTTTCCTCTCCTTGAATAGGCAGACGATTGGGGACCCAAGTGGATTGTGCATTATTCTTGTTTTCTGCGACCCACCAACTCCCTCCCCGCGCCCATGAGTGAAGGCAAAGGGTTAACCACAAGGATTAATGTTGGTGAGGTAGCAGAACGCATAATGCTCCATCTAGCCCAGCTCTAGGTCTCCAGTTTTCACCATCTTCATTTCATCAACCCTCTCGTTTCTGCACGAGACCAGACCCTCCCTCTCCGGTCCCGCCCTCGGCACGGAAGACCCGGGGCTCCCGCAAGAGCCTCGGGGCGCGCGCCCGTTTCCGTCGCGCCTGCGCACTGGGCTCCCTCGACTCGACTCCCGACCCGGGTAGACTGTCACGAAGCCCGTTCTCCCTGCCTCGTTCTCGGGCGCGCGCCTTCGGTCGGCGCCTGCGCAGAGGAACGAGGAAACCGGTTCCCCGGTGCGGTCCCGGCGCCTGCGCGCTGAGGGCTCCGGGCCTCCCGGCCTGAGGGAGAGGAGCAGGGAAGATGGCGGCTGTGGTAGAAAATGTAGTGAAGCTGTGAGTAGTCGTTTCTTTCTCTCCTAGGCCGGGAGATCTTGTAAGGGGCCTGGGAGTAGGCGGCGGTGCGGGAGGGGACGAGGCGGAGGGAAGGACGTGCCCGAGAAGGCCTGGTTGCGACTCCTAGTAGGGAGGGCAACTGGAGACTCCCAAGAAGACGTTGCGCTTCTTTGGAAACTTGTGGAGGCCCTGAGGGGGGCACACGGGAGCCCCTTATGGGCAGCCTCCCTGCGGCGCCGTGCGGTCTGAGCGCTCCTTCGGGCTCACGGTGGCCCGAGTATGGCGCCGTCGTTGCGTAGGAGAGACACAGTCCGGGTGCGCTTCCGAGACCAGACGCTTCTGTCCGGAGGGGCCGGGCCGAGGGCGGGCCCGGGACCGACCCGTGTCCCCACGAAGCCGGGCGCCGACCCCTCCGGATCCCCTGCCCGCAGCCGGTCCTGGAGCAACAGGCTCAGCAGCCCTTGTGCGGTTAAGCACCGCGGGTCTGTTTTGTTTTAACAGCCCCTTGACGATCGGGGTGGGGGGTGGGGGTCCGAGTATCTGATTGCCAAGACCAGAAGCATCATCGGGAAGAATGTGTAGAGGAGCAAGGAGATGCAGACGGGAAGGAACTTCAGGGGAGAGGGCCTTTGCACCAGTCAGTCCAGCCACCAAGAAACGGGAACTGGACGGAAGCGGTCCAGGACGCCTCTGCAGCCTGGAGGGGCATCTAGGTCGGCAGGCTGCGCGCTGTGCAGTCGCCTTGTGCTGGTCGGGTTTCGAGCAAAGTTAAAGTTAATGGTTGTTGGGGAAAATGGAGCGGGGTCTGTTGGCTGTGAGTTAAAGATGCTTTGGGACTTGATTGAACCTAGCCTCCTCCCTGAAGAGATGGGTTCGTGCCCGGTGGGCCAACAGAGCAAGCTCTTTTCAGTGGGTAAATTGGGCTTGATGCAGAGGTAGGAAAACTGAGAGGCGACTTGTCCAGGCAGAGCTTTTAGATTTGGACTGGATGACAGGGTAAAGGTTTGGAAACTGTTCTGAGGGACTCACAGCTTCTCATCTGCCTTTGTGGTGGGCTGAGCCCCCACTCTTCCCAAGAGCCTTTTTAAAGAGTACATTGCTTTGCCCACGTCCCCTCCTCCCGGCCTGGAGCCTTTTCTTTGAGAATGCCTTCCCACTTCCATTAAGCTAAGTGCCTTCTTCTCCTCCTGTGGTTTTTTTTTTTTTTTTAACTTGCTTTCAGCTCCATCCTGCCTCCTCGTTCAGCTACCCCTCCTCCCAACACTATTATCTTTCTCTCTGATCTGCCCACTCCAGTTTCCCCCAGCTCTTTCTTCAGGCTGACATTTCCCTCAATTTAGAAATGTCGCTCTTGATCTACCATTTATATAGTTATTCTTCCTGACTCAGATGTTCTTTCTTTGTTTCCCTGCCTTTCTCTTTGTTGACTACCCCCCCACACACACACACACCCCAAGCCCACTGTAAAGGGAGGTATTACACAGGTTTCACGCTTCCTGGAAAGAAATGAGAGCTCCTGCCTTGGAAATCTTACTGTGCTGGGGGAATGTCAGACTTCCCTAGGTTTTAAGAGGTAATAGGTAATGAGATTTTATGTTGGAAGACTTTCTTCAGGGAAGTAGAGTTGCCAACCATTTCATGTAGTCCTAGAAGGGAGGAGTTGCCCATTTCAACAGAGCACGACTCATTTCTCTTAAAGGAGCTACAGAGATTGTGAGGGTCATCAGCCCCTGGTTCCTGAGTGCTAGTAATGAGAAACCAACTTTCTCAGTTCTAGCTGCAGAGGGCTGTTCACTGCAATTAATACATTTCCCTACAGACCTTGCCCTGGAAGAAGGGGCTTCCGTTCTTCCAGTTCCGTTCTCACCCAGGAGATACTTTTCTGGAACTTCTCTTGATCGTGATATGCCTGCTTTTTGAACAGCTGAGGTTATACATGGAGGTCAGGACTATTAGCTCATCTTTTCTGACTTGCATCTGGTTCTGGGAGAAGAATTTTCCCATTTATAAATTCCCTCTCGTTCTCTCTTAGTCTCTCTTCATCAGATCCCCTCTCCCCGACTTAGGTGTTTCGTTCCCAGTTCTCTCACAAGGCAGTTTGCACCACCTTCTGAAATCCCACTTAACTCCCAAGTGCTGTGATAGACTCTCTTATTATCCCCCCCAAAACCAGTTGTAGCTTCGGTGCTCTGACTACAGCCTTCGGCGCATCTCACCCTTCCTTCCATTTGACTTCCAGCGTCAGTATCCATTGCCATCGGCAGAAACAAAGGAGCTGCTGCGCTCGGCCTTGTTTATCCAATTTTCCTCTGTGTGGTGAGGACATGGCTGCCTCCTAAAGGCCGGCTTATGTGAGCCTGTTCCCTTTTTCTTCCACTCCCCAACACAAGATTCTTGCTTACTACCTCAAATTATAGTTATTACCACTCATTGAATCAAGTCAGGCAATCTTGTGTTGCCGTCGCCTCGTGTGTGGTGTGTCTTCTTCAGTTGCTTGGGAACATACTAAGCTGTGCCTGCGTGGTCTATTGTGACCGCTTTGTGAAAGCCCCCCTCGGATTCCAGAGCCTGGGTTTGTCAGTGGAGCTTGAGTTATGGACATAACAGAGACGCACTCTGTCCAGCTCCTCATATGCAAGGGGTCTCCCTCGTGTAGAATATGTTAGAGCTTATCTGGTCCGGCCCCCCAGGCCAGCAGAGGAACCTGAGCTCCACACGGGCTGACTGAATGTCCACATTCGTGTGGTGACTTGCAGCCGTGCAAGGTCTTTTTACTCCCAGGTCAAGATGGCCCAGACACCTTCGTGGATACTAGGGATACTGTGGGAAAGAAACCACCTCTGCCCTCAGTTTATTTACAGTGGATCGAATATGTAAAGATGGGTCACTGCCGTTCCAGTACTAACTGTTTGTTAAGCCCTGAGGATGAGAACAAGGTTGGTTCTGTATACATGCTTCTTGGAACCAGGTAACTCCTGGCACTGTGTAGTTGTCCAGCTTTTTAAAGCACTTAAAGCTTTAACCTTATTTAGATTTCAAACTGAGTCTTCTGAGTGAAAGAAGGTTCTTTCCTGTATAATTTGATGGCGTGAGAATGGAAAAGGGCCTCAGATGGGCCTGTGAGCAAACAGGTTTTGTATCACTCTAATGGCACTCGGGAAAAAAGTAGGATTCAAAGAAGTTCAGGTGTTTTTCACATGTTTTCCACTGACTTTAAAATTAGCACATGCGGGGCCCCTGGGTGGCTCAGTGGGTTAAAGCCTCTGCCTTTGGCTCGGGTCATGATCCCAGGGTCCTGGGATCGAGCCCCGCATCAGGCTCTCTGCTCGGCAGGGAGCCTGCTTCCTCCTCTCTCTCTCTGCCTGCCTCTCTGCCTACTTGTGATCTCTGTCTGTCAAATAAATAAATAAAGTCTTTTAAAAAAATAAAATAAAATTAGCACGTGGAGTTAATTAGTTCGCTCAGTACAGTTCCCCCCCACCCCCACTATTCAGAGTCGAGTGTTCTTAGGAAACTGTACATAAGCTGACATGGCATAAAGCAAAAAAGCAATTGCCACTTCTTAAAAATGAAAATCCTCTCTAGATCTCTTCCGGTTAGTGAAAACAGGTACTGTTGTAGGTCTTTTATAAAAGCAAAGTGGCAGAAAGTACACCATCAGATAGTGGGGGAAACCTGCACCTCGTACAAATTCAAAAGATCTAAAATGGCATATAGGAGAAATCCCCCTCCCCAGCAAGTCACCCAGTTTTTCTCTCTGGAGGCCTACGGTTTCTTCTCTACTTTTCGTTACATAAATGGTAGCCTCCTGGAACACTTCTCAGCATTGTACCTCGCTTTTTTTCTAGTCATCTTGGAGATGGTTTGATAGCAGCACATGAAGAGTTTCCTTCATTGTGTAGACGTGCTGTAGTTTGTTAACTGTATTTTAGTAAGGGCCCTAGACCTTGTTGAACTCTTCCTCGATTGTGAAAAGAAGCTAACCTGTGCTTCTCAGAGTCCGGAGGGTTAAGAGAAGCAGCGTCTGGGCTAGCACAGGGCTGGACTCCAAGAGAGGCACAGAATGAACGTTAGTTTCTCCCCATCTTTGTGGGTTAGGCTTAGGCCTGAGTAGACACATGAGAGATCATGTGTTCCTGATGGTAATTTTTGAAGTGCCTTTCCTCATAGTGGCTTAGTGAGGGGGTGTGGTGTCCCATGAGGCGGAAACGGAGGCAATTAGGACCAGAGCCGCAGTCTCCCGGTCCCCTGAGCCTTCTAAAGAAGCAGATGGCAGGGGAGCGGGGCCGCTCGGCACCCTGTGCCCTGCCCTGCCCCAGCACACGCGCACCTGATCTTTGTGTCCGCTGCAGCCTTGGGGAGCAGTACTACAAAGACGCCATGGAGCAGTGCCACAACTACAATGCCCGCCTCTGCGCTGAGCGCAGCGTGCGCCTGCCTTTCTTGGACTCACAGACTGGAGTGGCCCAGAGCAACTGTTATATCTGGATGGAGAAACGACACCGGGGTCCAGGTGAGGTGAGGGTTCAGACTCGGGAGCACAGGGAAGGCAGAAGCTTCTTCATCTTAAGTGATGAGCCAGCTGAGAGGGTTTTCCTCGATGCTTCCACGCGTGCGTGAATACGGTCTTGCCTGGATTAGAGGCCCAGGGAAGATGAGGCAGACGGGTTCGTACCAGCATCTTTGTTTTCTGCAGGGCTGCCCTCCTGAGGCTGGCATTGGGCTTCTGGGGAGCTCCGTGTTAGCCCAGGCCCTCAGGCTTCCATCTGTTTTTCTTTTCCAGGAACTGTCACTTCTCCTGCCCCCAGGCCCTCACTGTCCATATTCCTCCCTCACTGGAGAACTTGGTGGGCAGGGGGTGCTAATCCTCTAGAAGGTGTTTGATGTTATTGCCCAGGACTGCGTTAGGGCTTGACTTTTCTCTCTTTCTTCTTTCCCACAGGATTGGCCTCTGGGCAGCTATACTCCTACCCTGCCCGGCGCTGGCGGAAAAAGCGGCGAGCCCACCCTCCTGAGGACCCAAGACTTTCTTTCCCATCTATTAAACCAGGTAAAGCACAACCCTTCTTGAGCAGGGGTGTGGCCTGCTGCTTGTAAGGCTGGTAATCAATCACCTGTTACGTACCAGGCCCAGTGCTAGATCCTGAAGATGCTAGAGTGAGTGAGATGCCATTCCCTCCTTTACAGAGTTCAGTCTGATAGAGGAGACAAGTAAACTGGGGTGTCTTGGTTCCTGGGCAGCCAGAGACCAAAAGACAGTGACTGGCCCATGGCTGGCCTAGCACTGTGTAGACCCAGAGCGGTCTGCTTTCAGCCCTTCTGAGCCTCGCCTCATCCTGACCTTGCCTGCAGACACAGACCAGACCCTGAAGAAAGAGGGGCTGATCTCTCAAGACGGCAGTAGTTTGGAGGCTCTGTTGCGCACAGACCCCCTGGAGAAGCGAGGTGCCCCCGACCCCCGAGTGGATGATGACAGCCTGGGCGAGTTTCCCGTGACCAACAGTCGAGCACGGAAGGTATAAGATGAACCCCGTGGCTAAGGGAGCTCTGATGGAAGCCAGCCTCCTCTTCATCGGAGGCCACCCCGTATTCAGAATGGAAGCAGAAGCTTTGGGCCAGGAGGCAGGCCCCTGGGGTTCTGGTCCTGCTCGTTCCCTCATTAGCACTGGGTACTGACTGGCTTTGCTATCAGTTTACAGTTTTTCCTGTTCCTTTTCTTCTAAGTACAGACTCTCCCTCATTCATCGCCTTTTGTCACAGATGTTTTCTGGTGCCTGAGGTTGCGTGGGTGAAGCAGGCCTGGTCCCTACCAGCGAGGAAGATAAAACTATGCCCAGAAATAACAAGAGTTAAAACTGTGGCAGGCACTGTGCTAAGTGCTTGTCCATCATTTTCTCTAGTCTCTACAGCTGTAGGAAGTAGGTACCATGGCCCCCGTTTCACATACAGGGAAGCTGAGGCAGAGCAGTTAGGAAAAAAAAATTTCCTATAAGCCCACACAAGTAAGCAGCAAAGCTCTTTTTTTTTTTTTTTTTTTTTGAAGATTTTATTTATTTATTTGACAGAGCGCTCACAGGCAGGGGGAGCAGGAGAAGAAGCAGGGAGCCCAACTCAGGACTCGATCCCGGCACTCTGGGATCATGACCTGAGTGGAGGGCAGACACTTAACCGACTGAGCTTCCCTGGCGCCCCCAGAGCTCTTGATTGAAATCTAAGAAGTGGCTCGGTCTGTAGAGCATGCTACTCTCGATCTCGAGGTCATGAGTTCAAGTCCCAGCCTGGGTGTGGAGATTACTAAAAAAAAAAAAAATTAATCGAAGAAGTGAGCTGTCAGAAGGGAACCACTGATAGTACGTTCCTAGGGCAGCAGATCAGAGGCGGGAGAGAGCACAGCTACTTGGGGTACCAGGGAAGACTTCATGAAAACATGGCATTTGAGTCGGCCCCTTGGAGAGGGTGGGGAAGGCACTCTGGGGAACAACAGGAAAAGAGTCGAAAAGGAGGGAAAGGCCAAAAGCTTGGAAGGGAGAAGGAATGGAATTCTAAGGTGTTACAGGGCAGCTGTGATGAATGGGGCCAGACTGGAGGGGCCAACGGAGGGCCTCCGCCCGCAGAGGAGGTTCTGGGTGGCCTGGCCGGGCCCATCGCGGGGGACCTTTTGGAGGTACATTGTATCTGCCCATCGTAATCCTTCTGTCCACTCAGCGGATCCTAGAACCAGAGGACTTCCTAGATGACCTGGATGACGAGGACTATGAAGAAGACACTCCCAAGCGTCGGGGCAAGGGGAAGTCCAAGGTGAGGAGGCAGGGCCCTGCCTGCGGGGGTGCCTGTGGCGCCCCCTGTGATGTTGCTTGTGCCATGTTTCCTCTTGAGTGAAATTAGCAGTCACTTACCCCGGGGAGTTTACTCCTCAGGCCTAGACATCTTTGTTTCGTTTTGTTTTGTTTTTTTTTTTAAAGATTTTATTAATTTATTTGACACAGAGAGGGAACACAAGCAGGGGGAGTGGGAGAGGGAGAAACTGGCTTCCCACAGAGCAGGGAGCCCGGTGCGGGGCTCCATGCCAGGACCCGGGATCATGACCTGAGCCGAAGGCAGACCACCCAGGCACCCTAGGCCTAGGCATCTTAATAAGGGGATCTTTCTGTTGGTTTTGTTTTGTTTCGTTTCGTTTCGGGCAGGGTAAAGGTGTGGGCAGTGCCCGTAAGAAGCTGGACGCTTCCATCTTGGAGGATCGGGACAAGCCCTATGCCTGTGACAGTGAGTGCCTCACGAGTGGGTGGGTGGTCCCTGCCTTGGACCCAGCCCCTGCTCAGGATCTGAGAGGAGGGAGGGTTGTGTTCTTGCTCAGAGTGGTAACAAAAGGCCTGAATGCTTTCTCTTGCCTGCTGACTGGTTCCCTCTGAGATCCTTGGGAGGTCCCAGCCTCTGCTACCCAGTGGGTGGGACCTGCATGCTCCGGGAGAGATTTCTGCTGTCCCCTGGGGTGGGGTGCTGGGGCCGGGGGCGCACACAGCAGGCAGAATTGGATCCTCTGTCGACCACATCCAGGTCTGCTGGGCCCTAGTCAAGCCAGGGCCCCCCAGAGTCCAGCACCGAATTTTTCAGTGTCTGCTCTCCCCCTTTTCTCTGACTCGCCCCACTTCTGTCCCTCCGCCCTGGGAGCAGCATCACCGCTGGTTTCTCTCTCGTTTGCTTTCCTGCTGCTGCCGCTCCCGTCTCAAGTGTATCAAGGCCTTCTTCTCATGACTTTTCTTTCTGTCTTTCAGATAGTTTCAAACAAAAGCATACCTCGAAAGCGCCCCAGAGAGGTAGCTCTCTCAACTTTTCAGACTTTTGGTTTTCCTATCCCTCTTCCCTCCTCCCCTGTTTCTCCCACCTTTCTCATCTCCTGCGATGCTAGTGTAAACGTCTCTGGAATGGCATGGGGATAGGAGCGGTGGGCTTTCGGGTGTGCTCCACTCCTCACGGTCCTGGAAGCTGCCTTTACCACCGCTTGTCTCCCACAGACTTGCTCCTAGGGCTGCTCGGCCCCGCTGCATGGGGTGGCTTCCGAAGTGTTCTCAGGAACCCACTACAGACAGATCCCTCTGCTTCCCCTTCCCCAGGACAGACACTTGGTGGTCAGCTAATGTGTCTCACCATCCTGCCGCCACCTCCCATCCTTGCCCCATTCCCTCCTGCCGGCCCCCTCGCTCTTCTTGGTATCACTGCTTAAGAGTACAAGATGCCTCGTGGGGATCTGCTTTCCTTGCTGATCGGTGGGGGGGGTGGGCAGGGCACTGACGTGGGAGTGTCTTCCAGCTGCCTTGGGGGCCAGATACCCCAACAGACTTACTGATAGGGGACTCCCCAAGGGATCCACTCCCTACTCCTGTATCCTCATTGGGCAGGGGTGAGCTCTGTGGTACACATGGAGAGCTTGAGCTTCCCATGGTTATTGAGAGGTAAAAAAGTCTGGAGTCTCTTCCTTACCTTTTTTCCTTCCTGCCAGATTACAAAGTTTTAGAAATTCCCTTCCCTTCCTGAGCTGGAGCTCCCCCCACACCCCCCAGACTAATCCCAGGGCAAGGGGTAACGGGGCCAGGGTTCAGCCTCGCAGACAGCCAGTGTGGAAGAGCAGAGGTGGCCGTGGGCTGGGGTTAACAGAGGCCAGAGCCACGGAAACTAGAGAGCCCCAGGGCCTGATGCTCCTCGCCGGAGGCAGGTGGCCGTCACTGAAGGCTTGTCACAGAGCCAACGGGGGCAGGGGTGGTTGCCTCTGCCTCAGCTGGGGGGAGAGGGGGGTGAGGGGGCGGGGATGTGGCTCTCTCTCGGATCCCAACACCTTTCTCTGTCGTCTTGTCCCCACCCAGTTTGTGGAAAACGTTACAAGAACCGACCAGGCCTCAGTTACCACTACGCCCACTCCCACCTGGCCGAGGAGGAGGGCGAGGACAAGGAAGACTCGCAGCCTCCCACCCCGGTTTCCCAGAGGTCGGAGGAGCAGAAGTGTAAGCTGGCGCATCGGAGGCGGGGCAGGGGGAGTCAGCCTGCCCCCCCCCCGGGAAGCCCTCCCTGCAGGGCTGCCGGGTGCCTCGAGGCCCCCGGGAGCCCACTCGGAGCTCTTTTCCCTCTCTGTAGCCAAGAAGGGTCCCGACGGCCTGGCCCTGCCCAACAACTACTGCGACTTCTGCCTCGGGGACTCCAAGATCAACAAGAAGACGGGGCAGCCTGAGGAGCTGGTGTCCTGTTCGGACTGCGGCCGTTCAGGTACCCCCCCCGCCCGGGGCCAAGGGTTCCCCCCAACCCCTGCCGTCCGCTGCCGCCCAGATGACGCGCCCCTCCTCCCACCCCCAGGGCACCCGTCTTGCCTGCAGTTCACCCCGGTGATGATGGCAGCCGTGAAGACCTACCGCTGGCAGTGCATCGAGTGCAAGTGCTGCAACATCTGCGGCACCTCCGAGAACGATGTGCGTGTCCCCGCGCCGCCCCACCGCCCCCCGACCCCCCAGCCCGCAGCTGCCTCCCAGGGAGCAGCCAGACCTTCCCTGGGGCACCAGCCTGGCATCAGACGCCGTTCCGGGCACTCGGCGCTAAACAAGACAGGAGCTTCCCCCGCTCCGTGGACTTGCCCTCCTTGTGGGGAACAGGCAGTGAGCGAGGAAAGGCACGGTGGTTTTCCGGCGTGCCGGGCAGAGAGCGGCAGCGTGGTGGGCCGGGCCGCTGGGTACCTGGCGTTGGTGGTCAGAGCTGGCTTCTCCGAGGAGGCGGTGCTGGGGTAGAGATTCGGTTGATGCGGAGGGGTCAGTCCGAGAAGGTTTGCGGGCACAGCATGCCCAGGACAGGAGCAACGAGGCCGGGGGCCTTCAGGCAGACGGGCCAAGTGGACCGAGGCAGTTAGGCTGGTGGGGTCTCCCTGCAGCAGGAGCGCAGTCGGAGAAGGGACCGGAAGGCAGGCATCGCCGGGTCTGAGGGTTTAATGGGGAGTGATGTGCTCTGTTTTAACATTTTTAAAAGAGAAGTTTCCTCTGTGAAGACTAGCACGTAGGGGACAGGAGTGGAGGCCATGGGCTGAGTTTGGAAGCTGGTAGGGTTCAGGCGGTACGACAGTGACTCACTCGGTCTGGGTGGAGAATTTCCTCTCCAGAAATTCGCCAGTCTGCTCTTCCCCGCCAGCTGCCCTGCCGCCCTCGGAAGAAGCAGCAGTGTCTGCAGAAGCTCCCATCCCTGTCCACCCCCACTGGTCACTCACCTGCCCCTTCCCCCTCCGTCTGGCCTCCTCTAGGACCAGCTGCTCTTCTGCGATGACTGTGACCGCGGCTACCATATGTACTGTCTCACCCCATCCATGTCTGAGCCTCCTGAAGGTAGGTTGTCCTGACCTCTCACGCAGAACAAGTATCTTGTTAGTGACCCGGAAGATACTTGTACAATAAGTGAGTTCTCCTGTGTGTTCTTCCAGATTAGGGAATAGACACTTTGCCTTCACTTAGAATGCTTTCCTAGCATTTCCACTTCGAGGATTTAAGGTTCGCACATTATCACCAGACACATTTAGAAACGCAGAAAATCAGCAACCAAAGAGAGACCTGGGGCTGAGCAGACAGTCAGTCACCGGTAGGAGTGCTTTTGCTTTCCTCCAGGCAGCCCAGGGAGCTCAGTTCGTGGTTTGTCTGATGTGAGGCTTTGGTATCAGCTTTTCGAATGTGATAGGTTTGAGTGTGCATGTCCTCCCTCTTCCCTTGCCCAGCCTGGAAAGGTATTGAACCTGGAGCCTGAATGGGTCAGTCTGTCCCTCCCGTAGTTTGCTTAATAATGCTCCCGAGTTTGCACAAGCTTTTCAGCCAAATCGGTGGTGGCACCAGAAAGCGGCTGTCTCTCTGCAGGTCCCCCTCCGCCAGCCAGATCTCTGTGCCTAAACCCCTCCTCCATAGAAGTTCGGGAGCTTACTCAGGAGGCTGTGAATGCCCACTGGTTTTTACTGTGCACAAAGGCTGTGGGCCAGCATTACAGGCAAGAGAAAGCACCTCACTGTGTGGTTAGGCTAACCTGTAATGTAGGTCACACTGCTGTCACCCCCCTAGGGAAGGGGACACGAACAAAGTCTGCGAGTCCTTTGGCAGCTGCAGCGGAGCACACCGCTATTGTCAACTGTCATGCCCAGCTTATAAATGCACTTCGGGGAGAAGTAGTGTGTTCCATCTTTTATTTTTTTTAACCATGAAATACCGATGTACAGACAAAATTCCACATGAACTGTAGAGGGCCCTTCGTACTGGAGTACTGTCAGAGGCTGAGGTAGTGAGGAGTTGCCAGCAGCTGAGGGAGAATTCTCTAGAAGCCTCGAGGTGGGCTAGGCTCTTAGGTCAAGGGGTCAGCAAACTGCAGCTCATCGTCAGCCAGGCCCAGCCGCAGCTAGCGTGTGTATAGCTTCTAAGCTGAGAACGGTTTTCACATTTTTAAAGGTGATTTAAAAAAAGAACATGGGACCAAGATTATGTGTGCCTCACAAAGCCTAAACTATTTAACATTCTGGCTGGCTGTTTACAGAGAAGCCTTCCAGCCCCTGCGCTATTGACCTTTGGGTTAGAAAGGCCCTTCTTACGTCTGGGGCACCCCATGTCTCTGAAGAGCTTTTAAAAGGTGTGGATTCTTTGCGCCATCCACATCTACATCCACATCTACACTAATTTTGAGGCATTAAGGGCTAATTTTGTTGCTAAAAAAAAACACACAGAAACAGAAGAACACAACCATACTCAATACTAATAAGCAAAGTTTGAAACACTTACTTTTCTGGCAATGGGCGTTTTCCCCCATCCATTCTAAGGGATCGTAACACGTTGGGTCGCCACAGCTCACCCTCTTTTCCTGTCACTGCTCCTCGGCCTCTTAAACACCTGGTGGTGAGCCCATCTCATCTTTCCATGGTTTTCCCAGAAAGCTATCTTATGTGGAGTCAAAACTGGTTTCTCTAGAACCACTATTCATGATCTTCATCCTGACCTTCAGGGCCCTGGGAACAAAGTCTGGTTCTTCTGTCATCACAAGTGTAAAGCTGGGATGCTTTAAAAAATTCGGTCTGCCCAGGTGCTCCTAGAGATTTCGGAATTCAGAGGGCCAAGAGGGCCTAGGAGTCTGTATTTGGGAATAGTCCTCCACGTGACTATTTCTTGCATCACCACTGGGAATTATTTTTCCTGATATTTGAAGCCCGGGAGGTTTCTTTTAGCTCAGGATAACCGTGGAACTTCGCTGCCGCAGAACATCTCCCAGCCTTCTGTAGCCGGTCCTGCTCCCGGAAGTGAGGTGTGGGGAGTGGCAGGACGGCACCTTAGGGCAGTGTGGGACCCATCCTGACCCCTTTCTGCTTCTCTGCAGGAAGTTGGAGCTGCCACTTGTGTCTGGACCTGTTGAAGGAGAAAGCTTCCATCTACCAGAACCAGAACTCCTCTTGATGTGCCCCCCCCCGCTCCCCCCTCCCCCCGCCGTACATCTAGGGCTGTTTCTCTCTTCCTCTCTTGTTTTTCATACCCACCCTTTCCCCTCCTTCTCTTTCACAAGTCCAGAGAACCTCGGGTGGTCGTGCCAATCTGCCTTGGGCAGCAGCAAGCTGAGGCGGCAGCTCTGACCTCCTCTGGCCCTAGGCCCTCAGGGAGAACGGAGCAGCACCCTGCCCCAGGGCATACCTGCGGCCTAGCTTCTCACTGCTCTCCGTGAAGTGCTTTCACTCTGCCTGCCGTGGGCCCCGGCCCTGGCGATCACAGGGTTCAAACCGTGTCCTCCGAGTACGAGTAGGAGAGCAGCTCACTTTGCTCTCAGCTCTGCCTCCACTCTGGTCCCCAGGGTTTTCCCTTCCCCTGGAGGCGAGCCAGACCAGGGCCTCTGCCAGGAGCAGCTGGGAGTGAGCGACAGAGCAAGCCGAGGCGGCGCTTGCAGGGAGCTTTCCAGGCCCTTGGTGCTGCTTAGCCTCGCTCCCTCCTTCCCCCAGAGCGGCTCTCTGCAGCGCTCTCTCTTCCTGCTACCCAGGATCCTTCGCCCAAGCCAGGATGCTCTTGGTCACTCTCCTTGCTCTGCCCTGACCCACTCCACCCCACCCCAGGGGGAGTCGCAGCTTCACCTGATCCTTCCTTGTGCTCACCTGGCTCGCTCACAGGTGGTCTCAATGACCGAAGCATTCCCCGCCCTTGGAATTTCCTGTCTTCTGCCTCCCCTCCTATTCCCTTTGGTTTTGTGGGGAGAGGGGAAGAATCAGGGGGCCAGGCCAGCAGCTTGGGGGCCACAGGGAGACGTTGGATAATGTGCCTGTTTTTTAACTCGATGAAAAAAGCCTACCTCCAGAATCCCCTTTTTGTTCTTCCTGGACCTGGACATCCAGCTCCTGCCCTTGACTGAATTGGGAGCCTCTGCCTCCTGCTCTCTGTGTCCTGGCCCCTGGGTCACAGGGAAGCCACATAGACATCCCTCTCTTCCCTTGCACACTCGCTAGCAGCTGGTAAGGTCTTCACACCCTGATTCCTCAGTTTTTTGCCTGGTGACACTGACATGAAGTAGTGGAGGGAGATAGTCCATGCCAGAACCCCCTGGAGTGGCCTTCCCCTTGGCTGTGGGCAGGCCCTAATTCACTGTCCCTTTGGAGTTGAGGTGTCTTTCTTTCTTTAGTTCCTGTATTCTAAACATTAGTACAAATAAACGTTTTTACACAGAACTTCCTGCTGCATGGTTTATCTCGACTCCCTTTCCTGGTTGAGGAAGTCATTTCAGCCTAAAACTTTCTTCCTCAGGTCAGTGGTTTATAAGTGTTTTGAAATAACAGCTTTTAATCCCAAATTAAAATCTTTGCTAAAGCCCAGTACGTAAAGCAGATATAAAATTGAGTACTTTGTTCTGATACCTTTTCCTGTTTTTAAGATTTTTTTTTTAAGATTTTATTTATTTATTTGACAGAGATCACAGGTACGCAGAGAGGCAGGCAGAGAGAGGGGGAAGCAGGCTCCCCGCCGAGCAGAGAGCCCGACACGGGGCTTGATCTCAGGACCCTGAGGTCATGACCTGAGCCGAAGGCAGAGGCCCAACCCACTGAGCCACCCAGGCTCCCCTGTTTTTAAGATATTATCTGTTGAAAGAGCACGAGTCGGGGTTGGAGGATAGGGAAGGGGAAAGAATCTCAGACAGACTCTACCCAGCACAGAGCCCGACACGGCTTGATCTATGACCCCGAGATCATGACCTGAGCTGAAATCAAGCATCTGAGGCTCAAGAGACTGAGCCACCCAGGCGCCCCTATTAGTTCTAATTTCTTCATGTAAATTCATGTGCTAACGATTCCTTGCTAGACAAGACAGAGAGGTTGTTTTGATTAATACAAAACGGGTTAAAATCAATGTTGGCATCCTGGGTCTGTATTTTGGTTTGTTTGAAGGTAATTCTGCTAGACTTGTATATGCAAGTGGTGACAGTTCATCTTGGGATTTCAGATACTTAAAGTGGTTTCAGAAGCTGAATCATAAATACAAAAGAATGGCAGAAGAAAAGAACGTCATGTGGGACATGTGAAAGCTTTGTTCACGAGCATAGAGGCACCTCGACTTCGCTTGCCTGGCATTCCTTCCTTTACCTGCTATGAGCGTGAACTCTGCCCACACAGCCACCTTCCTTGGGGAATGTTTGTGTGCACGAAAAATGATGCCTTTCCTTGCAGCCAACATTTTGTTGTTGTTGACAGCTTCCATAATGGATCTTCGGTATCTCACTTGAAAGTGTGTTTTGTAGTTCTTAAACCTTTTAAGATTTCCGTCAATCACTTATGAACCCCCTGAGGTATCCTTAGGGCTTTTTGAAACAGTCTGAAAACCACTGACCCACTGGAAAGCCAGTGGCCTAGGCCATTGCATTCAATAAGTAAGCTGGGTGCTCTGAGCCGGGAATTGTGTTAGTAATAGAGCACATCCCCTGTCCTCAGGCTTTTACACGGAAGTAGGACAGAAGCAGAGGGAATAAAGCAATGATCCTTGGTGGCTGAGTAGTCTAGGAGTCAGAAAAGAAATAGAAGGGAACGAAATGTAAAAAAAAAAAAAAAAAAAAATGCTGTAGCAGCCTAAGAGAAGATATTTGGAAAGGGTTTGCAGAAGGTGGGGTTTAGCATGGGACATAGAAGGATAGATTGGGTTGGGGAGGGAAGCCTATGAGGCAGAGAGACCGGGACTCATCCGTGGCCCTGGGCTTCCCATCAGAGCTGGGAGTCGGGGAGGGAAAGCAGGCTGAAGTTGAGGATGGGAAACGCGACCACAGGTAGTACTTACAGTTGCTAAGAACAGGCAGGACTGAGGATTACTAAGGAAAAGACTGATATTAGATCTTGAGTTTAAAAACTTGAACCTTCTGGCGCCTGAGTGGCTCAATCGGTTGAGCCACAGACTCAATTTTGGCGATTACCCTCACGATCTCAGGGTTGTGAGATCCAGCCCTGCGTGGACCCTGGAGTCAGCTCTGCACTCTTAAAAAAAAAAGAAAGAAACTTGAATCTTGACAACCACTATCAAAACTAATAAAAATTAGTCCTTATTTGCCCTAAATCAGAAGGCCAAGGGGCACCTGGCTGGCTCAGTCATTAGAGCATGCAACTCTTGATCTCAAGGTTGGGAGTTGGAGCCCACGTTGGGCATGGAGCCTACTTTAAAAAACAAATAAAACAGGGGTGCCTGGGTGGCTCAGTGGGTTAAAGCCTCTGCCTTTGACTTAGGTCATGATCTCAGGGTTCTTAGATAGAGACCCGCGTCGGACTCTCTGCTCAGCAGAGAGCCTGCTTCCCTTCCTCTCTGCCTGCCTCTCTGCCTACTTGTGATCTCTGTCTGTCAAATGAATAATAAAATTCAAACGAACAAACAAAACAACGAACTGGCGCCAGGCAAGTTATAGCCCCAGATGGACCGATCAACCTGAGGCCACCGCTGTCCATGGTAACAGCTTTTGTGTGGCTTAAAGCTTTCATCCATTTTCCTCACAACCAGTCCGTGAGCGGTATTAGCCCTGTTTGGTAGATGGGAAAGCTGCGACTGCCTAGGTCACGGCCAAGAAGTCCTTGAGACGCCAGATCTGCTCGCCGGCCCCCGCGCTGCCCCGAGGCTCCTCGGACCCCAGCGGCTGGCGATGCCTCCGGGACTCCGGCGGGCTCTTGGCTCCGCCTCACCGCCGCTCGCGCTAGAAGCCCCGCCCCCAAGAGAGCGCCGCCACTTCCGCGACGCCCAATGAGACTTAGCTGGGGGCGGGACGGGACGTCATTGAGGGCCAATCTGATGGGGCCTGGGCGGGGCTGCGGCGGGTGGGAGCCGAGCGGCCGCACTGCTGGCTTCCTAGCCGGGAGAGAGCCCGGCGCGGGCGGCGCGCACGGGGGCCTTCCTGTGCGCGCGTCCGCTGCCCGCCGCCCGCCACCCGCTCAGCCGCTCGGCCCTCTCGGTCCTCCCGGTCGTGGCGCCCGTCCCTCCCCTGCTCTCCCGTCGCCGCCGGGACAGGGGCTCCGAGCTAGGCAGAGCCGGGGCAGGGGCGGGAGCCGCGGGACGAGCGCCTGAGGTGGGTGCGGAGCGGGAGGCCGGGAGGCCGGGAGGCGGGGAGGGCGGGCGGGCGCCTGGGTACGCCCCGCCGACGGACCCCGCGTCGAGGTGGGGAGAGGCCGGCCAGGTGGCGGAGCCGGGCTCGGGGCCTGCCTCGGTCCCAGGCGCTCGTGCCCGCGCTCCTAGTACCTCTCCCAGGCCACCTCCCTCCCCTCTGGGGACACCCCGTCCCTCTCGCGGCCCGCGGCCTCCTCACCCCTCTTGCTGTTTGTCGCCTGTGCACCTGCCATCTCGGCCCCGTGCTCCCACTCCCTCTCGCTCTCCAGGCCGGACCCCCGCCCGGTCTTACCTCCTCAGGACCCAGCACCAAATTAGCCTCGCTCCTCCTGCCCCCATCTGTCGCTCTTTGTCGTCTGTACACTTGTCACCTCAACTCTGCTCATCCACTCGCCACCCCGCCCCCAACATCTTCATTTAAACCCAGCCCAGGCCATCATCCCTCTCCCCCTCCCAGGGACTACCCAGCCCCGGCCCTGATTATCCCCTACACCTGCCCCACTCAGGCCTCTCCCCCAGTCCTCCCCCATTCACACTCCTTTGTTGTCTCTGCAGCTGTCCTCTTGGCTTTATTCATCCTTCTCCCCTCAACCCCAGGCCAGACCCCTTCTCCCTCTGACCAGTGAGCCACTCCCCTCCCCAGCTCTGCTCTGGCATTCCTCTGGGTCGGTGCCCAGCCCACTGCTCCCTCCGCCTCGCCGTTCCTTTCCGCCCAGCCCAGCCCCCTGAACACCTGCCCAGGGCACCCTCTCACACTCTCCCAGCGGGCCCAGTCTTCCCTAGTCTCTGCCACACAGCAGCCTCTTTCCCTGTCCTCGGATATTCTCTCTGCCTCCCTGTGCTCCTTTCCTGTCCTCCTGGCCTCGGCCCTCCGGACCCCACTCACTGCTTCTTACCCCCACAGGGGCCGCGGAGAAGCCATGGAGCTGAGCAGCAAGAAGAAGCTTCACGCCCTGTCCCTGGCCGAGAAGATCCAGGTGCTGGAACTCCTGGATGAGTCCAAGATGTCCCAGTCAGAGGTGGCCCGGCGCTTCCAGGTCTCCCAGCCCCAGATCTCGCGCATCTGCAAGAACAAGGAGAAGCTGCTGGCGGACTGGTGCAGCGGCACGGCCAACCGGGAGCGCAAGCGCAAGCGGGAGTCCAAGTACAGCGGGATCGACGAGGCGCTGCTCTGCTGGTACCACATCGCCCGGGCCAAGGCCTGGGACGTCACGGGACCCATGCTGCTCCACAAAGCCAAGGAACTGGCTGACATCATGGGCCAGGATTTTGTACCCAGCATTGGCTGGCTGGTCCGCTGGAAGCGCCGGAACAACGTAGGCTTCGGGGGCCGCCATATACTCGCGCCCTCCTTCCCCCCAGAGCCCCCTCCCCCAGGTCCCACGTCCCGGGCCCAGCCTCCTCTTTCCCTTAAAGACTTCTCCCCAGAGGACGTTTTCGGCTGTGCCGAAGTGCCTCTGCTATACCGGGCCGTGCCCGGCAGCGGGGGGCCCTGTGAGCGCGTGCGGGTGCTGCTGTGCGCCAACAGCGGGGGCACGGAGAAGCGGCGGCTGCTGGTCAGTGGGCTCCAGGCCGCGCCCAGGTGCTTCTTTGGGGTCAGCAGCGAGGCCCTGCCTGCCTCCTACCACCCTGACCTGGGCATCCCCTGGTCCGAGTGGCTGGCCCAGTTCGACAGGGACATGGGCCGGCAGGGGCGACAGGTCACCCTGCTGCTGGCGGCCCGGGTGCTGGAGGAGCTGGCCAGCCTGCCCGGACTCCACCACGTGAGGCTCCTGCCCCTGGCCGCCACGGCCGCCCCCAGCACACCGGCCCTGCCCAGCTCCGTGGTCCGGGCCTTCAAGACCCATTACCGGCACCGGCTGCTGGGCAAGCTGGCCGCCCTGCAGAGCAGGAGGGCTGGCGTGTCGCTGGCAGAGGCCGGGGCGGGCCTCACGGTGCTGGATGCGCTGCACCTGGCAGCGGCGGCCTGGGCCAAGGTGCCCCCGCAGCTCATCGTCAGCGGCTTCATCCAGGAAGGGCTGGCTCCCTGCCAGCTGCCCCCGGCCCCCAAGGAAGCCTCCGAGCTGCCTCTGGTCCCCAGCGGGCTGAGCCTCCAGGAGTTTGCCCGCTTTGTGGACCTGGAGGGTGAGGAGCCCTCGTCTGGAGCGTGCAAAGAGGAGACGGACGCCGAGGCCGAGGAGGGAGTTGGGGAGGACGGCTTCCAGCCCCTGCCCACCAAAGCTGACGCTCTCCGGGCTCTGGGCACACTCCGGAGGTGGCTGGAGTGCAACAGCCCCTCCCCTGCTCTCTTTGACAAATTCTACGCCTGTGAGGAGGAGGTAGAGCGGCTCTGCTGCCTGTGAAGGGCCCCTGTGGCTCCCCGAGCCTCTCCTCTCCTGTTTCCCATGGAAACGCCCTCTCTAGAAGGCAGACGGGAGGCTGGTCTCTTTCCCGTGGAAATGGAGCTCTTGTGAAAGGTGTGCAAGGGAGACACGCTGGGAGACCCAGTCTAAGCTCTGAGAGAAAGTTGTCCAAGCCTTGAGAAGAGGGGTCGAAAGATGGGGCGCCCAGCGGGGTGAAGCTAGCGCCTAGTTTCCGAACCTCTAGGGAGCCTGGGCCTCGGGAAGATGGAATTGGGGCTTTACAAACAGGCCAATCCCTCGAACTCCGTGTTTGAAACAGTTCTGCTTCTGGAAATAAAGTTTGTAATCAGAAAAGAGATCAGGGTGTTAATTTCCTGGGAGAATCGACTAAGATTCTTTCGATTGGCTACTGAGGCTTGCCGCACCTCGGCTGTCTGGGCCGCGCCGGCAGGTGACCAGCGGGACGCCCTCTCTCCCAGCAATCCAGTAGGAAGGGCTCCCAGGGAATGGGGAATCCTTACCCGCTGATAGATCCCGAGTTCTGCGGCTCTCGGACCCTGCTCTCAGATCGAGGCTGGCAGGTGGTGTTAGGAAGGAGGGGGCCAGTCTGGGGGCAGTCCAGGGAAACCAGAAGGAGCCAGAACTGGGAAGCGTCACGTGTTCATCTGACCATTTCACAGCATCTCTCCAGCAAGCCTCCTGCGTGGTGAGGCTTGCACAAATGGTGTCCCCGCTGGGCAGGACCTCGTGACAGCGGAGGTGCATCGTGATTAAAGCCTGTCACCCAGGCACGCGCACAGTCCGGTGGCCCCGCAGAGCCTGGGGAGACTCCTGGAGGGGGTGTGCCGTCTGAGCTGCAGCTTGGAGGACAGCCAGAAGAGCGGGAAGGGCAGTCCAGCACAGGGGGTGGCGGGCGCGGAGGCCGACTGGGAGGGAAGGAGCCCAGTGTGGCGGGCGGAGGCGGGTGGCGGCGGGTGGCCCCTCCAGCGCACATGGGGAGGCCTGGGAAGCAGGAGGGCTGTTTAGCTCACCAGACCTAGTGAGGGGGCACCCAAACGGTTCTCAGTCGGGATGGGGACAGGTCATTCGTGGGGGTTCTAGAATAACTGAGATGTGGAGGGTGGGTCAAAGATGTGAGAGCCACCGGCAGACAGAGTCCGAGTGGTCCAGGTGGGAGATGGGCAGCCTGAGCCAGATCGGGAAGTAGGCCTTGAAGAGGATAGATTTACTGGGAAAGGCCATGGGCCATGGGCACAGACAGACCCGGGCTGGTGAGGAGTCCAGCTCTGGCCAAAATCTTCCCGTGGCCTAAAAGGCCATCACAAGTCAGTGCGGGGCAGCTTTCGGGTTTGGGGACGCTGCGGTCCGGGACTCAGTGCCCACGGCTGCCACGCAAGCAGGGGGAGGGGCAGAGGGAGAGGAAGAGTCTTAAGCAGACTCTGTGTTGAGTGTGGACCCTTACGCAGCGACCCTGGGATCATGACCTGAGACCAAATCAAGAGTCAGACACTTAACCAACTGAGCCACCCAGGCGGCCCGGGCAGCTCACTTTTAAACCGAGCTAAGGCTGCCTGCTGGTCTTCCAAGTCCCAAATCCCGTAGGCTTCCTCACAGATTCCAGTGTGCCTACCTATCTTCTGTTATCCCTTTTCTGAAATCATCCCAGTTCTGACCTATCTCCTTAAACGTTAAAACCAGAATTATACGGGGCACCTGGGTGGCTCAGTGGGTTGGGCCTCTGCCTTCGGCTCGGGTCATGATCTCGGGGTCCTGAGATCGAGCCCCACATCGGTCTCTCTGCTCGGCGGGGAGCCTGCTTCCCCCCCTCTCTCTGCCTGCCTCTCTGCCTACTTGTGATCTCTGTCTGTCAAATAGATAAATAAAATCTTTAAAAAAAAAAAAAAAAAAAAAAAAACCCAGAATTATACGGTCTCTAAAGACCTGACCAAAGTAACAAGGAGGGGACACACTAGCCCTCTGTCCTGGGTGCTGTGTTCCAGTTAGAGCAGCTCGGCCTGATGGCCATATTTCGGCCTTCCTCCCAGAGCTTTTCTTTTAAAGCCACAAGGAACCATTTCCTTTCGTGCACTGCTGTCCTGTAACGTTCTTGGCCTGTTTGCAAGCGACTTTGTTAGCTCATTCAAACAGTATTTACTGACTTCTTTGCTTGCAGGTCAGGCGCTGTTTCCCGACCCTCCAGCTCATAGAGAACAAGACAGAAAGGATCCCTCCTCTCCAAACCCTTACTTTCTGGCAGAGGGAGATAAAGAAGAGATGAGCAAACCAATAAACGTGGTCATTTTAGAGGGAAATCCGTGCCAAGATGAGAATAAAATAATGATGTTGTCGAGAGGGGCTGGGAGAGGGGAGTTAGGGAGAAGGCCTTTGGGCTGAGTCGCAAATGGTAAGGAAGCGCCTCTGGTTCCCGAGGAAGCATCCTCTGCCCAGGGAGCAGCAGGTGCAAACACGGCTGGGAGCTGCTGTCCTGTGGTGCAGAGGGGGGGCGTGGGGGGCAAGCAGAGGAGGAGGGTGGAGAGGAAGGCAGGGGCCTCGGGGTCACATCGTTCCCCGTCATCTCAAGTAAGACAAGCAGTTCGGAGGGGGGGTCTTGGTGGGGGCCTGATTTGGATAACAGAGGAACACACGTTGTATTTTAGAAAATCGGATTCTCGTTACTGTGTGAAGCTCATATGGGAAGTGGGGGGGAGCACACGTGGAAACAGGAAAACCAAGGAAGTTAGGAAGCTATTGCATTCGGTGAGGCTGCAGAGGAAGGAGAGGAAGGAAGAGGACACCTGCTGTGCCCAACAGAGCGGAGCTCTTACCGAGGTCTGGTGTCCCCCCCCCCCCTGAAGTGCAGGCATCACCACCCGCACAGTGAGGGCAGGACAAAGTGCGGGCGTTGTTTCCGTTTATCTACGAGCCTGTGACGAGCACCCTCTCTGCTCAGAGGGCGACAGAGATGAATAAGACACAGTCCCTGTACCTAAGGAACCAGCCGGAGAACTAGGAAGTGACCTATATATAGCCTGGGGGTGGAGGGACACTAGATCTGTTGCTTTTTGTTTCTACTGATGCTTCAACTCATGAGAGTTTTTTTCTTTGTGTGTCTTTTAATTTCTGGATGTGGGAATAATTTTTTTTTAAATATCTTATTAGTTTATTTTTTATTTTTTATCTCTGAAAGACGAAGGTCTGATTTAGGGAGCACTTTCCGAAGAACGTGTAATTACTCCTACCAGGCACGAGAGGGCGCTACCGCCACGATAAATTAATTTCTCCGGGGGAGGCTGTTTCAGACCTGAAGTACCGTGAGTAGGCCTGTGGTTTCTGGTTCACAGAGGAGACTCCTACTCTTAATTTCTGTCCACCACAAGGGAGAGGTAGGTTTCTTTGTAGATTCCCTTTACTGGTGGGTGGAGGTTTTCTGGTTTACCCTTTCACTAAAGGTGTATCCTTTTCCAGAATCTTGGTTTAATTTATGAGTCTTGGGTTCAGCGCCCCTGTGGGTGTCCCTCAATGTCTAGTCTTCAGCTCCCGAAAGTTCTTTACCTCCAAGGTCTCAGCATTGGTGTGAGCCCCAAGGGCAGCTCCAGTTCCAATACCCCGATTTGCCCTTGGGAATTTCCCTCACTTCTTGAAAAGTTAGCAATGGTTTTAAAGATCGTGTTTGTAATAACAGATCTAGAATGTAGCTGCCTTGTAGAAGGAGGGCTCTAGGTAAAGTCTAGAGCACCAGTCTGCCAGAAGGGATATTGGGAAGACCGGTTTTGTTTGTTTGTTTTTCATTTACTCATTCATTCATTTGTTCAAAGCTCTTTATTGAACAACTCTTGTGTGTCCGCTAGCATTTTGATGATGAACAAAAACAGGCAAGGTCTCAGCTTCACAGAGCTCATAGCTTAGAGGAAAGACAATAATCATAAAAGAATCATACACACAAAAGCCTGTGATTCTAGATAAAGTGGAGATTACATGAGAGCACAAGCTAGTGGTTCTCAGACTGTGGCCCATGCTGGCAGCATCAGCAGGAACTTAGGAAAGCACAGATTCTTGGAGTCTCCTCAAACCCACTGATTCAGAAACCCCAGCATGGGACCCAGTAATCTGTATTTGAACAAGTCCCCCAGGTGATTCTAAACCACTGGCATAAGCCAAGGGAACTTGACCTAGACAGTGGGACTGAGGAGAGTTTTCCTAAGGAAGTGGTGATGGCAGCAGAAGGATGAGTGGGAGGTGCACAGCCAGTGAGAACTGTACATGCAAATGTCCTGTGGTGAGACGGAACGTGGTTGTTTAAGGAACCAAGAGAAGGCGAATGTCTGAGAACCTTGAAGGTTGTACAAGGAGCTTGTCCTGATTCCTCAGAGCAATGGGAAGCCATCGAGGGGGACAAGGAGAATAGGAAAAAGTTGAGTTATTTGTCCAGCTTCAGGACAGGACTGGGGCTGTGGTTTTAGGACTGAGAAAGAGACAGTGAGTCCTAGAAAACTTTAGGAGCAGGGTTAGCAGGAGCTGCGGACTCCTTTATGTGGGAGGAGGGGAGCTTCTTTGAGACCTCTGGCCTGAGGACATTTCTGGGCCACAGAGCATTGCAGGAGGAGCAGGCAGGAGGCGGGATGTGGCACTTTGGGACGCTCAAGGATGCGTGAGCAGAGACAGCCAGCAGTGTGGACCTAGGGCTCGGGACAGTGGTCAAGCTGGAAACACCAAAGAAGCATATTCGCAAACCGCATCCCCATGGCTCAGCTGTCGAGTAAGTGTGGAAGAAGTGAATTAAGCCAGAAGCGTCCCACGGTGTGTCATTTCTCCCTGTGAGCTTGGAGTCCACGCCAGTTAGCCTCTTCTAATGTCTCCTACTGTGATCACTGCTGTAAAAGTAAGTGTCACGTTTGACAGCGCGGAAACCAACGAGATGTTCTTTACGTTTGTCCAAGTCACGGGCTGCTTATACGCAAGGCTCGAACACCAGCCCCACTGTCAGCCTCAAAGCAGGTGCATTTGCTGTTTGGTTCTTAGGGATTCCTTCGATCTCAGTGAGCTCTCAGAAAGAATGATGACCTCTAACAACATGGTAATTCCTTGAGGAATCTAAACATGAGTATTACGAGACCCTGCTCGTGTAAACACATGTGGCTTTTAAAAATACCCTTGGCCAATAGGGTGCCTGGGTGGTTTGATTGGTTAAGCGTCTGACTCTTGATCTCAGCTCAGCTCTTTCTTTTTTTTTTTTAACTTTATTTTATTTGAGAAAGAGAGAGAGTGAGCGAGAGACAGAGAGAGAGAGCACAAGCAGGGGGAGCAGCAGAGGGGGAAGCAGACTCCCCGCTGAGCAGGAAGTCAACGTGGGGCTCGATCCCAGGACCTGGGATCATGACCTAGAGTCAAAGGCAGAGACACTTAACCCAATGAGCCACCCAGGTGCCCCTCTACTCAAGTCTTGATCTCAGGGTTGTGAGTTCAAGCCCCGAGCTGGGCTCCATGCTGGGTGTGGAGCCTAGTTTAAAAAAAAAAAAAGAAAGAAAGAAAATCCTTGTTCATTTCCTGCCTGATCTTTGTCTTTCCACCCTCCTTTCTTTTTTTTTTTTTTAAAGATTTTATTTATTTGACAGAGAGAGATCACAAGTAGGCAGAGAGGCAGGCAGAGAGAAGGGGGGAAGCAGGCTCCCTGCTGAGCAGAGAGCCCGATGCAGGGCTCGATCCCAGGACCCTGAGATCATGACCTGAGCTTAAGGCAGAGGCTTTAACCCACTGAGTCACCCGGGCACCCCTCCACCCTCCTTTCTAACACTCTTGTGGCCCTTCCCTGGGCCTCTGAAAGAGGAGTGAGTTGTTTTCCCGCTAATCCCAGCTCTGTTCTAGCCGCTGGGCTAGACGCCATTGTCCCTTGTCCCTCATCACCCTCGTCCTGGCAGCGGAAGGAGCGGCCCCATGGGAGGCCTGCCTTCTCTCTGGTTGTGAGTGAGAAGCTAGAGGAGAGGAGCTCCAGCCCCCAGAGACACCTCTAGAAAAAACCAGATAGGGAAAACGGACGGTACAGAGGCAGTCTCACAGGCGTAATTACTACCCCAAAGAGGATTTAACTAAAACCAAATGGTAACATGACTCATGACAAACTACAGAGGACCACCCGGACCGCCTGCTCCCTTCTTGCCCATTATAAGCCCATTTCCCAGGCACCCACTGCCCCCCGCCCCATGCCCCTAACAACTGTCGGACTACCACTGTCGCGTCCTTCCCCAAAGGCCTGGCCCCGTGGCGGGGCTGGACAGCCACTGGGGCTCCCAGACTGACCCGACATCAGGGGAAACTAAGGCACAGAAAGGGCAGTGAGTGGCTGAGACAGACCCCGTTTTTCCATCTGAGAAGCACCGGCTCCCTGAGTCCAGGCAGGAGGGGAGGCCTATGGAGCTGGGAGTTCAGCTCCTGTCTGCTGGACTGACGACTCCCTCAGCTCGAAAGGGCAGCACGTATCGGCCGGGAAGAGCACCTGGACACCATTTCTTAAACTTTAACATGTATAAAAGGCCGTGCTCCCCAGCACCTAAGCTCCTGGCCAAGGGCCTTCGGGGGTCAACACTTTGGGCCAAGAGTGAGGCATTTCCTCGAAGCCAAGAGATGAGCAATTTGCACACATTACGAATTTCTCGAGCCAAAGTCCAAGCACGGGGCCGCTGAGCTCTGAGGGAGGTGAGGGAGTGGAGGTGGCTCCCGGGCCACGAGCCCTGAGGCTACACTGTGACAGCGGAGGAAGGCAGGAGGGTGGGGGGGCAGTTGGGGGGCCACCCGCCATCGGCAGCCCAGGATCCAGTGAAGGAGACCTGATGCCATTAAGCCGAGCCCCGGTGAGCTTGAACTTTGGTGGGTGACGGTCTCAGGCCCCAGGGAGTGCAGAGCAGCCAAGTAACTGGGCTCTGGGGCCGGAGGCTCCGATGTGCCCAGGCAGGGCGTGAGGCATTCTGGCTGTGTGACCTCGGACAACTTAAACACTGTCTCTGAGCTGAGACTGTGATGATCGTTATAATGTTGTGAACTGTGATAATATGGTGATGGGTTTTGTTGTTGTTGTTTTTTTTAAGTAATCTCGGCTCTCAGTGTGGGGCTCGAACTTACAACCTCAAGATCACCAGTCTCACGTTCCACTGAAAGAGCCGGCCCGATGCCCCTATTGTGATGGTTTTGAGAGGGAGCCCCCAGTAAATGGCAAGAATTCCGGGCATTCAGGTCACCATAAGGTGGGCCCAGGTGGATCTCCGACCAGATCGAGACGTTCGTGGGTACAAACTCTGCTCAGCTTTATTGCCAATCAAGCAAACCTTCTTGTCATTGCCACTTAACAATTGAGACAAGTAAAGAAAATAAGTGCCATCAATGAGGGTGGGACGGGAGACACCCGGGGGAGGAGTGGCCCCTGACTTCTGGGACCACTCCGAGAGGGGCCAGGCAGGCAAAACCTAAGATGGGGGGACAGGATGAAGGAAGCAGGTGTGGTGGCCGGAGTGGGGGAACCGATCAGAAGTCTGACCCCTGATCTCAAGGAGCTCCCTGTGTCATGGGGCCAGGTTGAGGAGTGAATCAGAAACCAGGGGCTGTGATAGAGGCGTGTGGTGGGATGTGGGAGGGATCCGGGGCAGGGCAAGGGTTGGGGAATAAAGGAGGGGGTGGGGTGGTATGAAAACCCCACAGCCAGTGGGGAGCAAGGGGGAACTCCCTTGCCTGCCAGGAAGGACTCTGGCAGACAGTGCTCTGCCTGGGCCAAGGAGCAGGCTTAGCCAAGGGGCGTGCTGCCCTCTGCTGGCCAGGAGGGATCAAGGGCCACCCAAGCCCCCAGAGAGGAGAGGGCCCAGGAGGTGGGGGAGGTGGGGCTTTTCCCTACGGGCCAAGGGAGCCACTGAAGGATTCCGGACCAGTAGGGGAGAGAAGGCTGCCCCCCAGTGGAGGTGTGCGGGAGCACTTTTGGGGAGCAGGTGGGGGACGGGTGAGGATGTGGTGCTGGAATCCAGGGGGCGGTTAGCGCCCAGGAGAGCCGGCTCTGAGAGCTCTCTGAGGGGTGAAGTCACAGGCCGGGCCAAATGTCACCAGCAGCAGGGGCCACTGAGTGTGTTTCACAACCCTGGGGAGCATGGGAGCCAAGGCAGGTGGTGCTGGGAGCCTGAAGCCAGCCCCGGGTTCTGGAGTCCAGGAGCCCGAGGCCCTGCCCTCCACGGCTGCCTGCCCATCAGGAAAGGCCCGGCCTCTCCAATTGGAGAAGCAAGCGGGTGCGCTCCCCTTGACCTCGCATCTGGGGGGTGGGGTGGGGGTCTGGCGCGGCAGCCGGGGACGCTACCTGGCCACGCTCAGCCCCACCAGCGCAGGAGGTACTCGTAGCTGAGGAAGGTGACGGCGTTGACAGGAAAGGCGCGGGCGCTGTTGATCGTCAGCCCCCGGAAGAAGACCCCCAGGCCTTCCTGCCGGACACTGCTCGCCATGCAGTCCAGCACCCCCCGGTACACCCTGTGCTTCAGCCCCGCCATCTGCATCCGGGACTTGATCACGTCCAAGGGGGTGGCCACCGCCCAGGAGACGATGCCTGCGAAGCCCCCTGCCACCAACACCGAGGTTGAGCCTGGGGGAGAGGAAGCCCAGGCGGGTGTCAGAGCAAGAAGCAGAGACCCTCCCCCACCCAGTCCCTGGGGTCCCTCCCCATCCTCCGCGACCAAGGCCAGCTCCCCTCCCCCACTCCTCTACGTCCCCCTCCCGCTCACACAGTCCACTTACTGGGGTTCTGTCCTTCTGGCGTGGACTGGCGGCAGAGCCACTCGTAGGTGACAAAATAGATGCCCAGTGTCGGGGTGTCCCTCAGCATCAGGGCCCAGGCTCCCCGGAAGAGGCCCCGGGGCCCCTCCTCCTGGCAGATGGAGACTGCGCAGTGCACGGGTCCCCGGTACCGGGGCGGGGGGCTGCCCGGCCGCGCCCTCGGCTCTGTCTGGTTTTGTAGCCGGACTTTGATGAGGTCAAAAGGGGCCAAGCAGTAGACCTGGAGGAAAGGAAGCACCGAGAGCCTGGGTGGGGCTCCGAGCGAGGAGGATCCTAACAAGAGGACGGTGGTGGGCAGAGTAGGGCCACTCCCCCTGCGGGCAGGGCTGGGCACAGGCCGGGCACCACCCTTAGCATTGGCCCTGACATCGGGCGGCACTGCCATCTCCTTGGAAAACGGCACAGAACTTGCCTGGCACGTGCTCAGAGACAATCCTGGATTGTTTCTCCAAGAGTGGCCTTCCAAGGGGCGCCTGGGTGGCTCAGTGGGTTAAAGCCTCTGCCTTCGGCTCAGGTCATGATCCCAGGGTCCGGGATCAAGCCCCGCATCGGGCTCTCTGCTCAGCAGGGAGCCTGCTTCCTCCTCTCTCTCTCTGCCTGCCTCTCTGCCTACTTGTGATCTCTGTCTGTCAAATAAATAAATAAAATCTTAAAAAAAAAAAAAAAGAGTGGCCTTCCAAAAGCCACGGGGGAGCAGGCACCTGCAGTGACGGGGTCTGAAGGAAGCATTCAGTCTGGGTCCCTGAGACAGGTGTGACCCCTCCCCAGACCGAAGGAGGTCACTTCCGGCCTGAAGAATCGACTTTATAGATTCTTGTTCCCCGCACTTCCCGCGGGACACCTCTCAGAGGCCCCGGAGGGGGTCAAGCCCTGGGCCAGTCTTTCCTGCCTCCTAAAAACCCCCAGCCACTAGGGTCCCAACAGAAGCTGGGTGATGGTGGGCTCTGTGGGTCCTAGGACTCTCATCACCCGGCAGAGGCAGAAGGGACAAACATTTGGGGCACTGTTAGGACTTCTGGGTGGATATGGAGGGGGGCTGGGGGCTAATGTGAGGGTCAAGGATGCAGTAGGTCAAGGTCAGCTGTTAATGTCCAGATGAGAGGCACCTGGGTAGCTCAGTGGGTTAAAGCCTCTGCCTTCAGTTCAGGTCATGATCCCAGGGTCCTAGGATCGAGCCCCGCATCGGGCTCTCTGCTTAGTGGGGAGCCTGCCTCCCCCTCTCTCTCTGCCTGCCTCTCTGCCTACTTGTGATCTCTGTCTGTCAGATAAATAAATAAAGATCTTTTAAAAAATAAAAATAAAAAACAAAGTCCCGATGAGATCTGAGGTCAGGCTGAGGTTAGCATGTCATGAGGGGTTTCTGTGGGGTTTGTTTCTTTCGTGGAAAGTACATGAGCTTAGTTCCTCAGCCCTGGAAGCCGGCTCTGGCCGCGATGTTCCGACAATGGCAGACCAACTTAGCTTACTTCCTCCCATGCAGGAAGGGGGGCTGGGCTCCCTCCCTCTAAGGCGGGACCCTGATGTCATCCTTTCAGAGCCTGCGGGCAGTGCCAAGCTCGGGGCTTCTCCGGGGGGTACGCCCCTGAGTCCTGGGCTCCTGACGGTGCGGAAATGGCTGAGCCAAGGGTAGGGTAGTGAGTAGGGGCAGTTTAGGGCCCCTCCGCTCCCCATCCCAGGCCTGCAGGTGCAGTGGGATGGCAGACGCTGTCTCATTGTTTGACAGGGTCAGCCTCTGTGCACATTACAGGTTGTTTGTCATTCCCTGCCCCCAGGGCTAGCCAGAGTCACATCCTGCCTCTTCCTCCTCATCTCCACACTGAAATCTAGTTTCTACTCCAACACCCTGGGAAGCTGAATCCATGGGCTTGATATCAAACCGGGTTCCTGTTGGACCTTGAACCCGGTCCCCATCCACGAGCCTACAGTCCCCAGTTCTGCTATCTGTTCCGCTTTGCAAAGAGCTGGAGAGGAGGGTGACTTCGGAGCTGGGCCTGGCTGGGTTAGCCGCTCGCGTGGAGTCTCACTTCTCTTCCTTGTTTTGGTGGTGTGCCGGCCTCGGGCCTTGGGAAATATGCAGGCATGTGCCCTGCACAAGAAGGGGCAGAAGGAAAGCCAGGACCTGTGGGTGTCTCATGAATCATTAATTCACTGGCGTGAGCCAACTGATTATGTCCTTTGCCCTTGGTCTCTGCCCCAGAAAGTGTGTTAGGGGCCTGAGGGCAGGTGCCGAATAGATGGTGACCTCAGGCGCCTGGCTGGGGTGTGGGGTAGAGTCAGGCACAGGTCCCTCTGCCTCTGTGCTCACACCCTCCAATCAGCTGCCCCCGCCCCCGTGTCTGGAGGCCCCTCTTTCCTCCACCCCACCAATCAAAAGTCCAATCCTTAAATGCTGAGAACAAAGACCAAAACTAAATGATGGGAGCTCTTTAATGATTAATACCCAGGCCTATAAGTGAGATCTATGGACTGGGGCCTGGTTGAAGCTTCAGGCATAGGGGCTGAGCGGGGCATGGGCTGGAGGGCTGCCAGGACCACGCCAGGGCTGGACGAGTGGGGCTCGGGGCTCTGGCAAGGCTATCCGTTCTCCAGGGCAATGGATCCCCCGGGAGAGAGGTCTTCCCACAGCACTGAGCCCGGCAGACCGCTCTGGGGGTACGTGTGTGCGCGCTCACACCTGCGTGTGCGTGCTTGCAAGCACCTGTGTGTCCGTGGCCCCGCCCCTCCCTCTCACCTGCACGAAGCCTCCCGTGCAGCCAGCTAGGAAGACGTGCGCGTAGCAGGGAGGCTGGGCCCGCCGCTCCTGGTGGGAGGTCGCCGTGAGCGCCAGTAGCGTGTTGCTGTAGACCCCGAACAGCACGGAGTTGACCATGGCTATGCTTGCAATGGGGAAGCTCATTCCCTTGAAAAAGCCCAGAAGCTGTAGAAAGACAAGGCGACCTTAGGGCCAAGTGGGGGGGAGGGGCTCCTCTTTGCCCTTCCCACTCCAACAGGGTCCCCTCTGGCCAGAAACAAGTCCTGAGTCCTGCTGAAGGGAGGCTGAGGCTGGGGACAGTCTTGGGGCACAGCCAGCTCCCGGGAACCCCCAACTTTGCTCTCCTCTCTTTCAGGGGCAGAGCCCCACTGGGAGAGAAGAAAGCTGCTGCCGACCACCCAGAGGCCTCCCCCTGCCGAAGCCCCAGAGAAGCGAGACACCCACCGACTCATGGCGGTAAGTCTTAACCAAGCAGTCAAAGATGCCCCGGTATATGGTCTGGGTCTGCAGCCGCACCTGTGTGAGGAGGACAGCGCAGGCAGCCCAGGAGGGATGGGCAGGGATGGCTCCAGCCCCCGGCTCCTCCCGCTCTGCCCGGCAGGATGCCAGCAGTACAGGACTGGTAGGAAAGCTGCCCATCGGCCAGGCCCTGCTCTCGAGGCATGGTGACATTTGGTTCCGGTGACAGCCTTCATTCCTGAGCTGCCTCCCCTCGACTCACCTTTACCGTGTCAAAAGGGTGTCCCAGGACCAAGCCCAGAGCTCCTGCATGATAAGAAGATGCTATGAGAGGGACCCCTTGCACCTGACCGAGGGGAGGGGAGCTCTGGGCTAGGGAGGTGTGGGGACCAGGGGACAATGCCATTCCCAGAGGACACCCAGGCAGAAGGGAGGAGCCCGCCACGGACGCCGTGTCCTCACAGTGTCCAACACTGACCGTCCTGCTTGCTTATCTAACTGGGGCCATGGGACAGATTCTCCAGGGCTCCCACGTCCCTGCCAGCCTGACCCCTTTCTCCCTCCACTCACACCTGCTGTGAAGTACGGGGCCTTGGTCCAGACCCGCAGTATGGAACTGGGGGCCCTACGGCGTCCTGCTGCCCCCCGGGGAGGAGAGCCCAGCCCCCAGGCCACCTCCCCACGTTCCGATCTTGCCCCCCAGAGCAGATGCTGGCCCTGGATTCTTGGGCGAGGTCACAGCCCCCGGAGGCAGGTTCAGAATGTCCCTCTCTTTCTGCTGAGGGACACCCAGAAGCTGGGCTGGGCCCTCGACACAGCTGGCCTCGGCGCTGGAAACTAGGGCAGAGGCCCAGAGGGGAAGGCAGGACAGCTGCTGGGGTCAAAGGTGAAATTCCTTTCTGAGCCCCACAGGGTGGGCCTGGAGAGTGGGGTTCTCGATGAAGGTCTGCAGGTGTGTCTGGGAGAGGGCTCACCGTGGCCCTGGAGGTGAGGGCAGCATAGCTTAGAGACCCGCACCTTCCTCCCCGTGCCCCCGAGGCAGCTGCCAGGAGGCTCTGGGAGCTGGTCCCCCGGCTCCAAAGCCACCAGGACTTTGGTCTCTGTTCCTTCTATGTCCCCTGGCAGTGACAGACCGCTAGGGGGGAACGTAACAGAAGGAAGAAAAACGTCTCACCAGAGATCCATCCGGCCACAAACTCCTCCGCGGGCATTGTCTGGCAGGGGCGGGAACCGGTGGCTCCAGACAGGAGACGCTTGGAAGCGTCTGGCCGTCCCTGATCTCCCCCCCGTCGCCCGCCCGATAACCTCCCACTAATGTTTAACTCGGCTGGGAGGGTGAGCGGTGGCCCAGTGCCCAGACCTCCGCACCAGGAGGGGAGGAAGCCACCTTGGGTGGCCCTGACGGTGGAGAAGGCCTGTGCGGAGTGTGAAATCTCAGAGCAGGGATCGTGGCGGGTGGCCCGCCCCCTGCCGGCCCACGATGGCCTTGCAGCCTTGCTGCGGGACCAGGCGCCAGCCTCCAGGGCGGCCCCAGCCCGCAAGGCTTCAGTGAGCCTGTCCAGGGCAAGGCCCTGCCTGCCCGGCCCGGCCTGGCCAGCCCAACACCCTGGGAACCGGCGGCCAGGCCGGCGGAGATGGAGCATGGCCACCACGGGGCAGGCCCAGCTCCGTCCCAGTGCCCTGGGAACCCCAGAGCGGACAGTGACTCCCTAGCCTGAAGCCCTACCTTCTGGGGTGGGGGGTGCAGTTTCCCAGGCTCCCTTGCGTGAGTCATACACAGCCTCCCTCGTGCACATCCTTCTCTTCTCCGGGCCTCCCTCCCAGGGGACAAGCTGGGGATTCGGGTGTTATCAAGGGTGGCTGGTGTCTCAGCGCTGGGGTTATGAACGCCCATTTTTCTTTGGACAACAATCTAAAGTGACATGCAGGGAGACCTGCATCCCTCTCTCCTCCTCTCTGCTTCCTTCCTTCCAACCCTCCCTGCGGCCAATACACCAAGCCCGTTCTAGCATGCTTCGGATTCCGCTCCCCCGCCGGCTTCTTACAAGCTGGGTCTGCTTAAACACGCTCACTCCTCACTGTTTTTGTTTTTGTTTTTGTTTATTTTGTTTATTTTTTAAAAACATTTTATTTATTTATTTGACAGAGAGAGAGATCACAAGTAGGCAGAGAGGCAGGCAGTTCGAGAGAGGAGGAAGCAGGCTCCCCGCCGAGCAGAGAGCCCGATGCGGGGCTCGATCCCAGGACCCTGGGATCATGACCTGAGCCAAAGGCAGAGGCTTTAACCCACTGAGCCACCCAGGCACCCCATGTTTTGTTTTGGTTTTTTTTTTTTCTTAAGATTTTATTTATTTATTTGACAAAGAGAGCGAGATGACAAGTAGGCAGAGAGGCAGGCAGAGAGAGGGAGAAGCAGGCTCCCTGCTGAGCAGAGAGCCCGATGTGGGACTCAATCCCAGGACCCTGAGATCATGACCTGAGCCAAAGGCAGAGGCTTCACCCACTGAGCCACCCAGGTACCCCTCGCTGTTGTTTTGAAAGCGATATTTTACATCACTTAAAAATTCGTTGCATCTCTTTACCAATCAGATGATGGCTCACGCCTTGTGTTTCCCATGCCTGCCTGGTATCTTTATTTTTCCTGCTCCCACCCTCTCTCTCTGCCTGAGCGTGGGGGGGGGGCCAGCAGGGGCTTCCATGTCATCCAGACTGGGGTTCCCGTCTCGGCTAATCTGTGGCAAGGCCCGTGCTTCCCGAGGCTCTGTCTCCCATGTCCTTTGGGATGCTCTGGACGACATCCAAGGGGGGCTTCCGGGGTGGGGTGGGGGTGGGGTGGTGGTGGTCACACTCAGGATCACGGCTCCATGACATTTCAGTTATTCGCGGGCAGCAGGGCGAGGGAGCCCAGCGGCAGTCCTGCGGACTTGGAGGCAGGACACGGATGGACGTGGATGCACACGGTGGGGGTCAGGGCAGAGGGCAGAGCATCAGGGCAGACCCAGGCACATGGACAACCCAAGTGCTGAGGTTACTGCCGAGCACGAGTGTCTGACATGAACAGAGTTTACGGGGTGGGGGGTGCTGATGTAACGTATTGTTCACATCCCCGGTCACGGGATATTGTCAGATCCTATTCGCAGATCTGCTGAGAGGTGGGGCCGGGGCGGGGTCCTCTTTTCAGGGCACACAGATCCAAGGCGCAGGTGTCACCACCCATAGAAATCCGTGAAGTCTCCAAATGTGGGTGCCAAATTTTGGAGTCGCCCTTGCCTCCTCCCTCTGTCTCACACCTCCCCACCATCCCATAAGGAAATTGTGTTAATACTGCCTTCAAAGCAGGGCCCAAACCCTACCCTTCCTCTCCTCCTCCTCTGCTAGCGCCCTGGCCCGAAGCCACCAAGGCCTCCACTGGGTCTCCTGCCTGGCCTCCCTGCCTCCGCCCCTGCCCACTTCCAGTCTGTTCTCCACCTAGGAGCCAAAGGGATTCAGCTGAAATTTAAGTCAGACCATGTCTGCGCTTTGCTCCAACCTTGCAAGGGTCCCTTCCTGCTCAGACTGGAAACGGAAGTCCTTCCGAGGCTCTAGGAACCCTCAACGTGCAGCCCCACTGCACGACCTCATCTCTGGCCACGCCCTGGTCCCTCTGTCCCAGCCCCCCGGGCCTCCTTCTCTTCATCCAACGGGCTCCCGCCCCCAGGCTTTTGGTACTGGCTGTTCCGTCTCCCTGCTGGCCTGGTCTAGCCTGGACTCAGACCTATCACCTGCCGGGCACTCCTGGTGCCCCTTCCCTGGTTCTTCCTCTTGCTTCTTCCACGGCACCCGAGACTTTCTGATGCACCAGTGATTACCTTGTTGTCTGTCTGGGCTGCGACCTCTGGCTGTTTGTTCACTGATGTTATCCCGAAGGCTCAGCACAGCACGTAGCAGACGACAGGGGCTTGATACATATTTGGCACAAGAATGAAGGAGTGAACAGAGCGAGGAGCAGCATTAGCGGGCAGCCCCGCAGCCCGCCCTGGGTCCCCACTTCTCTCTCCCCATCTCCAAAGGCCCCCAAAGAATGTGGAGTCCCAACAGTATCCCCACCTGCCCCTCCAGATCATGCAACTCTTCGTTCCCCATCAGATACCCAAGGACCAGTCCCACTCACCCTTCCGCTTCCCCGCTGTGGCCAAAGTAGAATCCACTCACCGCTACTTCCTCACGGGTAGACGGGTTTTAGGAAGCAGGGCTCATCTCTGACGTCCTCCACCGAGAGCTGCCCCGGGCTCCTTGGGCTGCCCCAGTGCCCTTCCTTGCCGAGGGCTGGGCTGCAGTCCTCAATCTGCTAGTCGCTCTCTCCCAAGTGGCCAATCCCTTCTGTGGCCCTTGGTGGGGGGGGGGGGGGTCTTTTCCTGCTTATGAAAGCAAGAAACCAGCCCCCCTGATTGCGGAGTCTCAGGCCACTTGGCTCTAAAGGCCTGGCGGCTCTCACATCAGAATGGGCCCCGCTCTCTTCTCCCGCCCCACCCCACCCCCCCAGTTCAAGGCAGACCCACGACCCCTCTCTGGAGCCTTGCCAAAGGGCAGCCCCAGCCCTGGCTGGACTCTTCTCCTGGAAATCCCACCAGGCCCGTCTTCTGCTTGGCCGGGCAGAGCTCTGACCTCGTCCCACTCTAGCTCACAACCCCTCAAAACTCCTCATCATCTGCCAAACCCACCACACACAAACCCCCACCCCCAGGTGCCACCCCATCTGTGCTCTGACTGCCCCGGGCTTCCCTGGGGTCCTCACCACAGTCCCACAGTTCCCGCTACTGGGAACACCTTCGGGAATCCCTTCAGTGCCCTCCTTACCCACACTGGACCTGTACCAGGCTCCTTACCACACTGTACACACTGCCAGACGTCGGCTCTGTGGTTTGCCTTTTCCGATCCTGTTTTCTCGACTACGCACCTCCTGGTGTGATACAAGAATTAAAGCACTGAGAAAAGAGTCTGGTGCATTGTACCCACACCACGAACAGCAGCTACCACTACTCTCACTTCTACCCACAGGGGCCCCGAGGATGACCTGAGGAAACAGAGGGGTCTGGCACTCAGGAGGGCTCCGGAAGTGACGACCCATCTCTTCTTGCTTACAGTTTTCCATAGCTTTGAAGGCAATTCTGTCATCGTATGTAGTTGTAAACGCATGTTTCTCAGGGCACCTGGGTGGCGCAGTCAGGTAAGCAACTGGCTCTTGGTTTTGGCTCAGGTCATGATCTCAGGGTCCTGGGATCGAGCCCCACATCAGGCTCTCTGCTTAGCAGGGAGCCTGATTCCCCCTCTATCCCTGCCTGCTGCTCTGCCTACTTGTGATCTCTCTCTATGTCAAATAAACAAATAAAATCTTTTTAAAAGATAAATAAAAGAAATTACTTAAAGAAAAGAAATATGCATCTCTCCTGGGCTTCCTTCTTCCCCCTCTCTACCTCTAATTAAACCATAACTGAGCTTTCTGAGGGCAAGACAGTGCCTCACCTCCTGCCCTAGCCCAGACCCCACACCCAGTAAGCACTCAGTGGCACTGAACTGTGCTCCCACTGTGATCCGGCTGATGAAGGGAGCCCACCAAGCCATCGTCTCCTGGTCTGAGGGTCTCAGAGCTTAGAACCTGGAAAGAGATGCTTGTTTGTTTTTTTGAGAGAGAAAGAGAGAGAGTGGGGGGGGTTGCATACAAGCCCAGGGAGCTGTAAGAGAGAGGGAGAAGCAGACTCCCTCTACCCTGCTGAGCAGGGAGCCCAATGTGGGGCTCGATCCCAGGACTCCGGGATCATGACCTGAGCCAAAGGCAGACACTTAACCCGCTGAGCCACCCGGGTTCCCCTGGAGGAGATGGTGATTATTGCTCACTCTTCTCTCCAGCTCACATCGAACTTCCTTAAGTCCTTAGTTCACGCAAAGAAGACATGTTGCAATGGATTCAAGTGTGGGGTAGCATGGATCCTGGAGAGCAGGGAAAGAGCTGTTTATACTAAGGAAACTTGGGCTGGGTTAGGAGATGGGGCTGCCTTCCAGTGCCGGGGAACGAGGGCAGGGTGAGCCCACTCCCCCTTTTGCGCTGCACCCCTATCCCTGGCCATCCAGCCCATTGTTGTGACGAGAATGACTTCTGGTTCTTCCGGCTCGGGAAGGTGCCCCATGGACCTGTTTTTCTCCCTGAGATCTACACATCAGGTGTACATGCCGCTTCCCGACGGCACACAGGAGAAGAATGAGGCACAAACAAGTCAGCTGCAAGAGAAAGGGAGCAGGAGTGGAAGCAGCACGTACACATGCTGGCGTTGCCAGGACATGTTGGTGACGTGACCTTGGAATAGGCGGTTTCACACCTGTCTGTCTCTTTCCAGTCTGGGAACGGCTCAAGGTCTCCAGACTAAGATAGAGAGGACTCATGTGACTGCTCCTTGGAAAATCAAGTGTGCGTGGCCTGAGTTCCTAGCATATAATTTGAGAGTCACTGGAGGTCACTGAGTTCAACTTCTTCATTTTACAGGATAGGAAACTGGGGCCCGGAGGAGAAGGGTCTTGTCCAGGCTGAGCCCGGCCTGGGACCCAGTCTTCTGACCCCAGCGAAGAGTCCATCACCCGTCATGGCCCAGGGGCGCTGCAGTACGGCTGCTGCCTGAGTCACCTCTACCCACGACCCGGAACGAGGGGGATCCCTGACAAGTCCCAGGAAGCAACTCCCTTTCACAGGTGAGGGGACCGGCCCCAAACCACACGCGAGTGAGTCCCCATTCTCGATTTCCTCGAACCTTCGCTACACCTTGTTACGGGCCAGCGGGCAGCCCAGTGGGAGGCCACCTGTTGACCACGGCCGTGAGCAAACCCGCGAAGCCACCTGGCGGGGGGAACACAGGCTTGCCCGCGCCCGTGGGAGGAGTGAGCGCGCGGGCGCCGCGCAGGGCGCGTGCGCCGCAGCCCCGGGCTCCCATTGGCTCCTGCGGATTGGGAGGCGGGGCCGTGAGCGTCGCGTTTCCTCCGCCCCAGCTTCCGCGTCGCAGCCCCGGGAGCCGGTGCTTGAGCGGGTTCCGGAGTCCTCGCCCACCCCGGGGCGGGAGCCAGAGCTGGGGGTCGGGCTCAGACCCGGAGCGTGGGCTGAAGCGGCGGGCACTGACTCCCCGCGAGGTGAGTGCGCGGCGGCGCCCTGCGCGGGTTCCCGCCCCGGGTGGGAGGGAGGGCGCCGTGCCTTGAGCCGGCATCCCGGCCGGCCGAGCTTCGACCCCGCTCCTGACCATCAGCGCCCTGACCCCTCCCGCCAGCCTCGACCTAGAGGGGGCCGAAGAGCCACTACTCTGCCCACCGGTGCCTCTGGCTAATGCTGTTCACCTTCGCAGATCAGCCGGGACTCCGCCCTTCTTCAGTGGGAGCTTGAGGGGCTCCCCAACCCTCAATCCCTGGATCCCCCAGGAACCGTTCTTTCTCTTTCTCTCTGCAGATGGACGGGACAGAAGGCAATGCTGGGCAGCCGGGCCCCGCTGAGCGGTCCCATCGTAGCAGCGTGTCCTCCGTGGGAACCCGAGGTGGGTCCCTGTCCCCATCCCCTCCCATCTATACGGAGCTGGGGCCCCCGCCCTGGGGAAGTGGCCCTGGCTTGTCATCTCTTTCATTAGAGAGAATTTTCTATATTCATTAACAAATAAGGTCTGTGGAGGGGTGGAGAAGTGGTAGAAGACAGTCAGAGCTGCTGGGCTTTGTCACTAGGCTGTTGGCCAAGGTGGGTACCGTTCTCGAAGCCCCGTTTCTCATTTGTAAAAGGAGCAAGTCTTGCCGAGCTGTGAAATTCAAACGAAATCTCATGAATGGAAAGTGACGCGGTCAGGTTCTTTGATTTCTTTCTGGCAAACAGCGGTTTGAAAGCACGGATCATTATTTTCATTTTATAAGGAAGGAACTTGGGCCCTAGAGAGGTTATTAAGTCACTATTTCCTGGAGCCTGTCCTGCCTCAGTTGTCCCTACCTGAAACGTGAGTCTGAATCACAGCCTCCTGGAGATGATTTTATGGTCCGTCAAGAAAGTAGCGGTTACGGCAGAACAGACTGGAAATCCAAAATGCGCTTTCACTTGTGTCAATGATAAACTACGCCTTTGCCTTTCATAGGCTTCACCCCCATTCGACCCACAGCCATGTTTTGAGAGAGGGGTGTTCGCCCTGCTTTGTAGATGAAACAACTGACGTTGCTGAAGTCAGCCTGCTTAGCCAGGGCCCAGGCTAGGACTGGGATCCAAGTGTACGGGCCTCCAAGCTCCTGTCCCTTCCACAGTCCCTCAGCTCCAGGGATGGGGAATTTGAATCTGGCTGCTCTTCCAAGGGTTTCCCTTCGGCACCAGCTTCCGAATAAGAATGCTATGGGCTGTCACAAGTAAAACCCAACTTTTTAGGCTGTATTTTTCTTGGCCTCTTCTTTTTTTTTTTTTTTTTTTTAAGATTTTTTGTATTTATTTGACAGAGAGAGATCACAGATAGGCAGAGCAGCAGGCGGGGGTGGGGGGGGTGGGAGGAAGCAGGCTCCCCGCTGAGCAGAGAGCCCGACGTGGGGCTGGATCCCAGGACCCCGAGATCATGACCTGAGCCGAAGGCAGAGGCTCAACCCACTGAGCCACGCAGGCGCCCCTCTCCTGGCCTCTTTAGACCGTCCTGAAAGGCTATGGTATTGAGTCCTGAGGCGTGACGAATCCTATGGGAGCTGAGCTCTGGAAATTGCTTTACCCCGGGGGCAGCTTTAGGAACCCTCAATTCCGTCTGAGGCTGAGCCAGAGAGAGACAGCTACTCGCCTAAGGATAACAGTGGGTTGGCAGCTCTCCTGCTTCCCAGCCTGATATGCCAACTCCTCTAATCTCAGGATGGGTTCAGCCTGCCTCTGCCTCAGTCCCCACCTGTGGAATGTTCTCTGTCAAGGAAGAAGCCCAGCAGAGTCCTTGGGGCTGCCAGGAGAGTGTGTGGGAGTGCAGTGGCCAGCCTTAGTTTGAACCTTTGGGAGTTAGAGTGGGGCTAGGTTGGTCCCTGGGCCAGAGTTGCAGGGTTTCTGGGTGGTTTGAGGGTCTCGAGTAAGTCTTAACAGCGCTCTTCACAGGGTCCTTTGGGGCTGCTGGGGCACTGTCTCTGGGTGTAGCCTTGGTCACCCCAAGGTGCAGGGAGGGGCCTCCGGCCCCAATGGGGGGTAGAGGGGTCCCATGCCTAGGGAGCGGGCCCAGCTGACCCCGCCTAGCCTCCGTTGCAGCAGCTGATGTGCTGGTGTACCTGGCGGATGACACAGTGCTGCCCCTGGCCGTGGACAACCTGCCCTCGCTCAGTGCCCATGAGCTGCACCGGGCTGTCCGTGAGGTCCTGCAGCTCCCGGACATCGCCCTGGACGTCTTCGCGCTCTGGCTTGTGTCCCCTCTGCTGGGTAAGGCTTGGCAGTGAGAAGCCCAGGCTGGAGGGTCAGAAGGGCAGTGACCAGGGGCCGGGGAGGGGATCGCTTCTGAAAGCTCTGGCCGCTGTGCATCAGGAGAAGGTGGGACCTAGGTGTGACCTACAGCTCGCCCCCACTTTTAGGCCCCAGAGCCCCGAGAGGACGCCTGGCTCTTCTGCTCCCCCCTTTTTTCTCTCTGCTTGTGGCCGAGGAAGGGTCAGTCCTGGTCCTCAGCCTCTGTGGTGCTGGAGCCTGGGGCATCAGGCAGAGCAGGACTAAGGGACAGGGAGGGAAGGGATCCATGCTCGTGGAGCACGTGGTCTGTGCCGCAGCCTGAGTGGGCATTTCTTGAGCGAAATCCCTCCTTACCCTCATGGCCCCGCTCTGTGTTGCAGATGAAGAAGTTGGCGGTTTGGAGTGATGGGTTCCGTGAGTAGTAGGAGTCAGATCAGAGTGGAAGGGGGTCAGAGGAGAGGATGCCCCAAGAGGCGCCAGGGCCAGGCATATCTGCTGAGCTGAAATACTTTCCTTTCTTGTAGAGGAACCGGGGCAAGAAGCGGGTGACTGGTCCCTCAGGGCCCCTAGCGGTTACTTCTTTCTTGACACCAGTGGGATTTGTGCCTCTGCCCTACAGGGAGGATCTCTCCCAGCCTAGTGGGGGAGGGAATGCCCCTCCCATGTGTTTCCATCCTGTCCGTGCCCCCCCACCATGGAAGCTTCCTGTACAGCTGCTGCTCTCACCCACTCTCTTCCTGCTGACACGTCTTCTCTGTCCGTTCCCCACTCAGCTCAGCTGCCCTTTTCTCAGCCTCCGGGTCTTGGCCCAAATGGTGGGCCCCTTGGTTTGTATCTTTGGGAAGCCGGGGGTGGCTCGCCCCTGTGCTGCCTCAGGCTCCCTGTCCCCGCAGCTGGGCCTCTTGTCTGCTCCTCCTGCTTCCTCCGCCCCCACTCCCTCCTCATCGCATTCCTGCTCCCCCCCACCCCGCAAGAACATGAATGGGCTGCCTGTGTGGCCAGCAGGGTCACTCTGGGCCACCGCCCTGTTGGGAACGAGGGTGGCTAGAGGCCCCGGCATGAAGTCAGCGCCCACTTGGTTCCCAGGCTGGGTTTCAGGAAGGCCGAGAGGCCATTTCAGCGCTGACTCAGGTCCCTCGGAACCCTTGGCTGCCCCCGACTCAGAGTGGGGTAAGCAGTGACAGATGGCCCAGGGCTCTAGGGTAGGGGCAGGGCGCTGTTGGCTGGAGCCACACCGCAAGCTGGATGTTCGGGGAGTTTGTCCTTCTCAGTGCCCTCGTCGCTCTGTATGGAACCAGTTCCAGGGACCATCAGTTTCATTTGGGTGAAAGTCTCCAGATGGGAAGGCCCCATCGGAAAGCATGTGGGACCACGGGGCTGGTGTCATGCTGTGATCCTGGGAGTCCTCTGAGCTGCTGGGGTTCGGGATCAATGCTGGGCCACGGGCAGAAGGAAGGGCACCGTTGTCCCGGGTCCACTCCCCTCAGTGTCTTCAGGGGTCCCAGCTGGTCAAATACCCTGTTCACCTCACAAGTATGTGTAGAACCACACACACACACACACACACACACACACACCCCTACCATGCTGGCTGGCACTCTAAGCACTGGGGACACTGGGAAGCAGGACTAAAGGTGTCCCGCTCTCAGGGTCCTCTCAGTCTAAAGTCTGGTACAGGAGCTCGGGTCCTGGTTTAGCCGCTAACTCTTGGGGGCCTTAGGTGAGCACTGTCCCTCTTTGGGTTTCAAGTTTTCCACCTGTCCTTGGATGGTCTCTGTGCCGTCCAGCTCTGGTGTCCTGGGAGCGTCCAGGCAGAGAGCCCACAGTGGCCCCCCCGGGTGACCGGGTCGGTGGGGTTGCAGAGGGAGACTCTCCTGGAGGGGAGAGGACGCTGCTGCTGGGGGTGCATGGCCAGTCCCCCTTCTGGGGAGGGGTGAGGCAGGGGTGGGGACAGATGGGTGTGGTCAAGGATCCACGTTGGAAATAAGGGTTGAGGAGCCACTGGGGAATCTGAATGGGAGAAACGGAGAAAGGGGTGTGAGGAAGCTGATTGCGGGGGGGGTGCTGCGGGCAGGAGGGAGGCCAGTGTGGGGATTTGTGGCTCCTGTTTTGGGTTAGCATCAGGGACCAGATGGAAGTCCAAAGAACAGAGATGGGGACTCTTAGCTTTAAGCTGGCGGGATAAGGCACTGGGCCCTCTGCTGGGGGGTCAAGAGGGGAGATAGGGGTCAGAAGCGAGTCGGAAGGCAGGGGAAATCAGGTGACGGCGTAGATGTTGCCATTCCCTGCTCCTTGACCTCCGGAAGCCATGCTCATTCATCACTGATAGCTTGGAAATCACCTCTGACTTCTCAAAGGCCATGGTCACTGGCACAGGAGATGAAAGCTCTTTCTCGTTACCGTTGAGTCTTGGGCCAGCTGGCTGCCCAGAGTCAAGGGGCTGGGCATGAGCGGTGCACTTGGCCATTCTGCCCACCTCCGTGAGGGCCTGTGGACGGGCCCGAGGTACGGCAGTGAATGGGACAGAGCCACTCTTGTTGAAGTGACCTGAGGATTCACTGGCTAGTGGGGCAGTGACAGGGGGTGACATCAGATAGTGGTAAATACCGTAAAGGTAACCAAATCAGGGTGCAGTTGGCGTGGAAGGTGCCTTGGTAAAGGGTCTGCAGAGGGAGACACTAGAACTAAGACCTAAGCCAGCCAGCCACATGCGGGTCTTGGGGGAAGAGAGTCTGAGGCAGGAGAAACAGCAAGTGCAAAGGCCCTGAGGCACCGACGAGCTGGGAAGGTTCAAGTGACTGAAGGGAGGCCTATATGGCAGGAGCAGAGTGGGAGAGGGAGCAAGAGGGAGATGAGCTGGGGAGCCGGATGCATGAAATGGACGGCTGGCGCTCCTGGGGGAGATGCCGGACGTGGGGCCGGCTGAGGGGGAGGCCCAGGCTCTGCCAGGGGCAGGGGAGGGCGGCCCCTCGGGCCTTGGTTACCAGCTTTGCATTCTGCTTCCTAATGGCCCTGGGGGATTCATCTGTACCTGCATCCCTGGCACCTTCCGTCAGCCGTAGCCTCTCCGCTCCAGCCGACCCTCGGTGCCAGAGGGAACGGTCAGAGGCTGGCGCTGCTTGGAGCCTGACGCTCTCTCCCTTGTGTGACTTCAGACAAGTAACTTAACCTCTCTGAGCCTCATTTCTCCCTACACATGAAATGAGGGTAGTGTTACCACAGGGCAGATGCACATCATCTACTTGAAGTCCTTCTGGAAGCTTCTACCCGCTCAGTTAATGCTGGCCATGACTCGGGCACCAGGGCAGAGGGGTTTAGTCAGTTGAGTGACCCACACTTGGTTTCGGCTCAGGTCGTGAGATCGAGCCCCGCATTGGGCTCCGTACTCAGTGGCAAGTGGGGGAGGCAATCCGCTTGAGATTCTCTCTCTCCCTCTGACCCGCCCTCCCCACCCCCTGCATGTGCGCACACACGTGCTCTCTCCTCCTCTTTCTGTTGCTCAAATAATAGATAAATAAATCTTAAAATAAAACAAAGCTGCCGGCCACGACTGCCACCACCATGGCTGTGTCCTCGCGGGGCCGTCGTACCGCTCCGAGGCGCAGACGAGCCACTTCCTCTCTTCCGCAGAGGTGCAGCTGAAGCCCCGGCACCGGCCCTACAAGCTGGGCCGCCAGTGGCCGGAGTTGCTACTGCGCTTCACTGACGCGCCCGACGACGACGTGGCCGCGGGTTAGTGCTGGGCCCACCTGGGCCTCCCCGGGCGGCCACAGCCGCTCCGGGCAGCCGAGGCTCCTCGATGCCGGAGGTCGGGCCCAGGGAGCGGGGAGGCCGAGCGCTTCCAGGGGCGGGGGGGAGGGCAGTCCCTCGGGCCCCTGGGCCTCAGTTACCAGCTTTTACGGGTTCCTTGGGGGGAAGCCAGGAGAGGGTGGCGTGGGGGGACAGCAAACACGTCGAGATAAGCCAGGTGTCCCACTCTCGGGACGGCCCTCGGGTTCTGGCAGTCGTGGTGCGGGAGGGCGGCACCGGACCTGTGCAGGGAGAGGGCTGGGCCGGGCTGGGGGGGGCCAGGCAGTGACCCCCAGCCTCTCTCCTCAGATGAGCCTTCCCTGCAGTTCCGAAGGAACGTGTTTTTCCCAAAGCGGCGGGAGCTCCAGGTGAGGCCGTGAGCCCCGGGTGGGACCACCCATCTCCGGTGCCCTGTGTCCCTAGACCCCTGGACACGGGTGCGGCGGCCCAGCTGAGCGGCCCCTCCCCACCCCACCGGCCCACAGATCCACGATGAGGAGGTCCTGCGGCTGCTCTATGAGGAGGCCAAAGGCAACGTGCTGGCCGCACGGTACCCGTGCGACGTGGAGGACTGTGAGGCCCTGGGCGCCCTGGTGTGCCGCGTGCAGCTCGGGCCCTACCAGCCGGGCCAGCCCACAGCCTGCGCCCTGAGGTGAGGGCCGGTGTGACCCGAGGCAGGGGCCCGCGGTGGGGAGGGCTGCCCTGGAACCCTACTTCCAGGTGATCTTCCAAGATCTGGAGTCAGGAGACCTCGGCCCTAAGGCTGGCCCTGACACTGTGTGGCCTTGGGCAAGTCACCCCTTGCCCTCTCTGAGCCTCCTTGCCAGCTTCGTCCCAAATTCCAGGTATGAGGCTCCATTCCTCACACACCAGCACGCTGGCTCTGTGCTTCCGTCTCCTCAGCCACGCTCCTCACTGTGCAAATTGACTGTGCCCTGGGAGCAGACCAGGCCGCTCTCTGATCTCCGTGAACCATGATCCTGAGGGTCACAGATAAACGCGGTGGAGAGAAACTTCAGCACGGCCTGTTCCTAGGCCCCGCCCCCCAGCAGTGCAGGGAACAGTGTTGGAGGAGGTGATGTGCAGAGACAGGGCCCTGTGCCGGGGGGACTGGCATCCGGGGCCTCACACAGACCACCCTGCTCACCGAGCCTGAGGGTTCCCGGCAGGGGCTGGTGGCCAGAGGAAGCCCGGCCCTGGGGCGTGCCTGCTGCTGTTGCCCCTGATGGCCAACGCAGCCCAAAATGTGTCTATCTGAAGGACTTTGTCGGCCCGAGTAACGGAAAGGTCCAGAGGTGGTCCAGGTGTAGCGGGCTCCGGCTGGGTCCCCAGACACCTGTCCTTGTTCCCAGGGCACAGCCCCATGCGCTCAGGGCCAGCTCGCGCTCAGGCAGGCCAGGGAGCCACAGCAGTTACGTATTGGCGGGAGAGGTCTCTCCCCTCACACACCAGAGTCCTCAGACTCACTCCGACGTCCCCTTCCCCTGGCTGAGCCTCAGGTCCACCCAAAGGGGACACCATGGCCAGGGTGCTGATGGGCGAGCCCTGAGCCTGCGCAGACCCGTGGATGGGAGTGGGGAAGGCTGGGTTTCTAGATGACAGGCGAAAGCTATTGCTGGAAGAAGGGATGTGGGGGCACAAGCAACAAGTGCCCCCAGGAGCCCCGAGAAGGGTGATGGCCCCCTAGACACCCCTCCTCATACCACCCTACCTCAGCCCTCCCTCTGGCCCAGCCCGCCTTTGCCGGTGGCCTGGGGCATTTTGTCGTGCAGAAGGCACAGCAGAGCCCCCACCCCTCTGAGGTGAGAATGGCATCCTCCGCGACACTCGGTGCCAGGCCCAGGCCAGTGCACTACCATGCAAGTAGCAGTTAGCATCCTTATTTGATCCATGGAGAACCTCCGAGAAGGTGCTTGCTGCTCCAAGACAGAGCTCCGGCTGAGTCGGCCTCGTGGCCAGCGCACCACCCGCACTGCCTGCCCGGGAGCCTCGCGGTTACCCCGGGCTGCCTGCTTCACGGTTGTGTTACTGGAAACCTCTTTTCTTTCTCAAACCTGTGCTGACAGATTTTGGGTTGGTGGTGGGTTTTGTTTTTGTTTTTAATATATCCGTGTTTGGCAGAAAATACGTGGAAAGCTGTAGGTCACTTGCCTCACGGTTTTTTCTTTGTCAGAGTTCCACTAACTCAGAAATCTAAACTTTCCTGACTCAGGGCCGGGGCGCTGTGCTGAAACCCTCCAGCCACGGGCTGTCTGGGCGGGGGGCCTGGTTGCAGCTCCCCTTTTGGTCTCCTGGCCTGCCCTTTAGGCCAGTCACCCACCAGGCGTGCTTGCTGGGCCCGCGGTGCTGGTCCGGAGCGGTGCTGGTCCGGGGCCTCGCTTGCCCTTGCCCAGGAGCAGGCCACACCCTGAGGCCCTCAGCCCCGGAGCCCCTCCTCATGCCGGGCCCCCATCTTCCTTCCTCTGCAGGGAGAAGCTGGACTCCTTCCTCCCCGCCCACCTCTGCAAGCGGGGCCACGGGCTCTTTGCTGCCCTCCGGGGCCGAGGGGCCAAGGCCAGCACAGGCGAGCAGGGACTGCTGAGCGCCTACTGCCAAGTGAAGGAAGCGGCCGGCAGTGACGGCGAGCACGGGGCCTCCCTGAGCCCCCACTACCGCGCCTACCTCCTCAAGAGCCACGAGCTGCCCTTCTACGGGTAAGCGACAGCCCAGCACTCTCTCTTGGCCTTGGCCAGCACAGCCCGCCAAGGTGCCTGTCCCTGCGTCATCCAAGCTCTATTGTCATGTGAGGTGTGTCTTCACACCAGCACCTTGGGCCCCACGGGTACGGAGCTGGACGCCTGTCCTCCCCTCGCTCCCGTCACAGGCCAAGCCACCAGACAGGTCCTCTGCCGCCACCTGCCACAGCCGCGGGGTGGGCAGACCTGCTGACCTGTTGAGCCAGTTCTGCCCTCACACTGTCCACAGCGGCTCGGCGGCTCTCGTTTACCTACTGGTGGCTCCTCGGTGCTACCGGTAACTCGGTAGCAGAGAGGCCTGGCCCGTGCCTGGTGAGGCTGACGTTCCGGGGGGACAGGAGACGGCAGCAGAGGTGGGAACGGACTGCAGGACGGCAGGGGCCGCAGCCGGGTGACCGGTGAGGACAGCGTGACAGTACTCCGCTAGGGAGCTGCGGCTCAGGCCAGGCGGTGGGGACATCGGCAGGGAGACGTGGTCAGGTGCCGGAAACGCTGCGGGCAGAGTAGGCAGAATTTGCTGGACAGACGTGCGGTGGAGCGAAGAAGACAAGGAGACGGGATGCCACGGGGTCTGGTCTGTGCGACCGGAGGATGGCGTCGCCAGCTGAGCTGGCCCGGGCCAGGGCGCAGGCTGGGGAAGGTCGCGGGTTTGGTTGTGGATGTGTCCATCTAGAGATGCTCGCGGCATACTCGGGTGGCCATTCTGAGCGGACGTGTAGGTTTCTGAGTCTAGAGTCGGGTCATAATGGGTGGGTATCAGCATCTGGGTGGTTTAAAGCTGGAGCCCCAGGATTTGGCCGAGGAGGTGGGTGTGGACCAGGCACACGGAGGCCCCGGGCCGGCGAGGCGGGCAGGCGGGTCTCTACAAGCCAGGCCAAGGGGAGTGGCAGGGCAGGAGGAAGTGACCGGGCGTCCTGTGCTGCTGCTTCCCTATGTGGCCGATAGTGGACCTTGGCTCCAGCATCACGGGGTAGCACGGGGTGGAGGAGGAGTGAGAACAGACCGGAGACAGCAAGTGTGACCAGCGCCTTCAGGGGTCAGCGCCATGGAACGGAGGCAAGAGATACAGCGTTTGTGACTGGAGTGGGAGAGAAGGTCTTTAGTTTTTACGGTGGGTGAAGGGTGTGTGTGCAGACAGCGATGGCGGGTGAGAGTCGGGTAGACGAAGACAGGCAAGACAGCTTCTCTGGGTCACTTCAGTGATCTGTGAAGTCGGCATCTCGTCATCGCGGACCTTGTCGAGGTCTTGAAGGAGCAGGGACAGGAGTGAGGCTCTTCATGGGAATCAGAGGCAGCACGTGCTTGTGTCCAGGCCCGCCTCGGTGCAGGGGTGCAGGCAGTCACAGAGCGGGACTCGGCGTGGGCTCTGGCTGAGCCTGGTGCAAGCGGGCAACGGGCCAGGCAGCCATGGGAGGGTGAAGGACATGACAGGACCGGGGAGAGGGTGGCAGCTCAGTGAGATGGCATGTCTGGGTCCCTACACCGTACCCTTCCCAGTGTCGAGCCCCAAGGCCTCCCAGGGTGGCTGCTGCTCCCTCATGGGCCCCCCACACAGGTGCAGCCGGATCCCACTGCTGCTGAAGGGTCTTGGCCTGACAGTGGGCTGCAGGGCTCTTCCCACCCTACCATGGCCTGGCCGCCTCCTATAGCCTCAGCCCGAGTCCTGGGGCTCCTGGCTGTTCCCCGGATGTAACTGGCTACCCCACACCCAGATTCGTGCTCTTCCCTCCTTCTGCGGTGCACACCCTCCCCTGTGCCCCGCAGTTCCTCCCCTCCCGTTCACACCTTTCTGTCCTGCACGACCAGCACCGATGCCGCCACTTCCAGGAAGCCTTCCTCCCACCCCACTCTCAGTTTTCATTGAAACTTCAGTTACCAAAACAGCTTAAACGTCTCATGTGCCCGGGACAGGGCCTGGCCAGAGCACCGTGGCAGCAGAGCCCAGACCCTGGACCGTCTTTTCCTGGTGCCTGAGGTGACAGGCTAACAGCGGTTCCCCTCCCCAGGTGCGCCTTCTTCCACGGTGAGGTTGACAAGCCGGCCCAGGGCTTTTTGCACCGGGGCGGGCGGAAACCAGTGGACGTGGCCATCAGCCTGGAGGGCGTGCACGTCATTGACAGCAGGGAGAAGGTACCTCTAGCTCACCCAGGGTGGGAACTGGGTTGGGGGGCAGGGGGCCTCCCTGGAGATGGCGTGGGGTCCTTACCCAAGCCTTCACGGTTCCCCTGGGCCCGTGGTTGGCCTGGAGGCAGACTGGGTGGCTGGTCTGTTCTCCCATCCTCTGATGTCCCTGGGGCTTTCGGGGCCATCCGCGAGCTTCCTTGGGGTCTGCTCTAGATCAGCCTCTCTGGCTAGCGGGCAGGGGGAGGCTGCAGCTGGGATTAAACCTCTGAGTGGAGGGAGTCTGGCATGGTCTGGCTGCTCTGTTGGACCAGTGGCTGGAGACTAGTTTGCATTTTCCAGAAAAGCCTCAGGACCAGCAGCTCTCCTGAGTCCCGCTTCTCCCCGCCACCCCCCACCCTTCATGTCTGGCACAGGCTGACTCTTGGTTCCCTGTGTAGAAGGTCGTGTCAGCATCCCACCCCGTGGGGTGATTTCTTTGCACTTGGGCAGGAGTCTCTCCAAACCAGCAGGAAGGTGTGGGGTGACTGCTGCTTGTCTCCAGAGTGGGACCCCAGCACCTCCCTGTGCCGGTGCTGGGCCCAGAGCCCAGGGGCTCGGCCTCCTGCTGAGATGCCACCCAGCTGGGCTCTGGGTCAAGTGAGGGAAGATGCGGGTGGGAGGGGCGACCTTCCCAGCTGTCTCTAGAGTCAGCCTCGGAGGTAAATAGCCTGGCCGGGTGTCCCCTCCTGGTGGCCCCTGAGCAGGATGGGGAGAGGAGGGGACTCTGCTCAGCCGAATCCAAGCCCCGCGTCTCCCTCTGGGCAGCACGTCCTGCTGGGCCTGCGCTTCCAGGAGCTGTCCTGGGACCACACGTCCCCCGAGGAGGAGGAGTCTGTCCTATGGCTGGAGTTCGATGGGGACAACGAGGGCACACCCGTCAACAAGCTCCTCAAGATCTACTCCAAGCAGGTAGTGGGTGTCGCCTGCACGGGTAGGGATGGGGTGGCCAGGATTCAGGGCGCCCCAGACTGTTGGAGGCTCCAGGCTGACCCACAAGGGGGTGAGCCGGCTGCTGAGGGCCTGGGGACCCTCAGCATCCGCTGAGGACATCCGCTGAGCCGGGGCCACCATTGAGAGTCAGAAGGCCTGGGCCTCCCGGTGCTATGTGAGCAGCCCACACTGCCCCCCGTCCTCAAGAACCCCCGGGAGTTGGGTGCTCTCGGAGGAGGAGCGGGCGTGGCAGGGCGAAGGCCCCACCGTGCCTGGTGGTTCACTCCGGTCACCCAGCCCTCACCCCCGCCCCTCCTGCTCCCAGCCCCGTTCATGGCGCAGGCCTCCCTCCCACACTTCGTCCTTTCGTCTCAGCACTGACATGGGTCGGGACTCCTGTCCCCAAAAACACACCTCCACCCCAGCCACCATCTGGGGTCTCTGGACCCTCCCCTCCTCCACGGCGCCCGTCTGCAGCCAGCCCGCACCCCTGCACCTCCCAGCCGCCAGCCCAGTGGCCCCTGCTTTGCCAGAGTGCACGCATCTCTGTCCTCCATCCCCTCTCAGCTTGACCGTGAGCTCTTGGACCCTCCTGTCCCCTGCCATAGCTCCTGTGACCCAGTGCCCTAGCGTCCCTGAGCTCTTCCCTCTCACAGCTCTGATACTGGGCTCGTCCCACCTTTTTGCCGATGACTCCATAATTTCTACATCACTAGGCTAGACCTCTTTTTTATTTTTATTTTTAATATTTAGTTTATTTATTTGAGAGAGAGAGAGAAGGGATGAGCAGGGTGGAAAGGGAGAGGGGGAAGCAGGCTCCCCGCTGAGCAGGGAGCCCGACGCGGGGCTCGATCCCAGGACCGAGCCGAAGGCAGCGGCCCAACCCACTGAGCCACCCAGGCGCCCCTCCTTATGTTTTTGTCCTTTATTTTTCAGTCCGTTTCATTGAGGTATAATTTACAGCCATGTTAGAGTCCGTGCTGATGCATTAACGTGCCTGTGTGACCGGCACAGTCGGGTGGAGAACAGCGGATTTGCTAACATCTTCCCAGCTGCGACGTGTCTGTTCACAGCTTTTGTCAGTTTTTTATTGGGGTTACTTGCATCGCCCCCCAGTGTCTGCATGGCTTTTGTTGGCATCTCCCCCCCCCCGCCCCCAACCCGGGAGCTCCAGGCGCTCCGCACCCTTGCCTAGCACGTGGTCTGTGCCAGTCGTATCTGCCAGTCCCACAGATGCCAGGGGGTGACCTGCCACTGCCACTTCCATGCCCTTGTCCTCATGACCCGTGATGTCGAGCACCTTTCCGTGTGCTTATTCACCGTCCAGACATCGTCTCTGGCGGAGCGTCTGCTCAGATCACCGGGCCGTGTTTCCACTGGCTTCTTTTCTTCCCAAGTTGGGAGTGATCGTTCTGTATCTGGCATCCTTTATCAGATACATTTTGCGAATCTTTTAGCCTGTGATTTGATTTTTCATTTTCTTAATTTTTTTGAAGAGATGTTTTTAATTTTGATGGAGTCCATTTTATCAATTGTTTTTTTTTCTCTTAGAGTTTGTGCTTTGGCTTCCTAGGAAGCCTTTGCCTAACTCCAAGTCACAAAGATATTCTGTGTTTTCTTCTAGAAGTTTTTTAGTTCTTTTTTTTTTTTCTTAAGATTTTATCTATGGGCACCTGGGTGCCTCTGTCAGTTACTCGTCTGCCTTTGGTTCAGGTCATGATCCCAGGGTCCTGGGGTCCAGTTCTGCATCCGGCTCCCTGCTCAGTAGGGAGTTTGCTTCTCCCTCTGCCTCTGCTCCTCCCCCTGCTTGTGCTCTCGCCCTGTCTCTGTCAGATAAATAAATAAAATCTTAAAAAAAAAAAAAAAAGATTTGGGGCACTTGGGTGGCTCAGTTGGTTAAGTGTCTGCCTTCAGCTCAGGTCCTGGGATTTAGCTCTGCGTTGGGCTCCCTGCTCTGTAGGGAGCCTGCTTCTCCCTCTCCCTCTCCCCCTGCTTGTGCTCTCTCATGCGCTCACTTTGTCTCTCTGATAAATAAATAAAATCTTTTTAATAACATAAAAAGATCTTTTAAATAAATGAAATTAATAATATTGATATTATATTAATATTACTTTGTAATATTAATATATAATAAATCTTTTTAATAAATAAAAATATTCTATGTATTTGAGAGAGAGAGAGAGAGCGCACGCACGTGCATGTGGCGCACAAGCGGTGGGGAGGGGGCAGAGGCAGAGAGAGAGAGAAAAGCAAACTCCCCACTGAGCAGGAAGCCTGACATGGGGCTTGATCCCAGGATCTGGAGATCATGACCTGAGCTGAAGGCAGACACTTAACTGATGCCCCCAGAACTCTTAATAAAATTTCAGAAACTAGACGTTTTATAATTTTAAGTCTGTGATCCATTTCAAGTTGCTTTTCTATGTGAAGCGTGATAATGTAGCTCAAAATTCTCTCCCTTTTTTCTTTCTGTTCCAGTGTTGTTGAAAAGATTGCCCTCTCTTCATTGAATTGCCCTTGTGTCTCGGTTGCAGTTCAGTTGGCTGAGGGGTGTGGGTCTGTTTCTGGATTATCTGTTCTGTGCCCTTGATCTCTGTGTTTATCTTCCACTAATCCTACTGTATTGATCACTGAAACTTCATAGTAAGTCTTGAAATCAGGTAGTACAATTTCCAGAACGTTGTTCTTTTTCAAATTGTTTTTGACTATTCTCATTCCTTTGCATTTCCATTTAAATTTTAGGATAAACGTGTTGATTTCTACCCTTCCCCCAAAAAGCCTCCTGGGATTTAGATTAAGATTACATTGAATCTGTAGATTAATTTGGAGACAGTTGACATCCTAAGTCTTCTAGGCCATCGATTTGTCCGTCTCCATTTGTCTTTGATTGTTTTCACTAACATTTTATAGTTATCAGCATACAGATACTGAATGTCTTCTATTTTACTTACCCCTAAGTATTTCTTTGCTTTGCTTTCTTTCTCTTTGTGGTGCTACCATAGATGGCACTTTTTAAAATTTATTTTTATTTATTTGTTTTTTAGTGACATAAAAGTGTATTCTTCTCTCACGTAACATTATGGCTAGGCGGTCTAGTCCAGATCTGTTATTGTGAACTCAGAGTCCTTTAATCTTATTGCCTGCAATGCATATTCTCTTAATCTTAAATTCACCTCATGGGGGGGGTGCCTGGGTGGCTCAGTCATTGAAGAGTCTGCTTTCAGCTCAGGTCATATGATCCCAGGGTCGTGGGATTGAACCCACGTCGGGATCCCAGTTCTGGGGCAAGCCTGCTTCTCCCTCTCCCACCCCTCTGCTTGTGTTCCCTCTCTGGCTGTCTTTCTCTGTCAAATAAATAAAATCTTAAAAAAAAAAAAAAAAAAAACACCTCATGGTCCAGGATAGCTGCTTCAACTCCAGCCATCACATCTGCATGCTAGACAACAGGAAGAAGAGGAAGGGAGGAACACCGTGACTTTTCATTTCAGTTTTCAGTTGTTCATTGTGATATGTAGGCATGGCAGCTGATTTTGTTACCTACATACTGATACATCCTGCCACTTTGTTAAACTCACTCACTGGTTCTAACAGTTTTGCTGCAGATTCTTTGGGGTTTTCTCTGTAGACAGTTGTGTCATCAGTGAACAGGGACAGTCATGTTCTGGCCTTCCAGTCTGTGTGCCTGTGTCTGTCCGGCCTGATGGCACTCTGTTGGACGTCTAATACCGTGCTGAGCAGGTGTGGGCAGACATCCGGATGTGCTCCTGACCTCGGAGGGAATTACATTCATTCTTGCTCTAAGTTAGTATATTGGCTGCAGGTTTTTCAGAGACACCGTCGTCAGGTCGAGGAAGTTCCCTTCTGTTCCTGGTTTGTCAAGCTTTATCTCGGATGGATATTAATTTTGTCACACGTGATGTAGTTTTAATGGCGGGCTCCCTGCACCTCGGGGAGCGTCGTGCTGTGATTGAGGCTTTGTCCCAGGGGCCTTAGAGGGCTCCCTGTTTGGCTTACAGCCCGGGGCCTCTGTCCCCGCTGGCTGCCCGCCTGTTCTCCAGCCCACTGCCTGCTCTGCGTGTGGGGTCTCTCAGTGACGAAAGGAGGCAGCTGTGGGGAACGGGTGCTGGCTGGGTTGTGTTCCTTCAGGGAGGCCTCGGGCTGCACTGGATGGGGGCAGATACCAGCCACGTCGCTGTCCCCGTGGGGCCATCAGCCTGGCCGCTGACCCTGCTCCTCCTGTCGGTCCCCTTCTTGGGCATATGGATCCGCCTCGGTCGCTGCCGTATCCCACGGCCTGTCACTGCACCAGCACGGGATGGGCGCTCGGTAACCCAGGGACGCCGCCCGCTGACAGCTTTCTGTCTCTGGACCCATCTGACCCCTAGGGTCCCCATCACGTGGTGTCCAGACCGTGCTCACTGCCATCCGGTCACCTCCCCTTTTCTGGCAACAAGTGTTACACGTCAGGTTTGTTGAGAAGGTAGCGTGGTTGAAGAAGGGCCCGGAGGGAGCCACCCACCCGCACCCCGTGGTCGGACCACCCCCTTCCTCATCGGCCTGCAGGTTCTTCTCTCAGACAAGTCTCCTCCATTCCTACAACCCAGAAAGCCCCGCCTGGGCCCTCTGCCTCCCTTCCTCGCCCTCCAGTTACCGCTGAGCTCCCCCCCCCCCCCGCCCCCGGCCCGATGGCAGCAGCCTGGGGCGCTTGGCCTTCCCGGCCTGGGCCTTCTGCCTAGAAAGCTCTTTCTTACCCACCCCGCCTCCCAGAGCTGAGACGGGGACCCCTGCTCCTCCCTTAGGACTGACATCCATCAGGACTGCCCTGTCCCCCGGCCCACAGGCACCTGACTCTCCCCTTCCCCTGCCTTTCTGGTGTAAGTGGTGTTTGTTTCATCTCTGCCCCACCCCCAGCAAAAGGGGGGGTCCATCCTGCTCCACAGAGTACGGAAAGGCTGGGTCTCGGGGAGACCTCAGGTGGCCCCTCTCTCCTCCCCAGGCCGAGCTGATGAGCAGCCTCATCGAGTACTGCATTGAGCTGAACCAGACTTCAGAGCCCGCCGCCCCCCCGGAGAACGTGTCCGGCGCCCCCTCGGCCGCGGGCTCCCTGCCGCCCCCTGCTCAGCGCCCCCCTCTGCGCAGGCAGGGCAGCGTGGTGAGCAGCCGCCTCCAGCATCTCTCCACCATCGACTACGTGGAGGAAGGTGAGCACGCGCGCACGCACGTGTGCACACCGCAGGGAGCCCCGGGGACCGCGAATCGGGGGTCCAGCTGGCAGGGGCCTAATTGGGGGGAGGGGGTAAAGCCAGGGGAGGGTCACGTCTCGTGAGCTCTGGGGCCCTGGCGGGAGGGGTCCTTTTCTGTCCCCATCACTGCCGTGTCCACAGATATGTTCCCCGCGGCCGTGTCCGGACGGGACACGCTGGAAACTCCCCATGTCCCTTATTTGAGGGGTGGGTACAGAAGCAGCGGGGCCACGTCCGGTGGAGTCGGGGCAGCGGGTACACGGGCAGTGTCTCAGACCGGGCCCTGGAGCAGACACATTTGTGGAAGAACTGGTGACGTCCGGAAGGCTGTCGTCCAGTCAGCTGTGTGGCAGCGTGGTTCATTTTTTAATTCTGGCAAACATGCGGCGGTAACGGAGGGAGCCAGCCAGCACCGAGAGAAGCTGGATGAGGGGCAGAACACTTTGTATTCTCATCTCTGGGCCTTCTCGATAAATCCAGAATTATTCCAAAATAAGAAGCTTTTATTTTTTTTTTAAGATTTTATTTATTTTTTTGACAGAGAAAGACACAGCAAGAGAGAGAACACAAGCAGGGTGGGTGGGAGAGGGAGAACAGGCTTCTCGTGGAGCAGAGAGCCGGATGCGGGGCTCGATCCCAGGACCCTGGGATCATGACCTGAGCTGAAGGCAGACGCCTAACGACTGAGCCACCCAGGCACCCCAAGAAGCTTTTAAATGTAGTAACTAAGACCTGGATTTAAGTAGCAAGATGTAGGGGCTCCTGGCTCACCCAGTCAGTGGAGTGTGCAACTCTTGATGTTGGGGTTGTGAGTTTGAGCCCCATGTGGGGTGTGGAGATTACTTAGAAATAAAATCTTTAGGGGCGCCTGGGTGGCTCAGTGGATTAAAGCCTCTGCCTTTGGCTCAGGTCATGATCCCGGGGTCCTGGGATCGAGCCCTGCATCAGGCTCTCTGCTCGGCAGGGAGCCTGCTTCCTCCTCTCTCTCTGCCTACTTGTGTTCTCTGTCTGTCAAATAAATAAATAAAATCTTTAAAAAAAAATCTTTAAAAATAGATTATTAGCAGGGGACGCCTGGGTGACTCAGTGGGTTAAGCCTCTGCTTTCCGCTCAGGTCAGATCTCAGGGTCCTGGAGTTGACCCACATGTCAGGCTCTGCTCAGCAGGGAGCCTGCTTCCCCCTCTCTGTCTGCCTGCCTCTCTGCCTACTTGTGATCTCTCTTTCTGTCAAATAAGTAAATAAAATTTTTTAAAAATCTTTAAAAATAAATAGCAAGATGTTCACAAAATAAGGCCAAGTAATAAAAATCAGGTAGCAGGACTGCCCCACGCAAGAGTGCATCCATGTTGTAGGACGAAGGAGACCCGCCCACCACAGTGGTAAATTTGTGTAACTTCAACTTTTTACTTTGTGTTTCTTTGTAGTATTTACATTTTTGACAACAAGCATGTCATTTTTTTAAAATATTTTATTTATTTGAGAGAGAGAGAAGGCATGAGCAAGGGGAGGGGGTTTGGTCCCAGGACCCCGAGATCATGACCGGAGCCGAAGTCAGATGCTAGATGCTTAGCTGACAGAGCCAGCCAGGCGCCCCAAGCATTTCATTTTTATAATCAGGAAAAGCAAAACAATTTTTCTATAACATAACCGTTTCTACTATCATAGTCTTTCTTGGTGTGGCTACTAGGCGTCACCCAGCTCCCTGTTGTGGGACACAACAGTTCCAGTTTTCGGCCACTGCAGACAATATAGCTATAAATCCGGGCTGGGAATCTGAACCGCTTCCTCGGGATAAATTCCTAAAAACAGGGCTGTGATGTCCCACAGTGTGCGCATCAGCCTTCCAGTCCCTCTTGAGCACACGGCAAGAACTTGTTCGGGTCGGTGTTCGGATACTAGGGAGGTTGGACCAATTTCATGTGCGTGGTCATTTCTGTTTTCTTCGTGGATTATTGTTCATTTATTTGTGTTGCCTTGTTTTATTTTGATTTTTATTTTTTTAAAGATTTTACTCATTTATTTGACAAAGATCACAAGTAGGCAGAGAGGCAGGCAGAGAGAGGGGGAAACAGGCCTCCCACTGAGCAGAGAGCCCGACTCTGGGGCTCGATCCCAGGACCCTGAGATCATGACCTGAGCTGAAGGCAAAGGCTTAACCCATTCAGCTACGCAGGCAGGCGCGCTGTTGTTTGATTTTTAAAATTGACAGCTATGTGAATGTGGTGTATGTGTTACAGTCAGTGAGTGTGGATACAGTGTATTAACTAAAGTCCCTTCACCTTAGCCTAACGTCCTCTCCAGCCGCAGGCTCCCAGGCGGGACGCCCCACTGCATTTGCTCGTCAGGTCTCTGTAGGCGCTGCTGGGCTGCGAGGGTTTCTCAGATTTCCCTGGGTTTTGGTGACCTTGAACGTTTGGAGGAAGACCGCTCGGGATAGCATAGGAGGCCACGTGACTGGAATTGGCCTGATGCTTTCCCCATCCTTAGGCGGGGGTCGTGGGCTGGAGAGGAAGGTCCCAGAGGTAAAGTGCCATTTTGATCTCATCCTATCAAAGGTGCGTGATCAACATCACTTAGGACGGTTGGTATTGACCTTGTCAATACCTGAAATTTGAACTTGTGAGACTTCTTTTTGACTTACTGAGGCGCACCTTCGGCCCGCCGTCCGTACTGCAGGTGTTGTTATTTCTTCGGTCTGTTCTTGAACCGGTTTGGGCAGAAGGCCCTGGGACAGCGTCGCTGGCCCGGCATCGAGTGCAGACCCGGATTTGCCTGTGATTCGGGAGGCGGCCCCACGGCTGGACGAGCTACCGTGTGGGCCGCCGGGGGGCCTGGACCGCCGCACCCTCAGCGAGGTCCTCTTTTTCCCGTGACAGGTCAGCAGATCAGGCGGGTGAAGCCAAAGCGCACCACGTCCTTCTTCAGCCGGCAGCTGTCCACCAGCCAGGGGAGCTACACCGTGGTGCAGCCCAGCGACAGCCTGGAGCAGGGCTGAGGGCCGTGGCGCCGGGCAGGGGGAGGGCACAGGGGGAGGCTGCCCCTGGACCTGGCCCAGCGTTCGTCTCCCAGAGGGGCAGGACCGGGCTGCGGCTCTGGGGTGGGGCAGGGGGGCTCCCTGGGGAGGGAAGGAGCGGCTTCTGCCTGTGAGGGTCCGCGGCCCGCGCGGCTGCCGGGGGGACCCCGCAGGGTCCTGCCTGCCCCTTCCCCTGGACTCTGCCCCGTGGCTGTCTCAGGACCATCCGCGGAGGCTCTGGCCTCCTCCTGCCAGCCAGGGACTTGCCCTTGTGCCCCTCTCAGGATGGACAGTGTCCCCTGCTCTGCGGTCCTCGGGGTCAGCGCGGACGGCAGGGGGCCGCCGAATAGGATTTGGGACCTGTAGGTCCAGTGTGGGTCTTTGGTCTTTTCCCCGGACTCTGGTGACCGCATCCCCACATTCCTTCGGCCGCATTCCACCCACGCTGCATGTCTGGGGACGGCCCCGTGGGGCGGCAAGGAGGCAGGCAGAGAGAGGGTGACCGTCTCTGGATGGCTGGAACTGGAGGGAGCCAGGCAGGGCCTGGCTCGGGGAGCCCTCTGTGCCCTTCACTCAGGCCTCGTGCTCAGGACACATTCTGACCGGAAGGAAGTGCCTTTTTGCCAGCCTTTGGGGACAACACGGTGCCAGGAGGTGGATGTCCCGTGTTTGCTCTTTTTTCATCCACTCCCGTTCCATGAAGCCTGGGAACTCTGGGGTAACTTGAGGAGGAGACCCCCACCCACCTCAGAGCTGCCTGCTCTCCCTCAAGGTGGCGCCGAGGTGTCCATCCGCCCAACCCCAGGGGTGGCCTGTGCGTGGGGACATCCCACGCGAGCTGGTCTCCTCTTTCCAGGGACGTTGTAAGGAGGCTGGACGTGGTGGTGAGCGTAGCTTTTCCCCCTGCCTCACCCTCCTGGCTTCTCCCAGAAGAGCCAGCCTAGAGGGGGTAGAGGAGGGCGGGCCCAGCCCCTCTGCGCCTCCACGGTGGGTCCACGGCCCTCCCGGCACTTCTGAGACTTTGCGCGGGGAGGAGGCCCAGCCCGCCTGAGCACTGGGCTCTGCTTTGCCCTCCCTCCCTGTGGAGAGCTCTGGCAGAGGAAATGCAGACTGGCCTGCCGGCTCAGATGTTCCGAGGTGGGCTTGCCTCCGGCAGCAGGGACTCTGTTGTTTGTTATGATAAATGGGCATCCCCAGCCTTTTGGAATTTCCCACCCAGGGGCCATCTCATCCCCCTTCCTGGAGTCACTGGACCGGCGCCTGGCGCCCAGCCCTCTGGCTCTCTCCTCCCCCTCGCTGTTTAGACCCAGGTGAATGCTTATCTGTCTGCTGGGCTGGCGGCTGGCGGCTGGCGGGGGTGGGCGCAGGCACATGACTTGTTTTCACTCTTCAGTCTCTCCACTGTTATCTGAGCATCCCTTGTGTGCCATGACCTTTTCTGCCTGCCCTTTGGGACAAAGCAGTATTTTACCAAGTGCCCTTTGAATATTCTCGTTCTTTTGTATCATGTGACTTCTTAATAATAAAATAAATTTCCAGCAAACTTTGGGTGGCTTACCTTATGAAATAAACTAGTGTGTTAATTACACCCTGGGAGTCAATTACAGGCTGCTGGCGTGCTTTGTAGTAAATATTCATCAAGGTACTCAGCTCTGTGAGCTGCCGAGCTGAGCTCGATAGAGAGAGCCCAGAGGGACGTTCTCCAGTCTTGGTGGTCGGTCAGGGACTCCCAGGCTGAGAAGGTCCAGGAGGGGATTGGGGGTTCATGGTAAGAACCAGGCAGGGAGGTCTGCAGGGAGGCAGGGGAACAAGGAGCCGACAGTGGGCAGGCTAGAGCCTTTGTCCCTGTCCCCTGAGCCTAAGCCATACAGTCATGGCCTGTTAGACCCCCTGCTGCCCTGGTCCTCCTCACACCCGAGAATGGGGGCCCCCAGGCACAGTCTGGACTGCAGCACCTCAGCCGAGAGGCCAGAGAACCCAGAGGGTTTGGGTGATTCTCCTGCTCACGCTGAGGGCTCCTCGTGCCCCGGGCCTGGCCAGGGGCAGCTTGTTTGCCACAGGTTCCGGTGTAGGTAGGCACAGGCTTTGGCCCTGGGGGGTAAGCACACCATTTGGGGTTTGCAGTTCACACTGTGAACGATTTGGGAGCTCAAAGGAGCCAGCCACGGGTCTGTGTGGCAGCGAGGTCCCGGGACTAGGCCTCTCCCCTAGCATGACTTCTGGGGGGGTCCTCCATCCGGCAAGGGCAGGGTGGTGCCACGACCGTGGACACGTACATGAGCCTCCACTTGACCTTTAAGACGGGACTGGTAATAGTACTGTGACTAGGGACGCCTGGGTGACTCAGTTGGTTAAGCGGCTGCCCTCTGCTCCGGTCATGATCCCAGTATTCTGGGATCGAGTCCCGCATCGGGCTCCTTGGTCAGCGGGCAGCCTGCTTCTCCTCTGTCTGCTCTGCCAACTGCTCCCCCTGCTTGTGCACGGGCGCGCTCTCTCTCGGACAGATCAATAAATAAAATATTTTTAAAAAAAAACCAAAACCAGTACTGTGACTAGGCACTCCGTAGGTCTTACCATCATCTAAAACTCCTGTGTCTGGAAGCTGGCAGGGCTGACAGGACCCCCTGAGAGGTCAGGGCCTGCTGGCGGCATGGACACCCCCACTCTGGTGGGTAAGGAAGTGCCAACACCCCGAAGCCTGGCTGACCTGGAGCCCCTTCCTCTCATCCATGTGCCGTCAGCCCTCACCACCTGTGGCTGCCCGAAAAGATGGGCACAGCCTTAGTGGCTTAAAACCACACACATTCCATACCTCACGGTTCTATAGGTCAGAAGTCTGAACTGTCTCATTGTGCGAAGGTCAAGGTGCTGGCAGGGCCTCATTCCTTCTGGAGGCTCTGGGGGCGGGGCAGGGCGGGGCGGGGATCCATTTCCTTTCCCTCTGCAGCTTCTAGAGGCCACCTGCACCTTCGCTGGTGCCGTTTCTCCATCGTCCCCTCCAGCCAGTGAAGGCGAGTGACGTCCTCACATCTCTCTCTCTCCTCTTCCAAGTTAGGGGCCTCGGGATTACCCTAAGCCGGTGTGGGTAATCAGGGACCCTCTGTCTCCGCGCTAAAGCCAGCTGAAGGGCACCTTCCCTTCCTCTTCACCATATAACCCAACATGCCCAGGCTCTGGGGATCAGGACGCAGACATCATGGAGGGACCCTATTCTGCCTCCACGCCGCCCCTCCCGCCACAGCCCTGCTCCTCTGTGAGCTCCAGGTCGGCCCCTTTGCCTCCTAGGCCACCTCTGACCAGGCCTCGTTCCACTCCCCGCCCGGGAAGCCAGGGGAGCCACCCGTCCTGTCGGTGGGCAGGCTCCAGCTGACTGGGGGAGCCCCTTCCGCGACCACCACCCAGTCTCCACTGCTAGTTCTAGGTGGTTCGTGGACCCAAGTGCAGAATGCGTCCTCCCACCCATGCGCACACACCCCGCTTCGGTCATCAACAGGCTGTGCTCAGAGAAGGGCCTTTGTGTTCTCTCTGTGGCCACCCAGCATGGCAGAAGGAGAGGACACTGCCCCCACCCTTCACCGTGGGTCCTCCTCCGTGCCCCACACTGGCTGACCCTGACAAACCACTCCTTTCGATAGGCAGATGGAGGGGGAGACCTGGGGGCCGGGGAGGCCTCTCGGCGGTCGGAGGCCTTGCAGCCTGTGATCCTGACCCCAGGCACCCTTGAGAAGACCAAAGAAGGGTCCGGGGAAGGAGCCCAACTGAGCAGCAGCTCCCCTTCCTGGTCTGTGAGGCACTCTGCCCCCTCTTCTCCCGGCAGGCCTGCTGCCCACGCTGCAGGGGGGCAGGGGGGTTCCCACTGCCTCCCCCATAAACACCCTGGGGTCAGGCCATCAGTGTGTTCAATGGTTTTATAAAATATGCAAAAGAAGGATTTAGAAGATTATCCTTCTGAAAGAGAGGCCTAGAACTATTTCAGCTTCAGTCCACACAAATGCTAAGCTTGGTCTCTGCCCACCAGACACGCCAGCTCCCCTTGGTTTTCTTTTCTTTTTTTTTTTTTTAAGATTTTATTTATTTATTTACTTGTGAGAGAGCGCGCACACGCACAAGCAGGCAGAGAGGCAGGCAGAGGAGGAGAGAGAAGCAGGCTCCCCGCCGAGCAAGAAACCCGATGTGGGACTCAATCCCAGGACCCTGGGATCATGGCCTGAGCCAAAGGCAGTGACTTAACCCACTGAGCCACCCAGGCGCCCCTCCCCTTGTTTTTAGAACATACCCCGCAGTCTCCCCACCTGGGGGCCTTTGCTCGGCACTCCTTAACCCCCTTCCCACCCTGGCGTCCCAACACACCCCCAGCCCACATTCCCTGCACCCGCGGGACCCCCATCCTTGTTCTTGTCCTCGAAGGGATTAGACCTTTCTCCCCTGGAGGCCAAGACCCTCGTCAGTGTCTGACTCCTCCTCCCTGCTGTGCAGCCCTAGGCAACTTACATCATGTGTCTGGGCCTCTATTGCCTCATCTCTAAAATGGGGATGGTAGCCACACCTTACCTGTCCGGCTCCTGGGAGACAAGGGAGGCCTGTGTCAGGATTCCTTCCCACGCCCACGGGCAGAGCACGGAGTGTGGCACACATCCACAAACAAGAGGCGGCCCCTGCTTGCCGAGCTGGAGAGGCGGTCAGCAAGTTCGGGACCCCCCCACCGCCCAGAGGCCGGAAGTCACCTCTGTGAGCCCCAGCTTGTCGTGTGTGAAGTGAGGATGTCAGCCCAGCTTAGGAAGTTGTGGGTGACACTTGGGAACAGCCCGTGGGGCTGCGTCTCTGTGCGACTGTGTCGGGTTCGCTCCTTCACTCGTCCAGGAGACCACGTTCCCGAAGGCGCTGTCCTGCCTCTCTCTCTGTTCCACCCGCAGGAGTACCTGGGGCCGTCATGACAGAGTCCCACGAGCTCGGGGAGCTTAAAACGATGGAAATGTAACACCTCTCAGTTCTGGAGCCCAGAAGTCCCCAAAGAAGGTGTCAGCCGAGCCGCGCTCCCTCTGAAAGCTACGGACGACTCCCTCCTCGCCCTTCCCGGCTTTGGGTGCTTTTCTGCAGTCCCTGGCTCGCGGCTGCACACATCCCATCTCTGCCTTTGTCGTCACCTGGCTTCTCCCTGTGCGCATCTGTCTTCTTCTTGGGACACCGGTCACACGGGATTAGGGCCCCACCCTTGGCCATTTCATCTTAACTAATTACATCTGCAACGACCCTGTTTCCAACTAAGGTCACATGCGGAGGTCCCAAGGGTTGGGGCTTGAACATATCTTTTTGCGGGGGGACACAGCTGAACCCCGAATACCACCCTAATGGCCTTATGGGGGGCTTTTTAGTGCACCAAAGGTTGCTGTTTTAAGATACCAGCTGCCTAAAAAAAAAAAAAAAAAAAAAGATACCAGCTGCCTTTGACTCACACAGGGGCTTCCCTCCCCCAGCCTGGCTCAGCCAGCACCTGGCTGCAGAGGACCCCGGACCAGAAGAGGTTGGAGGGGTCCAGTGCAGGGGTCAGGGCAGCGGTCCAGGGTCTTCAGGACCGCCTGAGCCCTAATGCTTCAGAACTCAAACAGCAGAGGTCATGGGAACCAGCACCATAGGCAGCCCTTTGTGAGGCTGGGGCACTTCTGGCTCATCCTGCACCACTTACAGCATCGGGGAGCTTTCGGCGGGCCTCCCCTGTCCCAGCTTCTCAGCTGGTCAGGCACAGGTGGCTCCCACCACGACCACGGCCAGGAGGCCGCCGCAGATCCGGCCCCTGGAGGGGGCCTGGTGATTCACGCTGTGGCCAGCAGCCTGGGGTACATCGAGACACCCACAGGAAGCCAGAAGCCCCACTGGGCTCAGAACACAGCAGGGCAACCCGGGAAGCCTCCACGCTCTGTCCAAGAAGCCAAAGGTTCAGGGCACATGGATCAAGCTGGAAAGGAACGGTCTGGAGGGACCATGTCTGGGGCCACTGACACGTGTCAGCAAGCAGTTCCAGATGCCCCTGCACCGGGAGCCGAGAGAATCCGTGACTGAGTCGTCCAAAGGGTGTCAGGTCAAAGTCCAAGCGGCTTTGCAGGGGACACCGGGGATGGGAAATGACCAGGATCACAAGCCACTTCACACAGGCTCATTGTCCCTGACGGAGGAGCCAGCCACACCCGAGCTCCAGGAGACTAAGGGAACAGACAACAGATGGGGAGGAGAATCGGAGATCACCGAAGGCTTTCTAGAGAAGTCCTGACAGGTTCGCTACAACAGAGATGAAAGGAGCATCTCTCACAGTGAGAGGGTATGGGCGAGGGTGTGGGGGGTGCAGAACAGGGGCGTCACGCAAAACCTGGCTGTGACCTTGCGCCTGACAGACACTCACAGCCCTGAGCCAAGAGAAGTGGGTGACTTCGGGGCAGATTCTCACTGCTCCTCTTCCCAGGCAACGAGGACATTTTAGAGCCGCCTGATGCTTTCTTCCTGTCCCAATCAGAGAAGGCAGGCAGATTACCCCGATGTCACGCAGAACAGGGTGGCAGCATTAGCCCTGGGTCAGGACTTCAGTTTCAAGCCCCAGGGTTGGCTGCCTTTTTTTTTTTTTTTTTAACCCCCCACCAGTTTGACCATTTGGCAGGGGGAGTGGTGTGCAGAATTCAAGAGAGTCGGCCAAGGTCACTGCTTGCAGGTCCAGCTATGGCCAGAAGGGGGCAGCTGAGCCCGCCCTTTCCTGGTCCAGCGCCACCGCAGAGGCAGTGAGCTGGCATTTCCGGCCCAGACCCCAGTCATCTGGAACCTGGGGCCAACTGTGGGGCCTTCAGTGGGGCGCTGCATATGTCCCTCCTTTCAGGGCAGGGGCCCTGACTCCCGACAGCCACCACAATCCTACAGCCCATGGTCGGGGGTCCTGGACCTCCAAGAGCACCAACTGGCCAGGGGACCCACTTTTTCCAAAGATCAGGATCCACGTCCTCCAGACATATTCTGCTTTTATTTGTTTTTTTTTTTTTAATTTTTATTTGTTTTTCTGTGAAATGGTAATTGAGTCAAAATATTTAAAACAAGGGCTATTTGGGGAAATCCAGGAGGTGGGATGGGCACACCCTGTGCGGCAGGAGCTGACTGTCCCAGCCCCCAGCCCAGCAGCAACCCCCCCGCAGCTGTCTCTCAGCACCTGCCTCCCCTAGCCAGACTCAGCCGGACGGCTATTTTAAACTACTTGTCATAAGTACAATATGCAAGAGGGAGGTTAATAATAGTCTCAGCTCTTCCTCCGGACTTCTGTGTCCCCTGCCTATCTGACCTTGGCATTCGGTGGTGGGGGTGGTGGGAATCGCAGATACTCTAGGCCAGTGAGAGCACAGGCTTTCCTCAATGTCAAGGTCAGTGGCCACGGGCACCACTCAGAGGGTTTCTGCTGTACCTGCTGTACCTGGTGCCATGTACACCTTGCTCCCAGGGTGGGGCTACTCGGGGGGGGGGGCATGGGGGCGGGATCAGGGGTCAGAGTAGAAAAGTCTCCTTCAGAGGTTCAAGGACAATGTAAATGACCAGTGCTCTGGTAGAGTCATGGTCCGGACAAGACAAGACTCAGGTCTGAGGATGGGGGCTCTAGCAGCAGGACCCTACTGCAAGGGGGAGGCTTGACCTTGGGGGCTATAGGCGGCTGGGAGAAGGAAGAGGGTTTCTTGGGGGCGGTGCAAACCTAGTAGGATGTCAACGTCCCCCAACTGGGCAGCCCAGACTGCCCAACTGTTGCCAGGATTCCTGGTGGATGGGGCTTGGGGAGAGGATGGCAAGGTGAGTACAGGCCTACGCAAGTGGGACTCAAAAGGGGGGCTGAGGACGTGTGAGGGCCCCTGGTAGGACACAGCAGGGGCCGAAGGAGACAAGGCTTGTGGGACCAGGTCCCTAGTTCCATAGGACTTCCTTCTGCTGGGGGGTAGGAAGCGATGACACAGGAGCTCAGCGTGGGGAGCCGGGGCAGGTGGATCTGGTGCACGTTCAAGGGCAGCAGCTGCGGGACATAGGGAGGTGACCGTGAGCTGGCGAAAGAGTTGGCAGAAGGGCAGGGCGAGCTCTAGGCGGAAGGTCAGCTTAGGCAAGACTCAGGGAAAGCAGGGAGTGGTCAGTCGGGCTGGGGTGGCCAGGAGTGTCGAGTGTACGTGGCCGGGAATCCAGGAGTTGGGGACTAACCATCCAAGCCTTTTCCTGGAGGCCTGGCCAAGGTGCCAAGTCTGGCTCCAGGCAGGGAGCCCTCAGGAAAGGGCATCAGGGACTGAGAGCCCACAGGCCCCGTCCCCTGACGGGAGACTAGGGTCAAATATGTAAGGACCCCTCTCCTGCCTTAGGGATCCCCTCCCTGCACACCCCCCCCCGCCCCCGCCTCTGGCTGCCTGCCTGCCTTTCAGTCCACGTGGGCTAAGAAAATTTGAGTCTGAAATGTAGGCAGGTAGGTCCATCTCCTCCGGGTCTTACACACCAGGGTCTAGGGAGTCTGGACCCGGACGCCCTCTCCCTCAAGTGCCTCCTGCTGGCTCTACCGCAGCTGGCCCCGGACATTCAGGATGAGCTGCTGGGACCCGGGCCACAGGGAGCAGCCCCAGGCCCTGTCACCTTGTCTTCTGATCTGGGCGACCAGGCTGGACAGGCCCCCAAATCCGCATCTGTCGTTGAGTTTGTGGGGCTGCAGCCGACCTGGGCCCCGTTTCCTTCCTCCAGCCCGCCAATACCACAAATATTTGTCGAGAGCCTCACGGTGGACCAAGTGACCTTGACAAAACATGCTTTTGTCAACACATATGCTGAGGTCCACCGCGTGCCAGGGACTGGGGGTTTGGGGATCCGGTGGAGGGCAGAGCAGACAGAAACCCAGCCCCCTCCAGAAGCTCAAGTCCAGGACCCACTGCGAAGGGGACCCCTGAGCAGAGGCCTGAAGCGGCGGGCGGCCAGCCAGGCCGGACGGCCACCGGGCAAAGGGACTTCCAGCCAGAACAATGTCGCTCAGAATGATGAAGTGGAAACGAGAAAAGAATGTCTGGGACAGGTTAAGAGGGGGCCCAGGGCCACCCTGTGAGACGGGGGCTGCCGGGCCTGAGCCCAGGCTGAGGCCAAGCTTCCTGCCGGGGCCTCGCAGAGGCTGCTGGGGGCTGGCGGGGGGTGGGGGGCGGGTTGTGGATCCCACCCGTGAGGCAGGGCCAGGCGGGGCTGGAAGGGCTCCCAGCCAGCACACGGTGACTCTGCAGGTTCCTCTCCCAGGCTCTGAGGCAAGGGGCCCTCATGGCTCGGGGGCTCCTGTGGGTGGACAGCCAAGGTGACCCGGGCAGCCGCAGCTCTGGACCTGGACCTGTGGGGAATGGGAGTGGGCTTCTGGCACATTCTCTAGTTGCCCTGCCCTTGGCGTGAACCTGAAGTACCACCCGTTTCTCTTGCCCTTCTCTCCCTCTTCCAGGGGCTCCTGCGGGAAATCTGGATGCTTTCCTAGGCTGGTGTGAGTTTGGAAACAGAGCTGAGCTGGTTTCACAACAAGATGGGGAGATGGCCATGGCTCTGAGAAAGGCCTTGGAACCCAGGGCCTGACCCTGAAAAATCCAGATGTTGCCAAACGCACCCTTTCTTGTACTTTTCCCTCCAACCCTGGGCTCCTTAGTGCGCTGCCCAGGAAGGACAGGGCTTCACAGCCACCCACTCTGGTCGGCCCCACCCAGAGATCCAAGTTCCTGTTTACAGCTCTTTCCTGGAACAGCTTGTTTTGATCCAAAGAAATCCGCTGACGCATTGCCTGCTCTCCTCCTCCCTCAGGGTGGAGGTATTTTTAGCCTTATTTGCAGAAAAAGAGGCATAACCAGGCCCCTCCTCCTTTGTCCACTTTACTGTGAGAGGGTCTTGCCCCCCATCCCCAAGGCAGGACAGGAATGGATGTCTCTGTGTGGTTTTCTACTGTTAAAAAATAAAATCCAACTGAGTAAACTTAAAGACCCAGCTGGCCATATTCAATGATTCATCCATTAGGCCAATGTTCCATCTGACAAACAGAAAGCTCTAAGGCGCCCTACAAAATAGAATGGCTTCATAGACAGAAATAGGATATGACAAGGAGGATATTAGCAAAAGAGACATTGTTTCAAGCAAGGTCACCTTTCTTTAGGGGGAAGAGCCAAGGGACCTTATGAAACAGCCTACCTCACTAGAGCTGATCGGGAAATTCCAGACTGATTGGTCTGAAGCTGCAATTAAGTTAGGTATTAGATCTTGGTGTGGCTTGCCACAAGAGACTCCATTTTATTTATTTATTTATTTATTTAAAAGATCTCCTTTGACAGAAAGACACAGCGAGAGAGGGAACACAAGCAGGGGGAGTGGGAGAGGGGGAGGCAGGCCTCCCACCGAGCAGGGAGCCCGATGCAGGGCTGGATCCCTGGACTCTGGGATCGTGACCTGAGCTGAAGGCAGAGGCCTAACGACCGAGTCACCCAGGCGCCCCGTGACTCTGTTTTAGGTAGGTTGCTTCTTTTTTAACAGTATCCTCCTCTCCTCTCTCAAGTACATTCCTTTCCCAAAGAAAACCAGCTGTGTGGAACTGAAAGCCAGGAGAGCTTCTAAACAAGGACTCTCTGAAACTGCCATTTTGTCCTTGAAAATGGGGCGGGAGGCCAGAGTGGCTCCAGACACAAGGGCACAAAGAAAGGCTTTAGTTCCTTTTGTAATGGAGAATCCTAACCTTTGTAAAATCCTAATGTTTTTTGTTGCTAATTCCACCTACTTCTTTTTTGAAACATAAAATCTAAGCAAGTTTGTTTCTGGGACTTGGGAACGATATGTGTAAATGAGGGTCATTTTTAGACTGGAGGGAGGCAAGCTAAGACTTCAAGCTGGGCCCAGGAAGCCGCCACAGGGCAGTGACTACCACGGCTCAGGCGCCTTGTAGATAAATAAAGGGCTGACCCCACAGCCTGGTTACTGTGACACAGCAGGAAAAGAATTTGCTTAGTATTATACACGCCTCACAGCCTTCTGGAACATTCTCATAGGTAATTCCCTCTTCCCACACTGTTCTTTCAGGCCAAGTCCCTCCAATCGACCCCTGGAAACGTTTGCCAGGACAAAACTGAGGGGGCAGATCTTGATGAACCGTCAGCTACCAGAATCTTCCCCTGGTGAAGGAGCTCAGGGAAGCAGGCGGGGGGGGGGGGGGCTGGGGGGGCTGGGGGGGGTGGGGGGGGTGGAATAAGCCCGGGCTTGCCCGCAGACGCAGTCTCCGGTGCTGAGGGTCACGGGGAGATGCATCTGTTTTGCAAGAACAACAAGGAGGGGCCCAGCCCCACCTGCAGATGCCTCTCACTGAGGCTGCAGAACCATTCTTTCCCAGTTTACTCCCAGTTGCCAAGGGAGCCTATTGTCAGGGAAGGTTTTGTTTGGGATGTGGGCGGTTGCTCTGGGAGGAGACTTTCTGGCAGGGAGTTGGTCAAAGAGGGCAGGGACCACACAGGGTTCTCAAACTGTGGTTCCCCCTCACCCTGGCAGGGAGATGCCAACTGGCCTTCCCAAAAGCCTCACCAACCACTCGGGCCTGACCTGGCCCTGGTGGAGGGGCTGAGAGTTTGAGGGGTTTGCTTTTGCTTCTGCTTCAGAAGCCCCAGGTTGGGGGTGCCTGGGTGGCTCAGCCAGTTAAGCATCTAACTCTTGGTTTCTGCTTTGGGGCGGGGGGAATGATCTCAGGGTCCCGATCTCAAGGTCATGGGATCAAAACCCATGGGATCAAAACCCACGTCAGGCTCCGTGCTGGGGTGGAGCCAGCTTGAGATTCTCTCTCAAATGATAAAAATCTTAAAAAACAAAACAAACCCGGTTGGAGGCCGGTTCTATGTAGGCAGCCAGCGGGCAGGGCCCCCAGGTCATCAAACGGGGCTCCCTGAGGTCCATCAGAAGCTGTAACTGCCCTGGACAGAACGCAGAGTTTTGTTTTTAAGTCTCCCTTCCCCCCCCCACCCCCAGCCCCCGTGCAAAAGTAAAACGGGTTGGATGTCTCTACCCTTTTGGTCTTGTAGCCGTGCAGTTCTGTACTGTTTTCCGCATAAACAAGATTTTGATCTCACTATTTTGCAACTACTTATCTCCACTTAGTAAGTCATGAAAAACCATCAAGTGGCCTATCCCAGGGCAGAGTTTCCTTGTGAAATACTTCAAACCTTCAGGCCCCTGGTAACAGAGAGTAACAAAACCATAACACATTCCCCACGAGCCACCAACAAACAGCAACTTCACGGGCCTCAACGTTTTAATCATCTTGCCCCCAACCATTTCCAATCCTACACAAATCACAGCTGCGTTTCTCAGGCAGAGACGCTACACGCGCGCGCTTCCCCGCGGACAACCCGCGACAGTCCCTGCTTCCCCCAGAAGGGTCCCGAACCCCGCCGCCCCGGTCCTCCCCGCCCCCACCCGCGCGCCGCGCCGCGCCGCGCCGCGCCGCTGACGTCACCGGCGCTCACGAGGCCGAGCCGCCGCCCGAGGAGTCACGCGCAGGCGCCCCGCCCCCACTCCGCCACCGCCCGGAGTGATGCGCCCTCTGCAGAGATTCCTCCGCCGCCGCCGCCCGGAATTTTCCAGACTCTCAGCCGGCCCTTCTTTCGGACTTGTGCGGGGCGGGGTGACCTGAGGCGACCCCCGCGTTTCGGGTCGGCGCCCCTCGGGAGTGTGGCCCCAGCCCACGTCCCGCTCTCTGCCCACCCCCGTTTCAGGGAGTGCTGTTCCCACCCCCGCATCCCCCAAGGAGGAAAAGGGGGCTTCTCCCCCACGGAAATCGCATCCCAAATGTGACCTTGAAATCTTTTCACCGTGTCACGAAGCGCATCCAGGTGGCGGACCCCGGGGAGGCGGAGGAGGGGAGAGGGGGACCCGCCCGAGGCTCCTTGGGCAGGGTGGGGGAGGGACTTTTTTCCCCCCCGTGGCGGTGGAGGAATCGTCCCGTTGCGCAGTGTCCCGAGTGACGCGGCACAAGGCTATAAAAGCAAAAGTTGTGGCCTGTCCGTCAGGAGTTAGCGACAGGGAGGGTCTCGGGTTTGGGGTTATTTTGGAGGGAGGAGGTGGTTAGTTCAGGGTCTCAGGGGAAAAATGCAGGGGAAGGCAGGGTTGGATGAGACTGGTTGGGGTTGGGGTACAAGACCAAGGATGGTTAAAGAGGGAGCTAGAAATTGGGGGAACTATGGTGGGGAGAGTTACGTTGATAGTTTGCGCAGTGACCCAGGGGAGGATAGCCCTTGTGGCCGGGCTTCCGTTTCTTTCTGGGGAAGGGGAACTTGACCTCTATGAGGGCACCACCACGTGTAGCTCCAGTGGGCCCCAAGTTCTCCAGTTTGGGGGGGAGGAGGAAGGCAGATAGAAGGAAGAGGGGACAGGATGTTGCCACTCTTGCTGTAGAGGAAGCGGAATTGGGCAGTTGATACTTGGAGAATGATCAGGAAGGCAGACAGTGGGGTGTAGCTGCAGGTGGGCTGGGAGGGCAGACCTTGAACTTGGCAATGCCAGCAGCCCCCTTTTTTTTCCAGAGGGTTGCGACCCCGCCTGGGGAATGAGGCCTGGTCTTGTGGAAACTGAACTAGCTTCGCGGGGCTGACCACTCTGGCCCAGGGTGGTATGTAGTACTGGTTTGGCTTGGGACAGGGTCCAGGCCAGACCCTTTGTTGGAGGTGTGGGTGGTCTTCAGGACTGATTGAGGAGGTAAGGTGCCATCTAAGTGGTTATTGGTGTGGCGCCTGATGTCGGACAGGCTGGGGTTTGCGAGGCAGGATGTTTGTATGTTCGCAGACGAAATTGACCCACACTTTATTTTCCAGGTGGCAGTGTTCCTCTTTGGACTTTTCCTCTAGGTTCGGTGCTAACTTCTGTGAACTCACTCTGCCTCTCCTCTTAACTTTCTTGAGGTTATCCATTTGCTTAAAATACGGCTTCTGGTAACGTGGTAAGCTTGGGAAAGTTGCCAAAGGCCCTGAGAAATTCGGCTGTGTTGTGAAGGCGAAAAAGCCCGTCCTTGCTGAGACTCTGGGGTGGGGGGGGGGGGTGTTGCCTGCCTGCAGAGTTTTGGGGGGGGGGAATCAGGTGTGTACCTTGGAGGGGCCTGCGGCAACGGCACCAGCTTAAGGTTCCAGAACGCCTCATGGACCATGGTTTGTTGCTGTAGTGTTCATCGTGGTGATCAGATGGCACCCAGGAGAAATGGAGGCCCCTGGCCAGTGTGAGTCGTAGCAGTGCAGGAGGGGAGACCCTGAAGGAGAGAGCCGGCCTAAATTGATGTCTGCAGATTGAATTTCCAGAGGCTTAGGAGGAAGTTTCTTCAGTGTCCCGTTTCCAGGCCTTGCTTAGGAAGTCCTGTATTCAGGAGGCCGCTTAAGGTTTTCAGATGAGCTTATGGAGGGGCTGTCATTAAAAGTGCAAAGCAGATCCATCGGGCCATCCGCAGAAATGATTTGATTGACCCAGGAGCACCAACTTCAGGCCTCTGAATGCCAGCAGGCACCCCTTCTCTTCTGCGGTGGAGGTTTTCAGATGCTGCATCTTCTAGATCGAGCCTCCAGTCATAACTGGTTCTGGGCTACGAACTTTGCTTCGAGAAGATTCTTAAGCTGTAGGACATTCTAACATGCCACGACGCAGAGGCATGCCTTGTAGATGAATCTTGCAGATGGGAGCCCAGTGACCCTCTCACCCGCCCACCTGCCTGTGCCTTGGTTGGAGGAATTAGTGTGATGGTCTAAGCAGTGTTTTGGGAAAGTGTTCACATTGGAAATTATTTAGGCAATACTTGAATGAAGCATGCTGGCAATTTGGGGGGAGGAGGGTCATTGATGCTCCAGTCTTGGGGGATGTAAGTTGTTGTCAAATTCTGTTAAAAATGGGCGTTGCAGTCGCATTGCAGGTAACTAAGCAAAGGGGGAATAGTTGGTATATCAGTGATCTTTTGAGTCCTCTGGGTTTGCTTTTTTGTTTAAAGTTTCAGAGTTAACCAAATGGGAGGACCCTGAGGGGTGGGGTGGGTCGGGCACAGCTTAACATTGGTACTGGGATGGGTAGAGGGTGAGGACAGGGAGAGGGTTGGGTGAGTGAGGTGTGCGCGCTGCAGAGGGTGAGGTGGTGGGGAATGTGGGTTGAAGGGAATTCTGGCGAAAAGGTCAAGTAGAGAGCTCTGGGGAATCTAGACAACGGGGCAAAGAAAATTGGTAATACTAGTAAAATAGACGTTTCGGAAGCACAGATACTGCTTAGAAACTTAAGTCCTTTAGAAATCTAAATGCAGAGAAAGAAGCAAAATTGTTTTGCTCTGCAAGGTGGGGAAGAGCACAAACATTGCTTAGAAACTTAAAAGTCCTTTAGAAATGTAAATGCAGGAAAAGCAAAATTGTTTTGCTCTGCTTGCAAGGTGGGGAAGACAAAAGCTGTGATTGAGTGGGAATGCCAGTCACATGAAGGGGATAAGAAATTCCCATCAGCTGATGAGCGCCAGCTTCACTGCCTCACTAGCTGTTACAGTGGTTTATGTGAAGGTGAGCAGTCCATGTTGGAGCTAGAAATCTTAGGAAAGACTTCAAATGGCTTCTCAAAATGTACTTAAATTTTAAATAAGTTTAAAAGTTTGGTGTGCTTTTAAGGTATACTCTTAATGGGTTTATAATATTTCTATTCACTAAGATTTTGTGATTGAAAATTGAGCAAAGTGAAAATGCAATGACTGCAAAGGAACTTTTTTATAAACAAATTTTTTATAAACAAATAGACCTCTTTGTGGTCTATTAAGAGCAGTAAAAATTGTTGCTATTAACCTTAGTTCTTGTAACAAAACGTTTTTGTGGTCCCTGTAACTGTATATTTGGTAGCAAACAATCCATGTACCCTTGAGAAGGTTGGAGTTCATCAGCTGTATCTTTCATTTGAATGTGCTTTTTAAGTTGACCAGTACTTGCGGGGAAACTACCAAGTCAAAATCAATTTGGGAAATAAACAAAAATGGGGCGGGGAGGGAACCTGTACTTGATGTGGTCTGTTTTCAAAAAATGCAGAGAAAGAGCTGAAAAAATGGTTCATAATTGTTTTCTGAGATGCATCTACTGATTTGGTGAGGTAATAACCTATGGATTTTGATCTGTGCCTCTTCCCCTTGAATTTCACTTAAAATTGAAACTCCCCCACACTTACTGCCTCTGGGATTTCTGGGTCCTTTTTTAATGTATAAGAATCTGTTAGTCCAGTTTTTAATGGGTGACTTGGGTACAATGAAATTGTCCTACGAATTGAAGGAGCATGACTCATGCATGGTCTTGGGAAATACCTTTGGGTGTGTTGTTTCGAGTATCCTGTGTTCACTCTGTCGTAAGAACTAGTTCTGTTGCATCATGTATGTGATCACTAACCCGTTTTCTTCCCCCTTTCACAGCACGAATAAAGGTTGGAGTTCTAAACTCATAAATGTTGTATCGCTATGTTACGTGTTTTGACCTTTATCTTGAATGTAAACCAAGCTACCTGTCGTGAAATTGACACTGTTCCGGCTGTAGGTTTAGGCCGGGATTTGCTCTTGAGGGTTTAGTATTTGAGGTCATGGAGTGGAGTGCGGTTAACCTCAAACAAAACGGGGTGTCCTGAGTGCTCTGCAGCCTGGTGGGTGGCTGTGGGCGCTCTGCTCACCTTGGGGAGTGTCTAATGGTTGTGCAAAATGTGATGCTGAACCTTCAAGCAGGTGAAGGTCAGTGTCAGGGTCCTGGGGGCGGGGCTTTGTAATATCCTGGAACTTGAACTGGTGAGATTTCCAAAGGGCCTTGTCAGAAAGGGGGCCTGTCATTCCTTTTGTTGAGGGGAAAGGGTCTAAATATAACGTGTAATGTTTTCCATGTTTGTGGTTTAGGGGAGGCTGGAATGGATCTGGGGTGCGGGTCTGAGCCCATCATTCTCTAGTCCTAAAGAGTTTGGTTTGGTTCGGGTGTGTATTGCTGTATGAAGCAGGCCAGGGGGGGGTGCAGGGGGCACGAGTAGAGGCTGTTGGCATCTGAGTTTGCGTCGGGGGCTGCCTTGGTGTGTACACCCTGGGTGGGGAGGTGGCAGTAGCTCCATGCAGGGAGCAAAGTCCCGCTGCTGCTGTCGGTGCCTTTACCATCAGGCCCTAAGGTTTTGCCTCACGGGAGACAAACTTGGGGCTCAGAGTAGAAACTGCCGCGGGCCTCTTCAGAGTTTTGTTCTGGAGGGAACCGAAAGGAAGGCCTGCCGTTGAAAGGGGGAGGCAAGACCTGAACTAGGGACAGGCGAGTGCTGGTGACCTCCACGAGGGAGAGCAGCTGTGGGACTGGCCGTGGCCCTCAGTCCTTGGGTCTGCGTGGGCTGCTTGTGGGTCCTCAAGAACCCCGATGTGTCTTACTGAGAACCTGGAGTTGGATGCTGGGGAGGAGGAAGTGGCCTGTTGGGGAGGTCAAGGCTCTGCTGGGAGTGGGGGCTGCGGTGTTCAGGTTTGAGGGTCTTTCCCTGCTTGCCACTCTGTGCTTCCTGATCCCCCTAGAACAATCTAGGCCTCCTTTCCTATTTACCCCTTCTCTCTGCTTTTTCACTCCAGCCCTCCCCCATGCGCCCTGCCCTTTATTCCAAACTGGTTTCTCCTCGTTTGTTACACGATGATGACGAAACTCTTGCTTCCAGCCTTGAGGGTAACTGCTATAAATGCCTTCCTTAATGTTACCGTTTCCTAGCAACTGCGTGGGCTGATGAAGAATTTCCATGAGGGTGTACGTGTTTGGCACTGGCTGAGAGCAGGCAGCTGAAGGCCGAGCCCCTGCCTCGTAGCCTCCTTCCCATCCAGGAGCCCCTGAGATGGCTGATGGAAGGGGGAGGTTTCTACCTGTTCTTTACCTGCCCTTATGCTCTGGTCACGTGGGCTGGGTTGCAGGTGTGGGTGACCGCGTTGGTGAGTTTTGCTGATAAGTTTGCATTCTAGAGCGTAAAGTGGAGTCTTCACTCTGAACTCCCACAGGCCGTGGAGGACACGGTGAAATCCACCGGGTAGAAAACGGTGCAAAGTAAAAGTAATGGGGCGTAAGGATAGCAAGACGCGCGTTTGGAAGTCCTAGGAAAAGGACTCCAGCCTGTGAGTAGGTGTGGGGGCCCTGGCCGGACAGAGAGTTGTAGGACCGGCCGGCCCCCCAGAAGGCATTGGACAGAAAGGGCCCCCACTTCCGCCTTGTCACCTGCCCTTGGTCGGGGTCCTTGACCGTGAGCATTAAGGGACTAGTAGGACGTTTTATGCCGAACCTCGCCTCCCTGGGTCACGAAGCCTTTGGAGGAAATGGGAACCTCTGGTCTTGGTGGTGCTCTTTGGGTGGTGCTGGTATGAAACGAAGCACGGCTTCTTGTATGTTTGCGGCCCTCACGTGCAGCACGACTACACTGACGCGGCCTGGAAGTGGCAAGAGGGAGGCAGAGGGAGCAAAACAGCCCAAAAGAAGAAGATGGGAAGATGCACGTCCCAGGGACAGTGGGCTTGACCTTGCTCGGTGGGTGTCTCTCCCACACCCACCCCCAACTACCTTGCGGCCTGCTGGGTAGGACACTGCCTGCCCTGCTGCGGGGCTCCCACCCTCCCGGCCCCTCAGCGCCGTACCTCCTTCCCACTCCTCTCAACTAACTCTCAACTAAGTTCTCATGGATAAGAAGGGTTTATCGCGGGGTTTACCAATATAATTGGAAAAAAAACAAATTCTCAGTTATCTGTTACTGACATAGTTGCCTCTAGAGGGTTTTTCTTTTTCCTCTAGGATATGCTTTTTTTTTCTTTTTTTTGTTTTTTGTTTTTTTTTTACAAAAATGGAATTATACTGTAAACTGCTCTGCAACTCCTTTCACTTACACAGTGAACATCTTTCCCTGTCTTTGAGGCATCTTTTGTGGTGGTGATGTAACCCGTTGTGTGGCTGTATCAGTTTAAACAATCTCCTTCAGATGACGTAAATTATTTTCTGCTTGTTTTTTGTTTTCTCTCAGGAAACAAAGCTGTGATGACCTTCCCTGTAGCTCCCACTATCTCACATCTGGGGTGATTTCTTGGGGAGACGTGAATGTATGAAATCACTACGTCAGGCGTAGGACTTTGGGTTCACTCTTGGTACCAAGTATCGCCCTCCTGGGAGGGTTTTCCTAAATCTGTTTTCTTGCTGTTGACGTAGACCCGGCTGTGCTCCGCTGTTCTCCACAGAACGGGTATCACCACGATAATCCTTGGGGGGTTCCAGGCTGCTCCTCTGGGGCTGGGAGCCTTGCTCTCTTGCTGCTGAGTGGATTGGTCATTTGCAGTAGGGGGTGTGTGTGTGCATGCACACGTATGCACACACGCTTCAGCTTCCTGGTTCGTGTTCTGTTGGTGGTTTTGTAAAGGCACTTGTGTATTAAAGACGTTAAAAACCTGGTTTATTGCAAATATTTTTCCTGGTTTGCGGATTGCCTTTCATTTTGCTTCCTTTGTTTCAGACACACGAAAGTGACACGGGTTTTCAGGGGTCGTCACTCTTTATGGTTTCTGTACTTGGTGTTGTGCTTAGATCTCTCCCACCCCCGAAGTACCTAAATATTCTCTGTTGTGGCGCTTATGGTTCATTTGTTTTACATTTAAACATGTACTGCAGCTGGAGTTCATTGTGCTGGCGGGGTTGGGGGGGTGGCTGCTGCCTGCTCAGAGCCCCCTAAGCTGCTCCCCACCCCATGCTGGCCTCCCTGGGGCTCCTTGACGGAGTGAGTAGCAGAGTCCTGTTGGCCATGAGGGTTGTTGTCCCGATGGGACAGTTCACTGGAGAAGACCTTGGGGACAGGCAGGTATTGTCTCCTGGTGGGATCCTGGTGGTTGCTTCCCCGTGGCTCCCCGTTCTGCCATTCTACATGTTTTGAACTTATGGCAACCCCCCACTTGGGGGAGGAGCTCAAAAGCAGGTGCATAAAGATGGTTCTGGGTTCTACTGACTTGGCTACTGGGTGGCTTTACGAACCAGAACGAGTTACTTAACCCAACCCCACCCACCAAGCCCGCTTCCCTCAGGTGTGACAGGGCAGTAAAGGCAAGTGTGTGTTGGGCACAAGGCATTTGCGGTGCTGCCTTCCTCTCCTTTATTGCCCGGGCTCAGGTCTGGCCCCTCCTGCTCCCTCTCCCTGCCTTCTAGGCACCTGCCCGCCTTGCTCTGAGCCTTTCATGTAACAACAATCAGTGTGCATATTCTGGTCTGTTCTGGTTTTGCCTTTACTTTTGTTTTCATGCACATCTCCCTGTATCAGCAGAGTTCACAAATACATTGGAAGTGGCTTTTTCTCGGTTAATGCTCTCACAAGAATTGTGAGAGTTGGGGGCACCTGGGTGGCTCAGTTGTTAAGCGGCTGCCTTCAGCTCAGGTCATGATCCCAGGGTTCTGGGATTGAGCCCCACATCGGGCTCCCTGGTCAAGGGAAAGCCTGCTTCTCCCTCTCCCACTCTCCCTACTTGTATTCTCTCTCTCGCTGTTTCTCTGTCAAATAAAATCTTAAGAATGCCACAGATGGGCTTCTAGAGGTCTGTGAATGCTCAAACTGTGTAAGTATATATGTATGTGTATACAGCTTGCTGAAGAGGTCCATGACCTCAAAAAAGATAAAATGAACAACTGCATTATTTTGTCCCATAGCGCTTCTGCTGTCGGATGTGTGGTCAAGCCCTAAGTTGTAAGCAGTGTTTTGACTGTTTTAGGTGGCGCCTGCTGTGAGCATCTCTATGAATTTCGTGTCCCAGTTTGTTCCCCAGAGTGCCATTGCCTGGTCCATGATGAACATGCCTGGTTTTACGACTGTTGTCAGAGGCTCAGACACTCTTCGGAAAGCTTACGTTGCCTCGTGAGTGTATCCATTTCCCTACATAGTTGCTATTACCAGGTTTTTTTCAGTTTTGTTTATTACAACTTTTTTTTTTTAATTGTGGTAAAATACACATTAACAAAATCTCTCTTAGTTATTTTTAAGTGCACGGTGCATGGTTCAGTTGAGTTCAGTGTGCTGTTGTGAAACCAATCTCTAGAACTTTCTCATCTTGCAAAACTGAAATTCTGTAACTCCCCATTCCCTTCTCCCTTTAGCCCCTGGTAACGGTCACTCTCTTTCTCTGTCTCTATGAGCTTGAGTACTCTAGGCACTTGGTGTTACGAATTTGCGTGTCATCCTTGCGCAGGGGCCATGCTAATCTTCTCTGTATCGTTCCAATTTTAGTATATGTGCTGCCGAAGCGAGCACCAGGCACTTGGTGTTAAGTAGAATCACAAAAGTGTTTCTTTTCCCAACTGGCGTATCTTACTTGGCCGAATATCCTCAAGGCTCACCTGTGTTACAGCAGGTGTCAACATTTTCTTCCCGCTTAAGAGTTGAAACACAAGCATCTGGCTGGCTCAGTCGGTACAGCATACAGTTCTCGATCTCGGGGTCATGAGTTGGAGCCCCGTGTTGGGCATAGAGGTTACTTTATGTAAATAAGGGAGCGGAAACATACTCTGTGGTACATAACATTTATCATCTGTCGGTTAACACTTGGGGTGCGCCCACCTTTTGGTTATTGTGAATAATGCTCCTGTGAACACGGGTGTACAAATAACAAATAACTTTTTGAAACCCTGCTTTCATTTCTTTCGGAGACACACCCAAACGGGGGATTGCTGGATCATACGGTATTTCTAGTTTTTATTTTTTGAGGAGCTGCGCAGTGGCCCCCACTGTACATCCCCAGCCGTCTGCAAGAATTCCAATTTTCCACATTGTTGCCAGCACTTGGTCTCTTGTTTGAAATAACAGCCATCCTGCTGGGTGTGAAGTGGCGTCTCCTTATGGTTTTCATGTGCGTTTCCATAATGATAAGCGACGTGGAGCATCTTTCTACAGGATTGTTGGCTCTCTGTATGTCTTGGTTGGAGACATATCTTTCAAGTTCTTTGCCCGTTTTTAAAACTGGGTTGTTACTGTTACTGATTTTAGTTCTTGAAATATTTTAGATATTAACCCGTTATCGGATCTGTGATTTACAAGTATTTTCTCCCATTGTGTAGGTTGCCTTTTGAGTCTGTCCATGGTGTCCTTCGATGCCCAGAAGTTTTTAACTTCTATCCGGTTTATCTTTTTTTTACTTTTGTTACCCGTGCTTTTGGTGTCATGTCCGAGAAATCATTGCCAAGTCCAATGTTAGGAACTGTTTATTGCTACTTTGAGAAGTATTTCTGTATTCTTAATCCCTGTTTTTGAACTTACTGTTTATTTTACCACTTGATTTTACTCTCTGCCTTTTCCTCTTTGACCACTTACCGTGTGAAATTCCATATTGAGTTTCATTAACAATCATGAATTCTTCACTTCAGAAGGTAAGCTTTTGCCAGTTACGATTGTCAAACTTAGTCTGGTTTATTCCTTTCATTGTTGGTGCAAGAAGTATATCACACAAGGACTTTTAAAACATTCGTATACCAAGTCCAGTAGGAACTAAGTCTGTTGATTTTTGCTTCTGATTACTTTTTCTTCGGTATCTAAACGTGTATGTACTCTCACGGTTATAATAAGTACTCTTTGCCATTTAAGGACCTCTGAATCCAACTTAGGAGTAGATCTAAGTTAATTATAAAGTTGAAATGTCAAACTTTTACTGAGTAAATACTATCTTTGTTTTGTTCCAGGTCAATACTAGTGTCTTACAGTCATCCACGTAGTCTGTTTCTGAAGTCTTTAGTCTCTAGTTTCTGTTGTTTCTCATCAAATACAGCAAATATTGATGACTGTCACTGTTTATTATGTTTTAAAACATAGTAAGTGGAGGCTCCGCTATTGCAGGAGGCTCTGCTTAAGGCAAGAATATTCTCTCCCTGTTGGAACTCAAGTACACAAAACTGGGTTAATCTTTGGTTCATGACCTAACATGGCTCTTCTATTTGCTTCCATGTTTTTAATAATGTAGTAAGCATTTCTGGATCTTCTGTTCAGTATGAAAACTAGGACTTTAGACAGTAGCTTCCTCTGCCCATGTGGTCATCCCCCCCCCCATCTCCCTGCCTCCCTCTGGGCCAACTTACCATCATCCTGAATACTGGGTTATCTTTACTTGCTTTCTTTTCGTATAACTCTTAAAAAAACAAAAACAAAAAACCTACCGAAGTATGTTTTTTAAGGACGCTCCAGGCCTTCACAGCCCCTCCGGGACAGCACAACACGACAGCTCTCCCTCTCTGTGCCGTCTGGGTCTGGGACTGTCCGAGAATGGACGCTACAGACTCAAAGAGTCTTCTGGTGCCTTTTCCCCGAAGCAGGTTGAAAAACAGACTATTCTAGGACAGCAGTTGTGACCTGTGCAGAAAGCAGCATTTAATTGTATCTTGTTGGTTGCTTGGTTTGGTCTGTTGAAATCTCCCTTGACATCCGTCTGTAGGCATTTCTGATCCTAAGTGGAAAGGACTGGGCTCCGTGCACACAGTCCGAGTCCTCTCCTGCCCTTCTGCTCCGCACTGCCCCCCCGCCCCCCCCCCCTGCTTTCTTGCTGAGTATGCGCAGCTCCCGGAGGCCACCAAGTGCCAGAAGCACAGGTGGGAACCCGGCTCTAATAGGGTCCTGGAAAGCTTAACACTGGGAATCCCGAGGCCAGAATCTGGCCCGGCAGCCTTATGCTTGCCCCCTTAGCCTCTGGGGTGATCGGTGCCCTGTGCCCCTGACTCCTCCGTTGATGAAACGGAAGTGGGACCAGCTGTCTGTGTCACTGCAAGGCTCCGCCCCTCCTCCACGCTGACCTCCATGACGAGGCTCTGCTGGTTTTGTTCTGCTTTCTTTGAAGGTGTAAAAAATGTTGAAAGTAATAACCTGAATGTGTTAAAAACTCAAACCCTGTGGAGGAGACGGAGTGACATCTTTCTCTAACCCCCAGGCTCCCTTCCCACAGGGGCCAGTACTGTGGCCAGTTGCTGGCTCTTTCTGGAGAACCCCGTGTAGGTATTTCCCTGTGGAGATCCCACTGTGCCATACATACCCTGTCTTGGACTTTGGACTGTTCAGTTAGCAACAGTACCTCGAGGAGCTCCCTGCAGATCTTTTTCTATGGTCTGCTTTGGGCTTTTGCACATCTGTGTGATAGTCCATGTTCGAATTACTCATTTCCCTTTTGGGGAACAATTAGATTGTTCTAGCAATTTTTACTGTGTATAAGGCTATACTGAGTATCGGTCTGCATGGTTCTTTGTGTACATGGGCAGCTGTGCCCCTGAGGGAAGCTTTCCTTACAGGAGGATTCTGGGTCATGGTCCAAGTGTCTTTCTAAACGTGATGGCCACTGCCTGCTTCTGTACGTGGGGTTAACCCACTTGTTCCCGTCGACACCTTTACCAACACTGTGTTCTTCAGTTGGGTTGTTAAGTGAAAAGTAGTATTTCACTGTAGTTTTGACTTCTGCTTCTATCGGGCTGTGTGCCAGATGGTCAAGGGTGTTATATACTGTAGAAACAACCCCTTTGTCACTTGTGCTGCAAATCCTTTCCTGTTGTCATTGATCCTGATTTTACGTTTCATGCTGAAAATTTGCTGTTCAGGGTTTCAAATACGGTTATTTATCAACGTTTTCTTTTATGGCTTCTGGGCTTTAGGACTCAGGTTGCAAAGGGCCCATCTTTAGGAAGGGCACCTCAGGCTTCCCCAGCCCGCCAACAGCGGCAGTTCCCACAGCCCTGCCCTGACATTTTGGAGTTTATCTCCGCTGATGGGAAGGCAAATTCAGTATCTCCGTGTTTCAGTTCGCACTTTCTGATTCTGTGAAGCTGAACTTTGTTGGCTGAAGTGTACGTCTACTTTGTGCTTCGCTTATGTTTCCACTTCTGAGAAGTCTTTGCTCGAGGACATTGACCCTTCTGTGCTACAAAACAGATTTCAGGTTTGTAGTGTGCCTTTCTTCTCTCTTTTTTTCTTTTTTGAGCACCGTTGACAACACGACGTGTCATCGACTTCAGGGTGTAGTTTGCCTTTTAAAGGTCCATGTTGGATCTTGCCAGTGGTTCTAAGTTTGGTCTTCAAATCGTTTCTGTCGTGGTTTCATAATTTGATGTTACACTATTTCCCACTGGTTTCTTGTGCTTTCATTTTGACATTTGACGTGACTCTTTAATCCATCCAGAAGTCGTTTGTACAGTATGAGGTAAGAATCTAATTATTTCAGAATGGCTAACCGATGTTCCCAGTACCGCTTGCCGAATAAATGCTTTCTCCTCTGATGCAGAATGGCACTTGTCAGTTATGGAGTAAATACTTTAATATAATTGAATCTATTTCTGAACTTTCTCATCTTCCACCATTTGTCTTTCCTCTGCCAGCCCAATGTTTCCATATGTTAGCTTTATCATACCTGATGATAATATCATATGTGATTGTAATATGTGCTAATACCATCCCCTGGCATTCTTTTTGAAGGTGTTCTGATTCTTACTGGAATTGCGTCACATTTACCAATATATTACGATATCGAGACGTTCCATTCAGGAACTGGTCTCCCTGCTCATTCAGGATAGGATGATTTTCATGGAATTTTAGACTTGTGCAAGTTGTGTACATTTATGACATTTGCTTCTAGAAATGTTACATTCTGTGTTGTGGTTAGACATACTTTTCTGTTAAAATTTCTGGGGCGCCTGGGTGGCTCAGTCGGTTAAGCATCTGCCTTCAGCTCAGGTCTTGATCCCCGGGTCCTGGGATCAGGCCCCACATGGCAGGCTCCCAGCTCAGCGGAGAGTCTGCTTCTCCCTCTGCCTCTCTGTCTCTCTGTCTCTCATGAATAAATAAATAAAATCTTAAAATAAAATAAAATTTCTGATTAAGATAGTCCTCACTTCAGCAGCACATGTACTAGAATTGGAACGACACCGAGATCAGCATGGCCCCCATGCAGGGATGACATGCAAATTGGTGAAGTGTTCCATATTTAAAGAAATAAAGACTTCTGATTAAGGTAGCACGTAGTAAGACTTGTTTTGTATATATACGTTATTTTGAAAATAAATATGCTGATTATTTATATCTTGGCTGAAAGGGTGGGCTTTTGAGTCAGATGACTGCTCCCATGCCGGACCTGCGTCTTCCTTATTTTCTGTGAGATCATCTCCCTGCCTCAGTGTCTCCGTGTGTAAGAAGGGATAATCCTGGTACCCAGTAAGAGGTGGGGTGAGGGTTAATGAAATGATGGAAGCATTGTGTGCTTAGGCCCCGCTGACATGGGGTGAGTACTGTTCTGTGGGGGTTTCAAAGTAAGAGTCATCTACTGGTTCTGTCCTCCATGTGATTTCTTTCTTCTTCCGCGCTGCTCTTCTCCTGTCTTGCCCGCATGGGCTGTCATCGCTCATGAGCCATGAGAAGTGTGGTCTTGTTCCCACCCAGCCTTCCGGTGGGCTCTGCCGGCGGATGGAGAAGGGTCGGGCTGGCCCCGGGAGGTGCCGGTGAGCCCCCAGCAGCACATGTCAGGCTGCTCATTCATGGTCTTTCCAGTGGTCCTCAGTTGGGGCGATCTGCTGATAAACATTCTAAGTGTTAATATTTGCATATTTTAACAAGTACTTGAAAATTGCTGGTTTTCTATTTATGTTGGTAGCATAATGTTTCCTTTTAAAGCAATTTATTTTTCCTCTTTTTAATTGAAATCTCCCACACATACTGTAAAATTCGTGCTTTTGCAGTATATCATTCAGTGGTTTTTAGTATACTCAGCGTGTTTGCAACCATCACTATTACCCGTTTCCAGAACGTTTCATCTTCCCAAACGGAAGCCCGGTACCCGTGAAACAGTAACTCCCCATCTCACCCTCCCACCGGCCCTGGTGACGTTTATTCTGCCGTCTGTCTCTCTGGATTTGCCTGTTCTAGGTTCCTCACGTAAGTTGACTCAAAATATTTGTCCCCATGTGTCTGTCTGTCTTTGGCATAATGTTCTCAGAGTTCATTCACATAACAGCACCTCGTTCCTTTGTGGAGCTGCATCGTGGGGCGAGACCGCATTTTGTTTATCCGGTCATCAGTGGGACACTTGGGATGTGTCTGATTTGGGGGCTATTATGAATAATGCTGCTGTGAGCTTTTTATGCGAACCTGTTTTACATTGTCTTTGGTATGTACCTAGGAGTGGAACCGCTTGCTTGCAGGGTCTGATGGTAACTCTCTGCTTCACTTTCTGAGGAGCTGCCAAACTGTCCTCCGGTGTAGCTGCACCATTTTTCATGCCTGCCAGTAACTTAGGAGGGTTCCAGCTTCTTGACATCGTCAACACTTTTCTTACCTGGCTTTTTGTGCTTTTTTTATAGAAGCTTTCCGCCCAGCGTGGGGTTTGAACTCTTGCCCCGGACCCGCGTGCTCTTCCGGCCGAGTAGCCGCGCTCCCCTCTGACTGTGGCCGTCCTGTGGGTGTGCAGTGGTGTTTCGGGTCAGTTTGGTTTGCGCTTGTTGGCGGCGTGTGGATCTTCGGAGGAGTGTGTACTGACCCTTCGTTCCCTTTCTGATTGGGCGTTTCTCGTCTCGTTACTGGATTTTAAGAGTTCTTATACATTCTGGATACTAGACCCCGATCAGAGAGCTGATTGCCAGATACGTGTTCCCCACCTGGGGGTTGTGTTTCCACTTTTCTTGGTAGTGTTCTTTGACATAAATTTGTATTTTAAAAATAACTGGATTCAAGGGGAAAAAGGTAGGACGGGCCGTACTCAGATGTGGCAGCCAGTGTCCAGGTGTTGTGTGAAAGATGAAGGTTGTGGGGACAGAGAACAGAGTGTGACCCGATCCTGTTCTGGTGAGTCCCTTCACGTGCGGTGTCCCCAAGTGTCGCCTGGTGCGAGAGCTGGCATCGTCTGTCAGTAGATTGCTTAGAATATTCTCTTGTCTTTGAAGTGCATCATAGGTACTGTATTTACGCAGTTGTCTTTCCTGCATCTTTTTAAAAAATGAGCATCCAGTCTTCCTGCTTCCATTTTCTCACAATTAATGGCATCATGGAATATTGAGTGCACCCGTGATTTCTGAGACAAACCATTCCCAGGCCTGGTGCTTCAGTCTGTCCACACAGGAATGAATCGGCGGGTTCACTTCACCTTCAGGGCGTGTTCAGGTATTGGTATCCAGATGTCCCGAAAGGGCAGAGGCACCGCCGAGAGCCCAGCTTTGAGCTGGACGTCTGGGTTTCTGTTCCCTGCTTTGCCACTTACTAGCACATGACTTTGGCCAAATGTCTTAAATCCTGGAAGCCAGTTTCCTTGATACGATGGGGACAGAAATCCAGTTGGAACCGAATGTGTGGTTGGTGTGAAGCTGATGCGAGCGCGCATGGCCCGGGGGCTGGCATTGAGCGGCACCGCTCCTCCTGGCCTCGTCGGGATAGAAATACTGTGGGCAAATATTTGAGCACAGAGTTCTGTAATGCTGCCTGGGGCTGCCACTTCCTTTGGAGATGCGGTGATCTTCAAAAACTCTGAATTTCTTGTACAGGTTAGTCCATATTTCTATTTCATTGTAAGTCAGGTTTTCAAGCTTAAATTTTCTAAGAAAATTGCCATTTTCATATGTATTAATGTGGAGCAGGGTTTTTTTGCATTTTAATCTTTATCAGTAGTTTTCACTTTTTGTTCCTGGTCTTTATCTGAATCAGACTTTCAAGAAATCTATTTTATTGGCCTTTTCAAAGCAGCAGCTGTAGATAGGATAGGCAGTTCTACTGCCTTCATGTCGTAATTTGTTAATTCTGCTGCTTTTCTCGGATGTCGGATGTTTTGTTACTCTTCTTCCAGAGTCCCACAGGGGTGTGCTGAATCCGGAAGGCCTCGGGAAGGCAGGGAGACCACACGCAGTCCTGGAGGCTGGGACTGAGGCAGTCAGTCCTGCACCAGTCCCGCCCAGGCCAGCTCGCCCAGGGAGGGCAGCCTTTGAGCTCTCCTTGGAAGGGTAGGCGGACCTGAGAGAAGGGCATGAGCAAAGCCTCTGAGCTGTGAGGGGAAGTGGCAGGAGCTAGAAGTGCAGTGTGGGGCTTTGGGGGGGTGGGGGGCAGGGAGGATTCATGATGTGCCCCGTAGGGCATTGAAGATTTGCCATCTGTAGTTGGGCAAAGACTTTGTTATCCTTATTTCCCATATGCTTTGTTGTTTCAGTTCTGATATATAATTTGAACATAGTTATTTAAGGATATGCTTTAAAATTTCCAGTAGTTTGGAAGGCTGTGTTTGTTTCTTTGTTTTTTTGTTTTGTTTTATTTTGTTTTGACTATAACAATCCGTCGCTGGCTTAATGAATGGTTACCCAAGGCAGTGCCCTGTGCGGTTTCTGCCTTCCTGAATCTGGGCTCCCTTTCTTCATTGCTTAAGGTCTGATTATTCTTATAAACGTTCTATGGCATTTGAGGGTGTTCTTGGTCACGTTCCATATTTTGGATTGTCCCTCTCAGTGGTATTTGGTCCCATCCAGACCCACTGTATCCCTCTGTAATGAGAAGTGTGATGACATTTTCCCACTTCTGGTTCCCCGACCGCCCCTCGGCCATCCCCCGGCCCCGCAGACTGCTCACCAGCTCTGTTCTGTGTTCGCTGCAGCGTGTGCTACATGGAGGCTCCCGACAGCACCGGCCGCCCCTGCGGTCTGGAGTGCTTGATGCTGGTGCCCAACCCCAGCCTGCCCCGTACCCAGCCCCCAGCCTGCCTGCCTTCCTGTTTACATTTGAATGAAGTGCCTGTGTGTTGGGGAATTTTCCACTGGTGAATTTGGAAAGTATTTTTACATCTAATTTCTGCTTCCTGCTCACAGCCGTGGTCATCGTATGCAGTTGGGACTGGTCATTACTTTGCTTCTTAGACTCCTGGTGATGCGGCGGTTACCTGTGCTCAACCCACCTGTTCTGCTTGAGCCCCGCCCCCCCCGGGGGCAATCCTGGTGTGAGCCTGCACCGGTCCCTCGGGGGCTTCCGGGTGGGCTGGTTCCACCCGTGATGGTAAATTACATGGTCATAGACACCTTTGGGCAAATCCCTTTTAGACCTCAAGGCTGCTTAGGCAGCGGCACTCACTCCCCACCTGCGGGAGGGAAGGGGCGGCAGCTGCTGGGTTCTCGGCTGCGAAGGGGCCACACTCCCCCCCCCCACAGTTGTTCCTGGTTTTGACCGTGCGTGCGAAGTGCTTCCTGGAAGCCGTTTGAGTTTTCGCCAGGGACACGTGTCCAGGTGTGGGTCACTCTCTGGTTGCCTTCAGTACACGCCTCCCGGTTTTGTCACTAACATGTTGACTCTTCGCTCATCTTACAGAGTGGGTTTTGCCTGCCCTCCCCCCATTTCTGAGGCCTCTGTAAGGCCAGAGCTTTGTTGCTTCGTCAGGTTGGGACTTAGATGGCTGGTTCCCCTGTCCTGCTGCAGTAAGTAAGTGCCTGTCCTTTGTGGTGTGTGGGCGGCGGGCGAAGCCTGAAGGGAGGCTGTGAGGGGACACTAGGAGGTCACGGGGGGCATGAGGGAGATGGGGTGAGGGGGATGCAAGCCTGGCTCTGAGGCCACCCAGTGGTCCCCAGACCTTGGTGTGTGTGCGTGTGTGCGCGTGAGTGAGTGAGTGAGTGAGTGAATGAATGAATGAATGAATGAATGCGTGCAATGGGGCCGGTTCTGCTTGAGTTCCTCAGGACTAGTAGAGAGGACCCTGTTCTCCGCCTGACCAGACGCACCTGTGTGACCCTGGACTGGTTTCAGCTTCTCTGAGCCTCAGCTCCTCCTCTGGACCCTGCTGGGGAGGGACCGCTGAGCTCCTCAGGGCTGACAGGAGGGGTCCGGGGCCCTCCGCCAGGGAGAAGCCAGGCCGGGACTCCCGGACGACGACTGCAGGGCCGGTGGGGGCCCTTCCGCTGGACCCGCCGTGGGCCCACGGGAGGCAGGGCCCGGCCTGGGAGCCGCAGGCGCTGTGCTCAGCAGACGGGGAGGGTGACCCGGGGCAGGGAAACTGGCCAAGGGTCCAGGGTGGGCTCCCCGGTCCTCCTGGCTCCTGGACCCGTCCTCTCGGGAACTCAGCCCGCCGCGAGGCAGGTGGGACTGCTGGGCTTCCGACTTCATCTCCACGCGGTGGCAGTTCCCGGGAAGGACCCCGCGGCTGGCAGTGGTGGAGAGACCGAGGATGGAAGGCGAGACAGGTGGGCTAGTCTGTGTGGCCCCGTGAGGCCGGGGCACAGCAGACTCTGGGGACCATTGGCATTTGAGCTGGGACAGGGTGCTTGAGGTATCCCCTAGTTCTTAGATTTCCTGTTCCGATGAAAAACTTGAGACTTTTGTCTTTAATTATAAAAGGAATCTGCACAGAGTTAAAAATTCAAGCCTTGGGAAAGGCCTAAAGTAAAATCCTCTCCCCTCACCCATCTCAGTCCTACTACACCGAGGTGGACTCAAGTTTCTCAGGATCTTTCTGGAAATTTCCATATACATACGAGGGCTTATTGCTGCTGACACTGTCCTAGAGTGAGCAGGACCATAACTTGTGGTTCAGTTTTCCTCCCTCTGAAGTCATGAACTCCTGCAGTGGGGCTGTGCGTCCAGCACCACAGGAAACTGTGGCCACGGAGCCAAGGGGACGCCCGTCCCCCTGGCTGTACCTTTGAAAGGGCAGTCGGGAGGGAGGGGTGAGCCTGGGGTGTGGGGGGGATGCGGAGCCGCCGCAGGTGTTTCTTTTACTGGATGCGGCTCATGGCCGCGTCCAGGTTTTGCTTTTCACCTTTGAGTCTGTGAGAAAGCGAGGAAAAAGCAAAAGGCGCTGGTGGTGGCACGCCTAGCACGGCCGGGCCAGGGTTCGAGTCCCTGTGGCGCCCCTGCTTCCTCCCGCCTCCCCGCTCCAGGCCCTTCCTTCCTCTCCACGGTCTCCTCCCTCACTCCTTCCCCTTCGGAGGACCTGGGCCGGGGCGCCCAAGGGCTCCAGTGGCTGCAGCCCCTCCCCCTTGCCCTGAGCCTTGTGGAGAAGATAATTGGGATGTGGAGAATGGATCCCAGGAGGACCCGAAGGTCAGGACCCAGCCGGGGCAGTGAGCAGTGATCCTAAGTGAGTTCCATGCAAGCCCATAGCAGCTGCCACCTCTGTCTGACATTTCTTCCGCCTCTCTCCCAGCTTTGGCCAGCCTCCCCTGTCCTTCTCCCACGTCCCCGGAGAGAGGTCAGGGGATCCCGATCCAGTTCACTGGCCACCATACCGATGCTCTCTGCACCTGGGAACAGGGCTGCCTTGGCTCCAGCCTGAGCCCGTGGTTCCCAGGGCCCCCCTGCCCATCGCTGCAATAACTTCTTCCTTCAACAGCCCCGTCTCATCAGGAACACTGGAAACAGAAGGGGAGGTGTGCAAAGTTGGCCTGGCGAGCGGGCCCTTCTTCTAGCCAGGCAGGGGGCTCCCCATCTCTCGGAACGTGATTAGAGTTTCAGGTCTTGGTCTCAGCCCAAACTCAGGTCATGTGAGAGGACAAGTCCTCTCTGGAGAGCTGGCCTCCTATGGGCTGGAGGGGACACCAAACCTGGACAAGCCTGAGGGAAAGGCAGTGTGCAGGGCGGAGGGAGGGGAATCTGGACACGGGGAAGGGCAGGAAGCTGGTTAGCTTTGGTTGAGAGAACATCTCTTTTGTTCCTGTTGTTAAAGAGCACAAGCAGGGGGAGAGAGGGAGAAGCAGGCTCCCCGCTAAGCAAGGAGTCCACCGATGGGGCTCAAGCCTAGGACCCTGAGATCATGACCTAAGCCAAAGGCAGACCCTTAACAGACTGATCTTAGGGGACGTTGCGGGGTGCCTGGCCAGCTCAATCAGTAGAGCATGTGACTCTTGATTCCAGGGTTGTGAGTTCGAGCCCCGCAGTGAGTGTATAATTTATTTTTAAAAAAATTTTTTTAAGATTTTATTTTATTTTATTTTTTAAAGATTTTATTCATTTATTTGACAGAGAGAGAGAGATCACAAGCAGGCAGAGAGGCAGAGAGAGAGGAGGAAGCAGGCTCCCCGCCGAGCAGAGAGCCCGATGCGGGGCTTGATCCCAGGACCTGAGATCATGACCCGAGCCAAAGGCAGAGGCTTTAACCCACTGAGCCACCCAGGTGCCCCAAGATTTTATTTTTAAGAAATTTCTACACCCAACATGGGGCTCAAGCTCACAGCCCTGAGATCAAGAGTATTCCCTCCAGAACTGAGCTAGAGGGGCACCCCACCCCACTTTTTTTTTTTTTTTAAGATTTTTATTTATTTATTTGACAGAGACAGCTGGAGAGGGAACACAACCAGAGGGAGTAGGAGAGGGAGAAGCAGGCTTCCCGCGGAGCAGGGAGCCCCACGCAGGGATCGATCCCAGGACCCCGGGATCATGACCTGAGCCAAAGGCAGATGCTTAATAACTTAGCACCCCAGGAGCCACCCCCAAAATTTCTTTAAACAAAAAATAAAGGGCCTTGGCTTGGGCCCTCCTAAAAGAGACTGATGGCTGTTTTGTCATCATCTGCAGTCCCTCAGCCCCTTGGGCCAAGTTTTGGTGACAGAAGACTGCCTTCTGGATCTGGTGTTTCTCCCATAGGCGGTGAAGGGAAGCAGCCGGAGGCCGTGGTCTTTGTGGGTGACGTGTGTGTCCTGAGAAGCCAGGCCTGGGCACTAAGGTCATAAAGTTCACCAAGTTGTCTAGCTGAAAAGCAGCAGCTGCATTGGCCAGAAGCTTCGAGACCTGTTGTCCTCCAACGTGATCAACCCACTGCTAGGAACGGATAGGCTTATTATGCTGGCGCCTAAGCAAAGACAGGAAGCCAAGGAGTGAATGAGAGAGGAGCCAACATGTGGCAAAGAGCATGGACCTGAGTCTGATCTAACCTGTTGGAGACTCAGTTTCTCCGTCTCTAAAATGGGTCGATGGTCTCTATCTTGCAGGGTTGTGGGAAAAATTAGGGACAAGGTTTATGAACTGCCACATGGAAGGTACTCCAAAGTGGCTATGGACATAAAGGAACTCGGGCTTGGGAAAGGCAGGAGTGGGGAAACAGCTTGGAGTCAGCTGGGAATGACTTTGCTTGCAAGGCTGAGCAGAGGCAATGGGGAGCTGCAGAAGGATTTTAAGCAGGAGAGACACGTGGTCAGATCCGGGTTTTAGCAGGTCGCTGCCGGAGCCAATGGAAGATGGACCGAAGGTCAGAGAGGAAGAAGCCACAGCAGGATGAGGAGACTTGGACTGGGAAGGGACAGTGGGGATAGAGGAAGGGAGAGTGCTAAGGTGGGGCTTGTGTCTGATCCGTACAGACCACGTGGGTGGCTGGAGGCAAGTTCAAGCCTCGGCTGTCCCCTTCTTCCATTAACCACTGCCTCTTCTCCATCCTTCTGACCCTGTGGATCCCAGACTCCCACTTCATTCCCCAGCCTTGCCTGTGTCAGATTTCTGAGTGGGGACTGAATTTGACCCTACTTGCTTGGCCTTGTGGCCTCTTTCTAATTTTTTTTTTTTTTTTTTTTTTTTTTTAATTCAGGGGCGTCTGGGTGGCACAGTTGGTTAAGCCGCTGCCTTCAGCTCAGGTCATGATCCCAGGGTCCTGGGATCGAGCCCCACATCGGGCTCCAGCCCCACATCGGGCTCCCTTCTCCGCGGGAAGCCTGCTCCTCCCTCACCCACTCCCCCTGCTTGGGTTCCCTCTCTCGCTGTCTCTCTTTGTCAAATAAAAACTTTAAAAAAAGAAGGCAAGATGTAGCTGCCCCTGGTCACCATGGTTGCCCATGACCTCATTGGTCTGGGTGACAGGGACCAAACCTGGCAGCAGCATGGGGAAGCCCTCATGTCCAGAAGGAAGGAGGTCAGTCGGTCCTAGCCAGGTGCCTCTATAGGACAGGGAGAGCATTTCGGCCTTCGGGGCTCCCACCCACTTAGTCCTGAAAAGGCAGAGACCAGAAGTCTGACCCACCTAACCCACCAACTAGAGATCTCTCCTTTCTATGAGTGGTGCTTGTAGACAAGGTGGGCAATGTTGCCCATCTGAAGGCACCTTACAGAGGAGGGCAGGTTGGGTGAGTGGGGGTCTGCCAAGGGTATGGATAATAAGCCCCTTCTCCCTAGGCTTACTCTTCCCCACAGCTAAAGACCCGTTTCCTGGGAGTCTGCAGCCGGGCAGTGCCAAATGGCCACGCTCTCCAGACTCCAGGTCCAAGAGCCTCCCCTTCCCGGAAGCTTAGAGCCAGAGCAAGCTATGTCACCCTGGTACCCCGATGGCGAGCACAGGGCTGGCACTGAGTGGATGTTCAATAAGAATCTGGAATGGGAAAAAAAAATAAAAAAGAATCTGGAATGAATGAAGAAATGAATGTATAAATGTAGAATCTGAGGCTCCAGCTGCTGGGGGCTTTAGGTGACCTTCTGAGGAGGCTCTCTCCCTTCTTTAGGCCAGGAAGACTCAGATTTCTGGAACAAAGGACCAGAGTTCTAAGTGATTTTTGTGCACCTTCATTTTATCCTAAATAGCCCTTGGAGGTCAGATCTAGTATTATCTCCATTTTGTTGAAACTGAGGTTGGGAGAAGCCGGGCAGCACCAGCCATATATGGCAAGGCCAAAATCAAACCCAGATCCTCTGACTCCTAACCCTGTGTTCTCATTATGCCACGTGTTCTTGAATAAGAAACCACAAGGAGGGCGCTCAGGTGGCTCAGCTGGTTAAGTGACTGCCTTTGGCTCCGGTCATGATCCCAGGATCCTGGAATCGAGCCCCAAGCCCTGCATTAGGCTTCCTGCTCAGCAGGGATCCTGCTTCTCCCTCTTCATCTGCTGCTTCCCCTGCCTGTGCTCTCTCTCAAATAAATAAATAAAATCTTAAATTAAAAAAAGGGAAAGGGGTGCCTGGGTGGCTCAGTGGGTTAAAGCCTCTGCCTTTGGCTCAGGTCATGATCCCGAGATCCTGGGATCGAGCCCCACATCGGGCTCTCTGCTCAGCAGGGAGCCTGCTTCCCCACCCCTCTCTCTCTCTGCTTGTGACCTCTCTCTCTCTGTGCCAAATTAATTAATTGATTGATTTTAAAAAGGAAAGAAAGAAAGCAAAAGGAGGGATGAGACAGGGAGGCAATGCCATGAACACTGGCCTGCTGGGGGAATCCAAGCACTTGAGTCTTCTCTCTCCTTCATTTCTTCCCATCTGGGAAAGCCCTGTAAGGCAACCAACAGTGTTTGCCGGGGCACGAGACAGAGGGCTCAACTTCTGGCCACTCCTGAGGACCTGAGGCAGATGCCAGCCTTTGGGAATTTCCCCACAGGTCCTGTTTCCAGCAGGCAAACCACAGGTTAAGGTGGGTAGAGGTGCCAGCCGCTCAAGATAAAACATAGTGCACGCTTTGGGGGCTTTGGGATGCTTCTGGGAGTAGCTGGAGCTCGGGGGTAGCTGGAGCTCCACAAACTAGCACTCGGCCACAGACTCCACCAAGGTAGGGTGATGAAGCAGCCCCAGGTTCTGTGTCTGAAGCGAAGAAACAACCACCTTCCTCTCAGCCACTGGTTTCCAAGGATGGGCGGAAACTCAACAGATGAAAGAACATTCTAGATGGGCAGCAAAGCAGAAGCAAAGGCCAGGGGTCTAGACGAGTGGGTTACAAGGCTGGAGAAGGGCTGGCCTCTGATGTGCCTGCTTCCATCTGTGAGGCTCAAATGAGTTGTCCGAAGAGTTATGAGAAAACGTTCGGCTCACAAGTCTAACTCAGCATGGTATATCTATTTTTTTTATTAACAATAATTTGTTTCGGGGCGCCTGGGTGGCTCAGGGGGCTAAAGCCTCTGCCTTCAGCTCAGGTCATGATCTCAGGGTCCTGGGATCGAGCCCCGCATCGGGCTCTCTGCATCAGCAGGGAGCCTGCTTCCCCTCCTCTCTCTGTTCCTGCCTCTTTGCCTACTTGTGATCTCTGTCTGTCAAATAAATAAATAAAATCTTAAAAACAATAATTTGTTTCGCTGATTCTGTGCCAGACATTGTTCTAAATGCTTTATAGATATATTGACTTACTCAATTCTCATGTGAGTAGGTTCTACTATTCCTATTCTCGGAGGTAAAGATTATGTGACTTGCCCATGGACATAGATTGTAAACCATAGAGCTGGGATCTACATTCAATCTGGTTCCAAAGTCTGAACCATTATACCAGCTCAAGATCGGAAGTTTTCAATATTTTTTAAAAAAATAAGCTCAGTAGGTTTTGGCTTTTTTAAGATTTTTATTCATTTGAGAGAGAGATGAAGAACGCACACAACCAAAAAAAAAACCAAAAAACAAAAAACGCACACAACCAGCAGGAGAGGCAGAGGGAGGGTCGGAGGGAGAGGGAGAAGCAGACTCCCCACTGAGCCGGGAGCCTAACCCTAGGACCCTGAGATCAGGACCTTAGGCAAAGGTAGACACTTAACCATCTGATCCACCCAGGTGCCCCCAAAAGTTTTCAATATTTAAAAGTCTACCTTGGGGCACCCTGGTGGCTCAGTTGTTAAGCGTCTGCCTTCGGCTCAGGTCATGACCCCAAGGTTCTGGGATCCAGGCCTGCATTGGACTCCCTGCTCAGCAGGAAGCCTGCTTCTCCCTCTCCCACCCCACACCCCTGCTTGTGTTCCTGAACTCTCGGTCAAGTATATAAATTGTTTAAAAAATCTTAAAAAAAAAAAAGTTTTCCTGGTTTTGGTTTTATGCACATACTCAACACCATGCTAAGGAAGAGTTCTACATTATTTCCTGCAATCCTGCAAGACAGTAATTACTATTACCCAACTTCACAGAAGAGTCAAGCCCCGAGGGTAAATTCTGAGTTGGGATTCAGACCTAGATTTTTTTTTTTACGATCTAGGACATAACTATTCTGCCTTAATGCTCTCGAGTATTTCTTTCCAACACAACCCCCCAGTGCTGGATGAGGCCTGAGGGTTACAACCGAAGGCCCTGCCAACTCAGGGTGGGCTGAAGGTCTGAGGTTCGGGGACCCACAGTTCCTGGGCAGCTCCATTCAGTGGCCCCCTTGCTCCCAGTCCAGGTGAAAAGAGGGAGGCCAACTGAACATGCAGCTCCTTTCAGTTGAGGCCACTTAGGAACTCCTAGCCTCCTCCTCCCTGGTTGGGACCTCTACATCCTGGCCACACCTGAGGCCCCTTGGTCCTACGGTTCCCCTTCTGCACCTTTTAGAGTCGCAGTGTCCTCTGAGCCAGCCAGGCGACCCTGTCTTGCGCACTCTTTACCACCTCCTCTGCACCCTAACCAGCCCAATCTGTGCTTAAACAGATGTCCATCTCGAATGAGAAAACGGAAGTTCTAGCGGGGGCCTCACTGCTCCGAGGTCCCAACAAATAGCTGGACTTCCGTCTGTGTGTCAGACTAAGCGGCTCCCATCATCTGCCGCGTCCCAGAGGCTACAGGGAAACCGGCTTTTCAGCTCCTCGAAAGCGGTGTCAGCCAGCACGCAGCCATCTTGCCTAGCGCCTCACTCAGGAGGGGCCCGCGCCTGCGCGAACCGCGGAGGGGCGTGGCGAAGAGGGGGGGGCGAGGCCTCAGCGGAAGGCGAGAGGAGGCGCGGGGCAGTGACGCAAATGCGCCCCCAGTGGCGGGTGTGTTCGGGCTTCTGGTCTGTAGCTTCTGGATTCCGTTTCCACGGTTACGGCGGCGCGAGCCTGTGTCCCAGGTAAGATCCGGGTGAAACGGAAACAGAATACCTGAGGGACGGAGAGCGGCAGGGCTCAGGGGAACCGGAAAGCAGGACCTGGGCCCGGGTAATACCCTCCCCATGCATGTCCGCACTTTGGGCTCTGGTTAGCTCTGCCCCACCGTTCCCCCTGGGATGCTGTCCCGCCCGCAAGTGTTCTCCGGCCCCACGAACTGTCCTGGGCCCCCCCCACACCTCTCCCTGCGTCTCGCAGCTGCTGACTTCACTCTTCTCTGCCTTCAAGGCACTGACATCCAGCTATTTGTGCGTGCGCGGGAGCTGCACACTCTTGAAGTGACCGGCCTGGAGGCAGTTGCTCGGATCAAGGTAAAGGTAATAGTGTATCCCTGAGCTTCCGCAACCCAGGTGTCTCTTGCCTGGCTTCCCCTGACTTCCTCAGGGAACGCTCTTGACTCTCCCTTTCTCCCGTAAGCCCATGTCGCCTCCCTGCAGGGCCACACCACCAAAGCTAAAGTGCTTCTGGCAGGTTCACCCCCGCAGGATGAAGCCACTCTGGGTGCGTGTGGGGTAGAAGCCCTGGCGACCCTGGAAGTGGTTGGCCGCGTGCTAGGAGGTGAGTGGGGCTACAGAGGCCAGACTGGTGCCATGGGGCTGTTACGCTCCTTAGACCTACTTTGCCTTTCGCATTTCTAACGGTTTTTGCTTTAATTTGCAATATCTAAAAGTCGGCTGATTTTGTGTGAAAATACAATATCTGGCTTTGCTTAAAAAATTGGGAAGCTCTGGTGACAGTGGGCCTGTGTTGCCACATATCAACAGTCCGCGCCAGCTGAGTAGTGGCTGCTCCTTTGGAAGGCTTTACCCTTTGCCACAGTTTCCACTCTTCCCTCCTCCACTCCTCAAAACCAATGTCAGTTACCATTTATCATCAGGCTTGTGCTGTTGTTTCTCTTATAGTAAAGAAACATGAACTCTCTTTATATACCTATATCTCTGTCAAAAGCGGGAAAACATAAGATGGATCGAGAGCGTCGCATGTTTCAAGAAAAATGGGAAAGACCGTATTTCTTTGTGGAACTTAAGAATAGCCCTATATCGGAACATCTGGGTGGCTCAGTCGGTTAAGCCGCTGCCTTCAGCTCAGGCCATGATCCCGGGGTCCTGGGATTGAGTCCCGCATCGGGCTCCTTGCCCCGCAGGGAGCCTGCTTCTCTCTCCACCTCTGCCTGCCACTCTGCCTGCTTATGTGTGCTGTCTCTCTCTCTGAGACAGATAAATAAATAAAATCTAAAAAAAAAAAAAGAAGAGCTCTATATGTTTAATACATAACTGGACTTTGTCTGTATCAAAAGAATACATGGTTTAGTATGGTTTGTTATGAAACAAACCATAGTAAGAATTTTGACTGGTAAACAGAAAATATGCGTGATGAAAAACTTAATAAACTAAAAAAAAAGGACTAAGCTTGGAGTGCCTGGGTGGCTCAGTGGGTTAAAGCCTCTGCCTTCGGCTCAGATCATGATCCCAGGGTCCTGGGATCAAGCCCCGCATCGGTCTCTCTGCTCAGTGGGGCGCCTGCTTCCCCCTCTCTCTCTGCCTGCCTCTCTGCCTACCTGTGATCTCTGACTGTCAAATAAATAAATAAAATCTTTAAAAAAAAAAAGGACTAAGCTTTCTTCCACATTTATCATCAAATGCAAATAAAATAAGCGATGCTGCTGTGAAATGCAGTTACGTCATAAGTGAAAAAATTGCCTGGACAATGAAACCTTTCACAGATGGTGAGTTTATAAAAGACTGTCTATTGAGTGCTGCAGAAATCATGTGTCCAGAGCAGAAACAAGCATTTGCAAACATAAGTCTAACTGGAAACACTGGTGCTCAGCGAGTAAAAGATATGACGAAGAACCTAGAGGACAAGTTGCGTGAGAAAAAATGAAATCATTTGTGACATTTTCATTGCAGTGGATGAGAGCGCAGATGTAAATAATACAAATCAGTTAATTATATTTATCCGGGGCGTTGATGAGAATTTTGACATCACTGAGGAACTTTTGGACATGGGGCCCATGACAGACCCAACATCTGAAAATGACTTATTTGGGTATGTTGAGAGAAGTCATGAAAAATTTAATGTTGACTGGTCCAGACTGGTAAGTGTGACCACAGATGGTGCTCCTGCGATGGTCTGTGATAACCCTGGGCTTGTTGCAAAGTTTAGATCCAAGGTCAAAATGCTTTTCAAGGATGCAGAACTTAAATCTTTTCACTGCATTATTCACCAGGAATTGGTTTGTCCTAAAAAGTTAAAACTAGAGCATGTCATGGATGTAGTGATTAACACAGTGAAGTGGGTCACACCATGGATCCAGCTGCAGGCGGTTCAGTGCTTTGCTGGACGAACTAGAAGCACAATATGGTAATCTCCTTTACTGTATAAAGGTAAGGTGGCTTAGTCGTGGCATGGTACTGAAGAGATTTCTTGACTTAATTAAAGAGATTTGTTCATGTCTTCCAAGGGCAAACCCCTTCCCCAGCTCACCAGGGAAGATTGGATCAGAGACCTGGCCTTTTTGGTTGACATTACAAACCATCTAAACACTTCGACTATTTCTCTTCAAAGACGTTCCCAAGCGGTGACCCAAATGTATGATCCAGTTTGCTCTTTCCTAGCAAAATTTGAGTCTTTGGGAAACTCATTGGGCTGTGAATAATCTGGCTCATTTTCCTACATGTAAGTCAGTTTCAAGAAATGAAAGCGATGGCTTAAGCTACATCCCCAAAATTGTAGGGTTGAAGATTGAATTCCAAGAAAGGTTCTTTGATTTCAGACATTATGAAAATGAGCTCATTTTGTTCAGCTCACCTCTCTCAGTTAACACTGATAGTGTTAATGAAGAGTTACAAATGGAAGTTATTGAACTGCAGTGTAATACAGTATTAGAAACTAAATATGATGACATTGGAATACCAGAATTCTACAAATACCTCAGCAGGAGTTACCCCAGATACAGAAACCATTGTGCAAAGATTCTGTCCATGTTGGGAAGCACCTATGCCTGTGAAGAGCTGTTTCCTGTTAAGAAATTGAGTAAAACTAAATTTCCGCTCCCAATTAAAGGATACCAGATTACGGACGCCTGGGTAGCTCAGTTGGTTAAGCGACTTCCTTCGGCTCAGATCATGATCTTGGAGTCCCGGGATAGAGTCCCACATCGGGCTCCCTGCTCGGCAGGGAGTCTGCTTCTCCCTCTGATCCTCCCACTTCTCATGCTCTCTCTCTCTCATTCTCTCTCTCAAATAAATAAATAAAATTTAAAAAAAAAAGGATACAAGATTACATTCAGTTTTTTTTTTTTTCCCATTGGCATTTGATTTTTCATGTACCTAGCCTACTGAGCTTGCTTTTGTAACTTAACTTGGCTACCCAACTTTAGTTTGAGACCTCTTCCTTACGGAGCTGGTTACCGTAATTAGTTTTTGTTTCATACGTGCCTCAAGCCAGAAAAAAACTCTCTCTTTCTGTCTTGAGCAAAATGCCTGAGCTATAGAATTTCTGTGGATGCTATTTGAGCCAGGTCGTGCAAGTTACCAATTTATTGATTCTCAGCTCCAAATTCCTTCTTCATTGTCTGCTCTCTAAAATGAATCTGGGCCCTTTAAATATCTCCCCTTTGACAACAGGCATGATGTGAAGCTTTGTCAGTGGAGGGCACTGGAGACACATTGCAGAAGGAAGGAGTTTTCCTTCCTGGTTTGCCGGACTCCTGCAGTGCCCAGCCCTCAGCACCACCCAGAGCCAGCAGTTCTCCCTGGCTTACCCCTATGGGCAGTTTTATAATGAAATCTCTCTGCTGAGACACTTCCCCATGAACAGCTTTCCCCAGTACCCGAAAAGGGAGATTTCCAGCAAATTCTGTCAGTGTGGCATTACAGCAATTTCTGTGTATTTATTTTGTATGTCTTCTGTCGATCCGAACTGTGTCTTGTCTGGCGCAGTCTGGATGGCAGCCCTTCTGTTGGGAGCCTCTTCCACGGGCGTCCCCCTCAGCTCCTGAGCTTACAGCTGGTACTTCTTTAGAATTCTTACTAGACAGTTCGTAATTTTATATGAAATCACTGTTGAAATTCTTGGGTGGTTCCTTCTGATTGGACCCTGACTGATACAGGCTCTATTTCTGATGTCTCTTGAGATTCCCCCCAAAATAAGCATGTTGGGATTCCAGGCGACCAAGAGGACAAATGTCCAGATACACAGGCCTTTGCCTGGGTTAGCAAGTCACTTAATGGAAAGGCGAGGTGTCTGGGACCCAGAGCACTTAATTAGTCGTATAGACTGATACTATGTGCATAATCATGGGTTGTTAACTTACCACTGTTGTACTTTAGCTGTAACCTGATGATAACAGAAAAAAAAGATTGGGCCGATTCAACAAGTATTTGTCAACAACATGTCATGTGCGAGATCCTACTCTGATGCAGGCCGGTTCTGTCTTTTGTTCATTCTGTGACCTTGAGCTGGTCACGTTGTCCCTCTGAGCTTCACCTTGTTCACCCATGAAACGACACTATTACTACATGTATTATCTGTTAATGGTGTTAAAGTCACCTCAAAGTGTAGTGGCTTAAAATAACAAATATTTATTTTTATTTATTTATTTTTAAATTTTTTTTAAAGATTTTATTTATTTATTTGACAGAGATCACAAGTAGGCCAAGAGGAAGGCAGAGAGAGAGAGGGAAGCAGGCTCCCCGCTGAGCAGAGAGCCCGATGTGGGGCTCGATCCTACGACCCTGAGATCACGACCTGAGCCGAAGGCAGAGGCTTTAACTCACTGAGCCACCCAGCCGCCCCATAACAAATACTTATTATCTCACTGGTTTCTGTAGGTCAGGAATCTGGGAGGGGCTTGCTGGGTGGTTTCAGCTCAGTGTCTCTTTAAGAGGTCACACTCCAGTTGACAGGTGTACCTGCAGTCATCTAGAGGCTGTGCCGGGGCTGACGGATCCCCATCTCCCATGACTTCTCCAGGAAGGTCAGCTGCCGTGTTGCGAGAAGCCCCGTGGAAAGGCCCACGCGGTTGCAGTCCATGTCTGCCGAGGCTGAAGTCAACCTGAAGGCTCACCTGGGCTGCATGTTCGTGATGGCGCGTTCACAGGGCAGCCAGGGGCGCCAGTTTAAGTTGGGGGCACTGGGAGCTGTAGATGGCCTTCCCAGCACCGCAGTCTCAAGGTAGTTAATGACAGAATCGGACACAGTCCATGTCTCCCTCCCCTGACATTTCCTTTGCTGTACTCTCAGCACACTGGCCACTCTCTTAGCCTCCTTTATGGTTCTTGTTCGCCTCCCACATTCCAAACTTTGAAGCTCCTCAGGGTTCTGCGTGTCTCCGTTTATATATATTTATATAAATATATAATATATATTTATATATATTTATATAAATATATAATATATTTATATATATTTATATATAATTTATATATTTATTTATATAAATATATATTTATATATTATATATATTTGTGTTTATATAAATAAATATATGTATATGTATATTTATATATAACATAAATATAAATATATAAAAATATATCTCGCACATATAATATAAATATATATATTTTTTTTTCTTTTAAGATTTTATTTATTTGAGGGACAGAGACACAGTGAGAGAGGGATCACAAGCAGGGGGTTGAGAGAGGGAGAAGCAGGCTTCCTACCAAACAGGGAGCCTGATGTGGGGCTCGATCCCAGGACCCTGGGATCATGACCTGAGCGGAAGGCAGACGGCTTAATGACTGAGCCACCCAGGCACCCCTCCGTCTATATTTCTTCCATTTGCGCACATTCCCTTGGTCTCCTGGCTTTAAATTAGTATTAATATGCTGCTAACTCCCAAATTTTTACCTCCAGCCAGACCCCTCTTTCCTAACTCCAAAATGGAGCTGCTGGTCTTTCTTCAATCTCCTCCTACTGTAGTTGGCGGCAACTCAGTCATTCTGTTTTATATACATGGGTATTAAGTGGAGTCTGAGTTCCAGCATCAGAGCCACTAAAACAAGAGGTTACCATGGTGTAGCAGCACTGCTGCAGGGGGGCAGTCGGCCTTCGGCTCAGGTCATGATCCCAGCATACTGGGATCGAGCCCCACATCGGGCTCCCCACTCAGCAGGAAGCCTGCTTTCCCTCTCCTAGTCCCCCTGCTTGTGTTCCCTCTCTCGCTGTGTCTCTCTCTGTCAAATAAATAAATAAAATCTTTTTTAAAAAAGAATAAAAGTAACGGAGTTCAAGGGGCACCTGGGTGGCTCAGTTAGTTAAGCGGCTGCCTTCAGCTCAGGTCGTGAATCGACCGTCCTGGGGTCGAGTCCCGCACTGGGATCCCTGCTCGGTGGGGGGCCTGCTTCTCCCTCTCCCTCTGCCTGCCACTCCCCCTGCTTGTGCTCTCTCTTTCTCTCTGTCAAATAAATAAACAAAATCTTTAAAAAAAAGAAAAAGAAAAAGAAACATGTACTTTGGAAAATAAACGGAGGAATAAGGAATAAATGCTATTACTTCACCTTAAAACCAATTTAACAACCTTCCGAAGAAAAAAAGGAATGTGAAAGAAAGAAGCAGGAGAATGGGACCCATTACAAAGAGAAAAACCCATCAGAACTGACCCAGAAATGATACAGGTGACAGAATTAGTAGACAAGGGCATTCAACACTCATCACAGCAGTGTTCCATATGCTTACAAGTTACAGGAAAGATTGAACATGTTAAGTAGAGACACGTGAGGAAAAATAAGACCCAGACCAAACTCAGAGAGTTGAAACCTTCAGTGCCTGAAATGAAACCTAGATTAAATTAATTGCACATGAGGTACTGCAAAAGGAAGATTCATATACTTCAAGGCAAAGCTATAAAAACTATTCCAAATAATACTGAAGAGACAAAAAGATAGCAAAAAACCACGAACAGACCATCAGTGAGCTGTGAGCTGTGGGACAACTTCAAGCAGCCAAATATACAACCTAAAAGGGGGAGGAGACAAAAAAAATACTTGAAGAAATAGTGGCCAAAATTTGTCCAAATTTGATGAAAACTATAAATCCTCAGATCGAAGAAGTTCAGTGAACCCTAAGCACAAGAAACATTAAGAAAGGAGACATGAACTGACAAGCTCAAAAGTGGTGATGATGAGGGGCACCTGGGTGGCTCAGTGGGTTAAGCCTCCGCCTTCGGCTCAGGTCATGATCTCAGGGTCCTGGGATCGAGCCCCACATCGGGCTCTTTGCTCAGCGGGGAGCCTGCTTCCTCCTCTGTCCCTGCCTGCCTCTCTGCCTGCTTGTGCTCTCTCTCTCTCTCTCTCCGTCAAATAAATAAATAAAATCTTAAAAAAAAAAAAGTGGTGATGATCATCTTAGCGGCCCAAGAAAAAAGACATATTTCATAAAAAAGAATAAAGATCAGGATGACAGCAGATTCGGATGACAGCAATGCAAGACAGAAGACAGTGAAGAAACATCTGTGTAGTACTGGTAGGAAAAAAAAAAGTCAACCTAGAATTTTATGTACAGCAAAAATCTATCTCAAAAACAAAAAACAAATACCATTTCAAACATACAAATACTGAAAAAATTTGTCACCAGCAGACCTACACTACAGTAAATGTGAAAGGAAGTCCTTCAGACAGAAAGGGAAAGATACAAATTGGAAATGTGGATAGACAAAAAGGAATAAGGAATACCAGATATGACAGCCATACATATAAATAAATTTTATAAATATAAAAGGCTTTTTTTTCTTATTATTTAAATCTCTTTACAAGGTAATTGGCTGTTTAAGGCAAAACAATATACAGTGGGGTTTATGGCAAATGTATAAGTAAATATATATGAAAACAATGGAAGGCAGAGCAGGGCAAAATGGACGCATACTATTGAAAGGTTCTCATAGTACACGGGATGTGACAGAGTGTCTGTGATGAGTTGAAGTTATACACTACAAACCCTACAGCAACCACCAAAATGACACGGCAAAGCATTCTAGCTAATACGCCAAGAAAGGAGACAAAACGGAATCATAGAAACAATCTGAAAGAATACGATAAAGAAGAAAAAGGAAACAGAGGGGACAAACAGAAAACAAGCACCAACATTCTATCAATCACGTTGATAATCACATTAAATGAAATGGTCTAAACATTCCAACTGAGTCAGAGCAGGAAACTGCGTGGTCTCTTGTAGCTCTGGCCTTCCGCAGGATGAGTATGGTCATAGTAACCTGTCAGGTTTTTTTAAAAGATTTTATTTATTTATTTGACAGACAAAGATCACAAGTAGGCAGAGAGGCAGAAGGAGAGAGAGGGGGAAGCAGGCTCCCTGCTGAGCAGAGAGCCTGATGTGGGGCTCAATCCCAGGACTCTGGGATCATGACCCGAGCCGAAGGCAGAAGCTTAACCCACTGAGCCACCCAGGCGTCCTGAATTTCCTGTTTTTTGTACAATATACACCACTTTATCAAAGCGGTGTGAGAAGGCCTGTCTGGGAAGGAAGGGAGGGTAGCAGAGCCTCAAGGCAGAGAGCCACGGAGAACAGCGGGTCCAGCTGTGCTGGAGCAGAGACCGCCTCTGGGTTCTTTAGTTCCTCGATACAGTAAATACGTATTTTTACTTAGGCTCTTACGGGGTGGGGTGGGAGTTTCAGGTGAAACTGAAGGAGGTCTGCTAGACCCAGACCTTGGCCTAGCACCCTTGTGCTGACATCCCTTAGCTGGGCGACTTTGGGCAAGGAATAAAGGGGGATCGGGGTACGATTCTTGAGGGGGAATGAAAGGCCAGTCACAGACCCGGCCTGACTCTGAGGGGCAGGAAATCTGAATTCTACATGTGCTACTTTTACTTTCTCTCAGGGCCCTGGAGCCAGGCCCTGCTCTCTCGGTCTCCCCTGCCAAGCACTCTGCTGCCCGCCTGGCTGGGGAGAGGCTGAGGGCCGAAGGGCCTGCCTCACTCCGGGGAGCCGGTGTCACCCTCCCCGAACCGCTTGCCTGCACCAGCGGCGCCGGCTCCCTAGGGCGAGTGTGTTCCTCCAAGGGACTCTTGGGGAGGCCCAGACGGGACTCAGGACGCCGGACGAACGCATTCATTTGCCAGCTGATGAGATGAGACAGACCGAGGAGGAGATCGCCCTCCCCAGATTCCACCGAGTTCTAGTGGCTGCCTGCAGGGTTCCTGGCATCATCTCTGAGCAGAAGCCCCCTGTGGTCGGGGTTTGTGGCACCAGGACTCCCCATTCCCGCACCAGACATGTTCTCAGCTCCAGCATTCTGGAAAGTCCCTTTCTGGGCACAGACTGACTTCCTGTCTTTGCAGCGAAGAGATGCTCCTCCATGGGCCCCACTCTCTGGGGCACAGGAGCTTCACGGTTCGCAGCCTGGACCCTTCCTGTTTGTGGGGGCTGGAACCTGAGCCACAGATCGGGCGGTGCCCACCCACCCCCCCAAATTGGCCACGCGGCCCCGGCCTGGCTCAGCCCCACACTCCCCTCCTGAGCCTTCAGTCCTCGCCCCGGTCCGGGTTCTGCCTGCAGAAATGACATCCCACCTCCAGACCAAGTCCTCTGCCTGGACCTGCCCAACTCCTCCGCCACCTCATCCTTCCGGCCTTAATGAAAGCCCCACCCTTGTGCTCAGGACCGTGTCCCTGACGCAAGTTCCCGGAGCGCCCCGGTGGCTCAGCCTCACCTGCCCGCCGCAGCCCAGCTATTTATGGATGCGCTGGACTCTCCGGAGGAGGCGTCTTAACCCAACCCGAAAGCAAGTTCCAGAGACATGCTTAAAGCGGGTGGGAAGCCACGTGGAAGAACACAGTGCTGCTGCCTCCGAGGTGTGCACGTGTGTGTATTTTCACTTTTTGCCGCATGCGTCTCATTGTTTATAGAATGTAGGAAATATTACAGGCCTGTAAATATTACAACCTTTTGTTTCAAATTTTTTATAACAGAACCTTAATAACTTTCTACGTAAAGTCTCACATGTTTTTAAAATTTATTCCTAGGTATTTTATAGCTTGTGTTGCCATGTGAGCAATTAAAAAAGAGTAAGGTAGGTCTCCGGTACCAAAATCGATCTCCAGTCCTAATTTTTTTTTTTAAGATTTTATTTATTTATTTGACAGAGAGAGATTACAAGTAGGCAGAGAGGCAGGCAGAGAGAGAGAGAGAGGAGGAAGCAGGCTCCCCGCCGAGCAGAAAGCCCGATGCGGGACTCGATCCCAGGACCCTGAGATCACGACCTGAGCCGAAGGCAGAGGCTTAACCCACTGAGCCACCCAGGTGCCCCTCCAGTCCTAATTTTGAATGAGGAAAAGCAGGCTGCAAAACAGTAGGTCCAGGATAATACCTTTTATTGGGAAAAAAAATCCCATAACTACGAAGTGATAATACATTTCTATATGTGTATATACGCACATATGTTAGAAGATGTGCGTATCCACACATATATGAAGTCTAAGTACATATGTGAGTGCTGTACACACACATGCACACTGTTTAGCAGATACATGTATGCATATAGACATATAGAGTACATATAATCTGAACACTGATCTCTCACTCTCTCCCTATATGGCCGAATAACAGTGGTCAACCTTAGGGTGGGCCTAGGATGGGAGGTGATGGTCCGAGGGACTTTCACAGTACTGCTCAAATTTTACAAGAAGTATCCATGTACTTAATATTTCTAAATACATAACAACAATAATAAGTCATAGGGTAGAGCCAGGAGGCCCAAGGTGGGGAAGGTGGTGTTTCAGGTGACACATTCTTCCTGCCACAAAGTGTAATTGGCTCTGACCACCGAGTCCAGTTGGACATCTTGATGGGACAGTCTCCAAAAGCGTCACAGTATACAATTTCCAAAGCTAAAGGCATGACCCTTCTTAATATAGAGTATGAGTTGGAGATCACGTAATGCCTCAAGGAGGACAGCCGCAAGGAGGAAGAGCGAGTTCAAAGAGAACTGGAGGGACCTAAGTATTTAGAGGCCTTAAAAAAAAGTGTCGCGGTGAGACTGCTGAGCTCCTACCCAGTGGTTAATGACCTACACAGTAATAAAACCATGACCTCCAGCTTTTCTACCTGGCAGAAACTACTTAGATCTTATCCATCTACTTGTCATTGAATTAATACTGGCAGTCATCCTTTTGCCTTATTTCCAATTCTGAATAATTTTTTAAAAAAGATTTTAGGGGGCACCTGGGTGGCTCAGTGGGTTAAGCCTCTGCCTTTGGCTCAGGTCATGGTCTCAGGGTCCTGGGATCGAACCCTGCATCAGGCTCTCTGCTCAGCAGGGAGCCTGCTTCCTCCTCCCCACCGGCTGCCTCTCTGCCTACTTATGATCTCTATCTCTGTGTCAAATAAATAAAAAAAAAACTTTAAAAAAAAGATTTTATTTATTTGACAGAGAGAGCAAGAGAGGGAACACAAGCACGGGGAGTGGGAGAGGGAGAAGCAGACTCCCTGCTGAGCAGAGGCCCATTCGGAGCTGGATCCCAGGACCCTGGGATTATGACCTGAGCCAAAAGCAGAGGCTTAACAACTGAGCCACCCAGGCGCCCCTGAATAATTACTTTTTAACAGAGGAGTGTGTTACTTAACCCCTTCTCTGAATTTTCTTTGCAGATCCAGACCTTTCCCAGTTAGCAGTCTCACCTGGGTGGAAAGTGGACTGACCATACTTGGCACCACTCAGCTCTGAGGACACAGTCCCGGGCCTGGGGCCACCAACACCCTTGTCTTAAGGCCTGGGCGGGGGGGGCCCAGGAAGCAGGAATGAGTAGGCTCTTCCTCAGATCGGGGAGTCCTGGGGCAGGACCCTTACACCCATGTCTTCAGGGAGGCTGCAGGGCTGAACTGGGATCTAAGGACAAAGGAGACTCCCGTGATTGGGGAGGGGGTGACTGAGGCGAGCCAGGAGCCCCAGGAGGAGCTGGAGCAGGGGGAGAGGCAGCCAAGTCCTGAAGGGCCTGATGTAACCACATAGAAGCCCGAGTTTATTCAGGAAGGCCAAGGGTGGGGCAGGACCAAAGACTCGTTTTCAAAAGCTTCCTAAAGGCAGATGATCTGGGGCTCAGGGGAGGCAGGAGGGGATACCCCAAGGAAAGAACCAGGAGAGTCCCAGTCCTGGGGAGGTGGCCCTGTGGGAACTGTGGATGAGCAGAAGGGGAAGTAAAGACAGCCAAGGCGGGAGTGGAGGCTCTCCTGAGGGGGACCGGGGAGGGACGTCAGGCTGAGGAAGCAGTGACAGAGGCCCCGCCTCACTGTCTTCTTTCCTGGGGACACAGGGTCCTTTCCAGCACCCTTTCAGCCCTGCATCCCAGCCCAGATCCCCCTTTCTGTGTCTTTTTTGGATTCGGGGCCACAATACTGGGGAAGGCGCTTTTAACGGACCAAGCTGAGCCCAAACAGCAGGAAAAGCTCTTCTCCAAGGCAGAGGCCCACACAAACCCCAGAGTTCCCCCCCGGCGGGGCTCCTCCTCTCTACCGGGGGACCTCGCTGCTGAGAGGCAGCCCGGTGGCCCTCAGCGTGACCCCGCCCAGCCCAGGGATTCCCAGAAGCCCCGAGCGTTTGTTTACCAGAAGAGTCACGTGAGGCGCTGCTGTGACTGAGTCACACCGGAAGATCTGTGTGGGGCACCGGGGTCGGGGCCGGGTCACCCTGCGATCTTCGCTCAGGGCCCAGCAGCCCCAAGTCGGGGGTGGGCAGGGCTCTCAGTCCAGCTTCTCCCCTTCCCAGGGTCTCTGTCCTGGCCTTACAGGTTGGGACGCGGGGGAGAGTTCCAGGCAGGGAAGGGGGATCTAGGGCTGAAAGTGGCTCTAGAAGGAGCAGCCTGGGGTCATCGAGCCATGCCGCTCATAGCTGGGCGGATGGGGCCTGTGTCGTCAGGAGTGACAGGGAGAAGAGTGTCCCAGGTTGGGAGAGAGGATGGGGGCAGCATTCCAGGAGGGGCACTGGAGGAAAGACCCACGACTCTGTGCCCAAGAGGTGCAGATGGGGGAACGTGGGTCGCCCGAAAGGTGGTCTATACTTTCTGTCCTCCCACCCACTGCCAAACAGCATTCAAGCCCTTGCTCTGCCCTAGCTGGGGCTGGCATCTCCCGCACGGTCCCGCGCCCCACTCTGCCCCCTTCCCATCCTCACACGGGGCAGCGGCCTTCCTTGCCCTTTTACCGCCTACCATCAAACCCCTTCTCCCAGCCGGTGCCCTCTCCGCCCCTTTCTCACTTCTGCTCTGCGCACATTCCCCGCCATTCCGACCTGGGCGCTCTGACTCCCCCGTGCCTTTGCACCTGCTGTTCCTGGCACCCAGCCCCACCCCGGACCGAGCCCCAGAGCAGTCCCTTCTGGAAAGCCTTCTCTGGGAACGTCTACCAGCTCCCCTCTCGGCCCCACTTCCTTTCGGGCCTCCCCGAGACCCGGAACCAAAGCGTGTGCGAACGCCCCTGGCACCGGGCCTGGCACTTGGCGCTGAAAGGGCTTCAGGGCTGGGAACCGCGCGGGGCCGGGAGCTGAGTGGGGCGGTCACTCGGCCACCGTGGGAATCAGGTGTCAAGGGACGCTCGGGGTGTGTGTGGGGGGCGGGTAGGGGACAGGGCCCGAGAGCTCCGCGGCCCCCCACGCTGGGGCTGGGGTGGGGTCCGGAACTGCGGCCTGCCCGGTGCCCGCTCCCGTCCTCCGCCCGCCGCCTCCCCGCCTCCCCTCCTCCCTTCCTCCCTGTTCCCCTCCTCCCTGTTCCCCTCCTCCCCCTTCCGCCGGGGCGCGGGCGGCCGCGAGCTGAGCTCACTAGGCGGTGACGCGCGAGCTCCAATTACGGGCCCTGCGTCGCTCCCGGGAGCTGATCCCGCTGGGGACGCTCGCAGCCGCGTCACCTCCGACCGCCCCCGCCCGCCGCCCCCGAGCCCCAGCAGCGCGATGGGGAGGCGCGGGCCGGGCCTTCCGGGTCCTCCTCTGCTACTAATGTCTCTTTTGTTGTTGTTTTGTGTGTGCGTGTTATTAATTTATCTTTTGGGGCGCCTGGGTGGCTCAGTGGGTTAAGCCACTGCCATCCCCGCAGGCCATGCTTGGAGTCAGTCCTGCAGTCGGATTGAGGCTGGGGTCTCGGGGGAGCCTCCCTGCTCAGCCTGGAGCCTGCCTTTCCCCCTGCTCCCTCCCCACACACTTGTTCTCTTTTTCTCTCTCTCTTAAATAAAAATTAAAAAAAAATTCATCTCTTTATATCCACCTTTTGCACAAAGGACTGGAGTCAGCTTTTTAAACAGTGAGAGTAAGCTAGCCAGCTAGGTATTTCAAAGTTCAAGCAGGCTTTTAAGCGGGAAGGGGGGGTGGGGGGGAAGGCATCTGAGTTCTGGATCACTGCCAAAGCTGTGCCTCAGTTGTGACTTTGAGCTCTTGGGAGCCTTACAAAAAAGGGAACAAAATTTGTTACATGGGATGCCTGGGTGGCTCAGTTGGTTAAATGTCTGCCTTTGGCTCTGGTCATGATCCTGGGATCCTGGGATGAGCCCAGAATCGGGCTCCCTGCTCAGTGGGGTAACCCCCCACCCCATGTACTCTCTCTCTCTGTCTCTCTTGCGTGCACAAAAGCAAAATCTTTTTTTTTTTTTTTAAACTGTTACATGATTTGTTTTGTGCATAAAGAAAAAGTGTCCCAGGGGAGCCTGGGTGGCTCAGTGGGTTAAGCCTCTGCCTTCGGCTCAGGTCATGATCTCAGGTTCCTGGAATCTAGCTGCCCTGCATCAGGCTCTCTGCTCAGCAGGGAGGCCTGCTTCCCCCTCTCTCTCTGCCTCTCTGCCTACTTGTGGTCTCTGTCTGTCAAATAAATAAATAAAAATCTTAAAAAAAAAAAAAAAGAAAAAGAAAAAGTGTCCCAGTTCCTCAGGGAAAGTAAACTTTTTGCTGGCACTCAACGTGGAAGAACTTTCTCGAACAGGTCTTCATATATGGATGTGTCCTTGTGGATAGCCGTTTTCCCAACCCAAGGCGTTGTTCACAGAGCCTTGCGGCATCCACAGGGAGCAGGGTACCAGGAGCTCAGCTTGAGCTGCTCCACAGGGCCCAGGAAGGAGTTCCTGGCTAGACCCAGGGCTGTGGCCTGGGAAGTAAAGACTTCCCTTCAGAGCAGGGTGGCTTCCAGCTTTTTGGTTTACATGACTCACAATTTTATTTCATTATTTACTTATTTCATTTTTTTTTACTAATGATTTTATTTTTAATTGGATAATTTTCAATACCACCTATAAAATATTCTTGTAAAAAAAAAAAAAAGAGAGACAGAAAAAGGAACCCAAATTGGATTCCAGCCTTTAGATCTAATCACCTGTTTACAAGAAACGCAGAAGGAACAGAAGAATATACCACAGGGATGTGATCAGCAAAATCCACAGTGTGGAAAATTCCAAGGGCAAACCCAGATCCTTCAGCAAATAACTTACAGGGAAAAAAAGGTGGGAAGTGAAACCTACAGAGTTCAAGAGAGTCTTAAGAGACACATAATCAAAGGAAATGTGTGGACTCTGTATAAATCTCGACTAAACGATCCAACTGCAAAAAATTTGAGACAAGCTATGTATTTGAAGATTAGAGAAGTATTGTTAATTCTTTTAGTGTGAAAATGCTAATATGGTTATGTTAATTTTTTTTAACAGATGGACTTATATGATGTCTGTGATTTGCTTTAGAATAATTGAGGGCTTGGAGGTATTGGGGCATTGGGAAACAAAAGTGGTCAGGGGTTAGTCATTGTTGAAGGGTAACATGGGGGTTCATTAAACTATTCTTATTACTTTTTTATATGCTTGAAATTTTCCGTAACTGGGGCACCTGGCTAGCTCAGCTGGTAGAGCATGTGACTCTTAATCTTGGGGTCATAAATTCAAGCCCCATGTTGAACACAGAGTTTACTTAAAAAATTAAAAAGTAGGGGCACCTGGGTGGCTCAGTGGTTAAGCCTTTGCCTTCTGCTTAGGTCCTGATCTCAGGGTCCTGGGACTGAGCCCCGCATCATCACATCGGGCTCTCTGCTCAGCAGGGAGCCTGCTTCCCCCTCTCTCTCTGCCTGCCTCTGCCTACTTGTGATTTCTCTCTCTGTTAAATAAATAAAATGTTTTTTAAAAATTTAAAAAATAAAATCTTGAAATTTTCCATAATATACTGGCATAAGTTTAGTTAACTTTCCCTAATTAGCCAACATTTCCCAAGCGAGAACATTACAATAAAATAGCTACCATCTGCTATCACCATTGTTTCATCAGAAAAAGGATTCTATAACACTGAAAATGCAGAAAGGGCTTAATCTCTGAAAAAAGGCCAGTCTTAAGACAGATTGGATTTTACTTTCTGGAATAATCATTGCAGACACTACCATGGACTGTACTGGTCTGTGGGCCCCAGCTTCAAACAATCCTTCCCAAACCTCCTGTTTTTCAAAAGTTGGGCTCAAAGCTAGTGGACAGGCCATTTGAGGCTGTACGTATTTGCTCTGTGACTCAGGAAGGCTGTCACTCGTCTCCTCTAGGCCAATTTTTCTCTCAAAGACTCTGTTTAACCTCAAAAGGTCCTCAAAAATCTGGCGTAACCTTTTATTTTTATAGACAGGGAAACTAAGGCCAGGAAAGGAAAAGTGACTTTCTGGAGATAACACAGTGGGACTCAGCGCAGGCCCTAGAGGAGAGCCCAGGCTTATGATTCCTAGTCCAGGGTTTGCGGTTCCCCTCAATGTTCCGCCTACTCGGAATCGGCCCGCATCTATCTTTGTTTGAGTTTGTACCTGGAAGGATAGCTGCATGGACTTGCTGCCAGACCACCAGACTTTAAATCTTGACCTTGCAGCTTGCTGGCTGTGTTACCTTGGGGCCTCAGTTTCCTTATCTGTAAAATGGGTAGATGCTAGAGTAATGAAACCTTCCAAGGTTGTGAAGGTTGAGCTAACACATGTGTGGTGCCTGCCACACTGAACATGCTTAGTGTTGGGTAGTTGCCTGTGTTTTTGCCTCCTATGAGGATGAGGAGTTCCACAGATTTTATGTGGAAAGCAGGCAGGACTTCAACTTAGGATCACGGAATGTCAGGGCTAGAAAGGGCCTCTCGAGACCATCTACACAAGAATCTTTTTACAGAAAGAGAAAATGGGTCCCTGGGGGCTATGTGAGCTGCTGATGGTTCCAGAAGGCAGTTGGTGACAGAAGGGAAGTAGACTCCTGAGGGGTCCCTGGGTCCTTAGGTTCTGGGCTTTGCTAAGCATGTCTGTGGGGCCCCCCACATCTACCTTGTAGGGTCCTTCTGCCCTAAGCCAATGTCAATACCGGTCAATGAAAGACACAAAGCGACTGTACAGAGCCTCCAGCCCTAAAAGTAGAGAGTTTTGGAATGATCACCCCATTTCATGAAGAGAAACCAAGGCCCCCAGGGGTGGAATAGTAACCAAGGCCATAAGGAGAGGTTCAAAAATTCCTTGACTACTCTGGAAGATGAGGGATTTCCTGTTCGAAAGAAGGTTCCTGTTCAAAAGAAGGTTAAGTCAGTGTAAAATGGCTGACAGTCCCTCTGCCTTTGGAAAAGTACTTCAGCTACAAAGAAGTCAACTAACTCCAAGGAGGGCAGAAAGGAAATCGGTTGCTATGGCAACATCGTTGGCGGCCTATTTTCCTCTTCCTCAGGTTCAAAATAACAGCTTCCAGCAGGTTCCGGGTACAAGGGGGTGTGGGGGTGGGGAGAGGTCTGACTCCAGCCCAGCAACTGCCCTTGGCCAATCTCCTGCCAGATTCGGTGGCAAGAGGAAGGTGGCAGCCAATGAGGAGGCCTGGAGATTGTGTCATCATCCGGGAGCCAGTCTGGAATAACCAGAAACGGGCGCGCACGACCGTTTCCATGGTGACCTCCCTTAGCAACCTGACTAGTCCTATTTAGGGGCGCTGGAAGATTCCATCAGGCTAAGGCCTGATTTTGTTACCTTCTCTGCCTCCTTCCTGTTCCAAGGCAGGGATGAAGTCACTGTGGCTGTTTAACCCTTTCCTGGGATGTGCCTGGCTCCGGTCAGACCCGAGAGCCTGGGAGGGGGGCTGTGTGCTACGCACAGTTCTTAGTGCTTAGTGCTGCCAGGGAGGGAAATTGCTGACCGGTAGTGACAGCCACCATTTATAGGGTACACCTTTGAGCCCGGCACTGTGCTAAGCGGCTGACAACCCCAAAACTGTGACAACAGGGTGCTACACAGATCATTCCTAATTCACTGAGGAAAAAACTTGATTCAGAGAGGTTAAGTAACTTGGCCAGGTCACAGAGCACCAGCAGCACATGGAGGAACAAGGCTTGGACCAAGTGTGTGGAACTCTTGGGGCCACTCCCTTCATGACTGCCCTATATAATGCTTGCAGTGAGGAGGACCTGACGGGGCGCAGGACACGGGAGGGAAATATCTGTGTGTCTTCAGGGAAGTTTCAACAAGGAGGGTGACATCGAGGTTGTGTGAGAGAACAGGGAGGAGACACCTGCTGGTTCTAGGACACTCCAGTTCCCAGACTGGAGCTGAGGGCTGCTGGGCGAGACCAGACAGGCCCCAGAAGACGTTGGGCCTTGGGCCCAGGCCTCTCAGCCTCTCGAACATGGTCCTGCTGGCACTGGGGCTGGGGGGGCAGGAGGGAGCCCAGCCTACACACATTCCTGCCTGCCTTCCTGCTGGCTTGGGCTGGGGGCAGATCTGGGGTCCCCAGACCAGCCCAAGCCAGAGGCCACACAGGAGCAACTGCATGGACGCTGTATAAGCCACACGCAGAGCTGAGAGAGGGCGATAGGCCGACTGGGACTCTGTTTTCAAGGACATAAAGTGACAAAATAAACATTAAATAGGCCATAGCTTATGCTAACAACAGATGAGTCACTGGGAGAAGGGTGTGATCACAGGAGCGCCGCTGAGGTCACTGGCCAGGATTGCTGCAGGACAGACTGACCATTCAGCAGGGAAGGCCTCCTGTGGGAGGAAAGGGGCCCCGCCTGGCTCCTAAGTTGGGGGGGGACTCCAACTGGCAGGGAGAATGGGCATGTCCTTGGGGGAGAGGTAGCAGACGTCCATGCACTAGGGAGCCGGCTGTAAATAGGGCAGGAAGGGGGACACAGAAGGGACACGACTGAGCTTTGTGGCTCAGGTTCAGGGTGGGGCAGTAGGTGATAAAGATTTGGAAGAATGAGGAAGGGTGACCCTTGGTAACCTCTCTACAGACTCTTTGCCTAAGCAGAACAGTCATGGAAATTTCCACCTAGGTTCTTTTCCCAAAGCTGTTGTCAGCTCCCCCTTCTTCCCTGGCTCTGCTGTGTCCACAGTTCTTTTGCCTGTGTAGGCTGTGGCTGCAGAGGCCTGGGGGCAGCCCCAGAGACTCGGTGACAGCCAGAGAAGACCTGTGTGGCTGTGAACTTGTCCAAACTTCAGGCACAACTCCTCACCTTGCTACAGAACACCAGGCTGTCCCCACACTGACGGGCCCGGAGGCCCTGGATTCCTGTTCCTGGGAAGGCAAAGGGGGGAGTGACAGCGCCCACCATCACTGCAGCTCCAAGTGGCTGTCTCTCCCCCAGAGCACAGGGTAGCAGGCTGCCCTAAGCCCTAAGTATTGGGGGTACCCCGCTTCGCCCCCTGAGGAATTATCTGGATGCTCTATTTTCTTGGGTGGGTGTAGCATCTTGTATATTTACTTCTGGAAGTTCCTAAGTGGAAGAGTGGCTTCTGTGGAGAAGGTGGGGCTGGGAAGACCCTGGAATTTCCCCCTCCTCCCCTCCCCCCACTTTCCCCACACTGGGCCCCAGGCTCTGCCCCAGTGGGGTTCTTCCTGAACAGCCACAGCTGGGAATGCAGGGCCCAGACAGAAGGGAGCCAAGTGATGTATGCGGTGTCCCACACCCTTGTCCACAGCTGGGGAGGGCGGCTCCCTCAAGGAGGCTGGCCCAGACCTGCCTCTGCCATGCCTGCGCGTGACTGAGCCTGAAGCTCCTCGGGGCCCCACTTTCAGGCTCCAGAAGGGGCACCTCATCCTCCCTGCCAGCCCGGCTGTAAACCCCGGGAATAGCCCTGACCTTCAGAGGAGCAAAGGGAACACGTCAACACGCATACGCCTCCAGGAAAATATTGGCTTGTGTTGTGACAGAGTCCCAGGGGGTGGGGACAGGAGATGATTTGAATACGCTGGTCAGAGAGGCCCTTCCTGAGGAGTGACCTCTAGGCAGGGTGAGGAGAATGAGTGTCATGTGAGGAGTCAGGGAGGTACCTTCCAAACAGATGTGCCATCGAAAGTGAAGAACTTGAGTCTGGAAAGGGCCAGGGGAGCTGAGGAGCCAGAGAGAAGGAAACCAGTGTGGGGAGCTCGGGGAGCCTGAGGCAGACTTCTCTGTCTTTTTTGTCTCGTCCCGTGGCCACCACCCACCTCATCTGGGCCTCCGTGACCTCTGACTTGGGCTGTGACGGTGGACCCCAGGACCCTCCCATGAGCCATCTCTCCCGGCTCAGCTGGGCGCAGCCCACACGACTTCCCAGGCCCCGGCCTCTCCCAGTTCAGAGAGGCCCAAAGAGCAGAGTCCAGCCTCCTCCTCCAGGTCACTGAAGCCGTGCCAGCGCTCACTCCAGTCTCTCCTTGGTGCCCCCCCTGCTTTCTAGTGCGTTCCGGTGCCCTAATGAGCCTCAGGGCCTATTCCAGCTCCGTCACCGCTGGCTTTCCTGTCCCATGAGCCCCGGGGAAGGACCTGTAAGGCCACCGGCTTCTGCTGTCACCTGGCCCGTGTTGAAAAATACACCTCAGGAGAAGTTCCTGGGACAGGGTGACCTCTGCCCCCTTGTTCCACAGAACCTGTGTGTCTGGGGGGCAGGCCACAGCTGTGCGGGGGACGAAGGGCACACCCAGTGTGCGCGTGTGCGGGTACGGGTGGAAGGGGTGAAATGTTTAACAAGCATCGTGCTGGGTATGCAGTGCGGACCCAAACACCTGCCAGGGGCCTCAGGCCGGTGACTGCACGGATCAGAGACCCAAGAATGTGGACGGACTCCTCGTTCCTTCAGGCTGTTTCTGAAGGTCCACGGGACGGGCCCCAGGGGCTGAGTAAGCAGGGGTCCCCGCACGGATGAGGCTTGACTGGGGCCTCCCACGGTGGCGGGTCACACACACACGGGAGTGACAGGGAGGCCCGAGCCTTCGGCCGCTGCTCCCCTCAGTCAGTCAGTCAGCTCAGCTCTTGCTGAACATGGGCCCCACGTGCCCCTTCCCGACTCCGCTTGGGGTTTTAACTCCAAAAGAGATGTTTTCGGATGCATTCATGTAGTCATTGCTCAGGAGACACACATCGAGCTTCTGTTGTGTGTCAGGCACTAGTGGTGGCGAGGGAGACGTCCCGGGCCTCAGTTTCCTCCTCAGTCTCAGGGGCCGCAGCGGCGTCTCCCTCCCAGGGAAATGGGGTGAGAACTAGAAGGTCATGGAAAGCGTGCATCCCAGCGCTCAGTAAAAGTCACAGAACATAAAGCTGTGCGCTGTGGTTACCATCCCGGACACATCCGGGACAACGGAGGGGCCACGGAGAGCACAGCAGACTGTTCTCGGCCCGGCAGAGGCGGTCCGAGGAAAGTCTCCCCTGAAGACTAACTGGGACAAGAGGAATGGCCAGAGGAAGGAGGACAGTGTGGGGAGAGAAGGTCTAAACACGCTGGGGGGGGGGAAGCCCGTGAGGGGCCCCGCAGAGCTCTTAAATTGGGGGGATGAAGCTGAAGCAGCCCCCTTAGAGAGCCATGTTCTGCCCTTTGTTGTCAGTCACTCCGTCCTCCAACAGCCGGTGCTGCTACAGCTGGTGGGCTTCCACTGCCAGGCCTTCCAGAAAGATCCGCAAACAGGCTGCAGGGCCCAGCGCCAAGGACATTATGTGGCGAATAAACTAAAAAAGGGAACGAGCAGCAGGGAGCCCATGGGCTGGGGGTGGGAGAAACGTCCTTCCAAGATACCTTCTCCTTTGTTCCCCTCAGAGAGAGGATTCTATCTCAAACGGAATCTTCTACGTCTACGCAGTAGAGGAGGGTACAGAGAGAAGATGGAGGCTTCTCTTAGGAGGACAGCAGGAGAGCGTTTCCCTTACTTTTCTGTCTTTGGATGTTCAGTGCCTGAGAGGGAAGAGCCCCGGGCTGCCTCTTCTGACAGGATTCTGGGGAAGGCCCATGACATGGCTGCCTGTAGTTTTGCTAACTTGTTTTTGCTGGAATTGCCCTCAGCTCTCTGCAGGGCAATAGTGTGTCTGGCGGGTGTCAGGAGTTGGTTTCAGACCTTCTCCTCTGTACGTTTTTAGCTGTTCAAAATCCCCTAGAAAACAACCATCTCTCTTCCCTCTGATGGAACCTTGAGCTGTGTCACCTCTGTGGGTCCTTCCAGCTGCCAGAGCTGACCACTGTGCAAAGACCGGGAGCCCGACGTTTGCACCATTATTGTTCCAGAGATCAGCCCCCGGAAGGTGGGCGGGCAGCAGGAGGTGGCTGGGAACTGCGAATTCCTAGAGTCTTTAGGAAAAAAAAAAGTTGTTTTTTGGGGACTCCCCTTGCCTTTTCTTTTTGATCTGCATTTCCAGAACAGTCTTGGGTAACGCAGTATTAGATAAAAATCACAGGATTATATAAAATCGAACAAAAGAGGTGTAGGGGGAGTCTTACCCAGACTGAACCCTGGACCCCAGACCCAGAAATGAAGGCCATCGATAGCTTCTCTCTTGAGTAAGCGTCACTGGCTTTGCTTAAAAGGGGAGGAGGTGGAGTGGATTCCGGCATTCTCTGGAGATTTCTGGCATGACGTGAGTCTGGAGCAATAGATGGGGCCTTGCTGAGGAAAGGCCTGGAGGCCTAACCTTAAATTTTTGCTCCTTTAGTCCTTTCCATTGCCCCACCTCCTTGAAGGCACAGCCAGGAGGCCTCAAATCTTTCCTGCTCCCTTCCCATCTTTGTTTACTGCATTTTACAGAATCAGCATCATCACTCCTTTCGGCTAATCTCCTCATTTTACACGGGAGGAAACTGCCAATGCGAAGTTATTTGGGTGAGTGCCCAAGGTCACACGGGTGTCTGTCAGTGGAGTCACTGCCACAAACAAACCAAGGGCCACCTATTTTTAGCCAAGGCTTTTATGAGGGCAGGGGCATGAAACCACGTGCTAAAACGGAGTTGCCCTCTTATATTTGAGTCCTTAGGCCCAGATGAAGACTAGGTTTCAGATGGCGGTGATGCAGGATATGGAAGCATCGGTGGAGAGAGCAGCTGCCATCAGATGTTCTGATTAAAAGGAACAGGGATGCAGGCCAGAGAAGGGGTGCTTTGAAAATATGCAGTTTTGGGGCGCCTGGGTGGCTTTAGTCGTTGGGTGTCTGCCTTTGACTGTGGTCATGATCCCAGGGTCCTGGGATCAAGCCCCACATCGGGCTCCGTGTTCTGCAGGAAGCCGGCTTCTCCCTCTCCCACTCCCTGTGCTTGCGCACTCTCTGTCAAATAAATAAATAAAATCTTTAAAAAAAAACCACTTAAAAAATGCAGTTTTATGTTAAAGGAATCCTCAAGGAGTTGAGATAAGGGCCCATAATCAAATGTATTATTAATATCCTCACCAAGGAACATGGTGATTTGGGGCCAACTTTTAAATTTTTTATTATCATTATTTTTTAAGATCTTATTTTTTTTATCTGATATATAGAGAGAGACCACAAGGAGGTGGAGCGGACCAGCAGGCTGAAGGAGAGGGAGAAGCAGGCTCCCTATTGAGGAAGGAGCCCCTTGTGGGGCTCCATCCCAGGACCTTGGGATCATGACCTGAGCCGAAGGCAGATGCTTAACCAACTGAGCTACCCAGGCAGCCCCAACTTGTTTAAAGAAGTTTTCCAGAAAAGAAGGGACTCACTATATAAAGAGGAGGAAAGAATGAGAATATTTTGGAGACAGCAGAGCGATCTTTGTCAAACAAAACCTAGAGAGATGAAGTCAGTAAATGTTTGGGCCTACACAGTAAAAACAAGAGTTAGCATAGGTATTCTCCTCCAAAATATCATTCGCTTACTAACTAGTGCAATTTCTCTCTCGCCTTAGCAACTCATCTCTCTCTCTCAGTACAACAGACTCCTGAGTCCTGACCTTCATTCAAATCTCTATTTCTTTCCCCAAGCCCATGGAGAATTAACCAAATGACACACAGCCATTTTAAACAGTATGAGGAAAAAGCTGCACTCTGTAAAGAGAACGGAAATGACTAGGTTTGCAACACTGACAGCTTTTTAAAGCACTTTAAAGCTCTTCATCTCACGAGCTCTAGAGTAGGAGACGCAGAGTGGATGGTACACGAGGTGGTGGTGGTGGGGGGCTCCCCCAGTCCTGGAGAAAACTGCAGCAGAGGCTGAAAGACGCCCCGGGGAGAGGGCCCAGCAGGGGAGGGAGGCAGCTCGAGGTCGACTTCGGGGATTCAAGAATAGATTCTGGTACTAATTAGCTGTGTCTGATTTTAGGCAGATCACAAACTCCCAAGGCTCCCAGCTCCCCGTTTGTAAAAATGAGGTGACCCAACTCAGTTTTCTTCCTTCCAGCGCTAAAATCCCACTAAAAATTTTCCAATCCAGAACAAACATCAAGCCTGTGTCTGGAGGGAACCATCTGCATCTCAGTAATATTCCGTCCTTAAAAGGAAAGTGGGGAAGAACGATTGAAGTCGAACAGCTCATGGCAGGGGTGGGGATGGGATGGGGATGGGATGGGGATGGGGTGGGGGCAGGGAGGGGGGCGAAAAAGGGGGAGTCAGTACCTGCTCCCCGATGCCTTCACAACCACTGTCATTTACAGGAGCCAAAGGGGTTTTGAAAAGTACCAAGTTTCTGCAATTCCCATGTCACTATTTAGCTGCCACTCTATCGTGTCATCAACCTCCGTCTAACCCTCTCGGAATTCACTGCCCTTTTGTAGGTTTCACAATAAAGCCCCTGGAAGTGAGAGAGGACGAGCGTCACCACTCAGTCGTGGGGTCCAGGCTTTAAACCACAGTGTCCCGCCGCTCCTCACTGTCTCTGCTTCAGTTTCCCTTCCAAAAAGTGAGGCGGCTGCTAGGTCGGTCTCGGGAGACCCTCTTCCACCTCGCGCATTCTAGACTAGTAAGACCCGGGGCATGCAAGCACCCCAAGTGTGTTCCAATAAAGAAAGGGCATTTGGTCATTACAAGGGGATCCGGCACGAATTTTCAATTAGTGGGTGACTTTGATACAATATGGAGGAATGACAAAGCACAGCAAAGGGGAAGAAAAGGCAGACCTGGGCTGTAAACGGGAAGGAGGGAGGAAGGAAAGGAGGGAGGCGAGAACAGCCCGAGTTAGGTGGAGGCGAGAAGCCCCCGAAAGGGAAGAGCCCCCCGAGTTAGGTGAAAGAGCGGAGGGGCTGCCACGAAGGCCGGGACCCAAACCCAGCTGCCCCATCCCCCCACGCCATTTCCTGGCACAGCACAGGGGCTGGGGGCGGGGCACGCATGCGCACTGGCGCTCTGCGCCAACCGCCACCGCTCGCGGAGGCGGCCAGGACCGGCTGGATCCGGTTAGAGCCAGCGGTGCCCGCCCGCGAGCCGGCGCCTCACAAAGGGATGCGGCGGCTCACGGCCCGCGTATTCCTACGCCGGGCGGGTGTGGGGAATGCGCTTACGGCGCACCCTTCCCCCAGCCTTTGTCCCCGTCTTGGGGCTCCAGGCGTTTTGGGGCCTCCGGGTAGGCGGCTTTCCGCAGCCCTCCCCGCGCCCCGGAGGGTCTGGACACGGAGCAGAGTTTGGCCGGGTGGAGTCGGGGTGGACGCGCCCCCCCCCCCGCCCCCAACCCACCTCGCCCGATTCCGCTTTAGCCGCGTGGAAACCCGGGTCGGGAAGCCCCCGGCGCCATTGTTTCTAAGTCCTCTCGCCTCGCCCGGCGGTCACATTCCCCCTCCGCCGCCCCGGGAAACGAGGTTTTTTCTCAGAATCCTTGTCATGCGGTGCTTAGTCAGCTTTTTCTTCAGTTGGGAGACTCCAGGGGATGCTTTGGAAGCAAAACTCAAACTACAGAAGGGAAAGGCTTTGGGTTTGGAGAAGAGCTTTTGTTTCCCCTGCAACTCCAGGGGAGTGGAGCCAAGCCAGAGATTATTAATACAGACCCTAAAAACACAAACTTTAGAAAAGCAAACCCGTAAGGAGAGTTTCATGACTAGTTCGGGAAACGTTCCAGGACCGGCTGCCTAACTAGGGTCGTTGTGTCTTTGGAGGCAAAACCTTCGGCGTTTGGGGATCAAAGGGGACCCTTAAACTTGGTTTTGACAGATTTGGATTTTGAGAACTTCAATGAGAAGAATCTTAGCTTAGAAACGGTTCACTACGGACAGAACAAAAAACGTAGGCATGGTCTGAAAAAGGCAACCAAAAATGTGGGGGTCTAGCTAGTATTTAGTGACTGCAAAAACGGGAACTTTCAGCGCATAAAGTAACTAACAGAAGTCCCCCTCCCCCGCCCCATGCGTCGTCTGGTCGCAGCAAGCCCCCAAGTTGGCCCGCCAGCTCCGATGCCAGCTCCGATGCAGGGCACAGCCGTGCATTGTGGCTACTTGAGCCATTTTCTAGAAGTGGATTTCCCCATTTAGTAGAATTCTTGAGCAGGTAACCCGGAACGTTCGGGCTTCTCCAAGAACAGGAAAACCAGAACTTGTCCGGTATAACCTGAGAACCAGCTCCCAGGACCTGAGGCGGTTTGAGGGGGACAAACGGACACTTTGCCTAAGATGGCTGCGGTCTGTTGATGAGGCTGATGCTCGGTTATATAATGGCAACGAAGGCCGTCCGCAAGCCCATCTTCGCCTCCATTCGAAAAGCACTAACTAGTACCTCCTGCACTCCCGAGAAATTATAAAAGATATTTGAAAAGCTACTAAAAAAAATTCCCAAGTAATGGCTGAGTTTAGGGGAGCCGTTTGCTCTACTTCAATGTGACTTTTGTTTTCGCCTAAATCTTCAGCTCAAATCTGGCTTACTAAGTTTTGAATATTTCCGGGTACACAGTCGGTAATCAAACTGCCTGAACTGTCACGAAAAATCTAGAAAGCCTTGTAAAACTTGATTCTATTTTTAACCCGTCCGAGGAACTATTTTTGCTTCTCTCACAAAGGCGGCGGAGGGTTATTGAGATCGCGGCGTGAGGCGGCACTGAGCTATAAATACGCCTCTCCCGGACGGGGCGACAGGCATTCAGGCAGCGAGCGCAGAGGCGGCTTGGCAGGCAGGAAGCACTACTTGAGGAAACGGCAGATAAGTTTTTCTTCTTCAATAAAAGCTAGGAATGACTAGGATTCTTTAGGAAATGTAAATAGCGATAATACTGAGATATTGCTTAGCTTTAAATTCTTAGAGTAATCTTTTAAAAACTTAAACGGAAAATATGAAGATCTTAAAGAATAGTTTAAGAAATAAAAAGCTCTTTATAGAACCAGACGGAGGTTAGGAGATGAAGCTTCTTAATGGAGTGGAGTAAACCTAATTTTTAAAAAATTGCTAAAAGGTCGGCAAAGTCCGACATTCAGAGAATCCTTAAAGCTAAGGGCAGCGTTTTTAGGTTGAAGTTAAAAATGTAAATTATCTAAATAGAGCTTAAATGTTCTTTAAAAAAGTTGTAGATGCTTAAAATTAAAAGTTTCTTTTAAAAAGGTTAACTTAAAGGCGATATTAAGAGCCCTTCATGGCGCAGTGAGCTCGGTTGCGTCATTTGAAAACCTACATCTTAAGGTATAACTTGCTAAAAGCTAGCGGTAGGATGTAAATTTGGAGATAGAATTGGAGACCTCAGAAGACAGAAGTACAGGAAAGTGAAGACTTACAGACAGAACTACAGGAAGGTGAAGAAATTTAGAGAAGATAGGAAAATTGGAAGAAACACACCTTTTAGAAGACAGAAAAATAGACCTTGAAGGCAGGAAGAAGAAGAAAAGGAAACTAGAAAAAGAAGGCAACTAAGGTCTCAGTTACAAGTTAAGGAATAAGGTGGAAAATACGGTCAGGGAAGGTATTTCAGGTAGAAAAAGGAAAACCAGCTAGGACAGCTACTGAATACAAGCGCACAAGATAGACGTCAAAAAGAAGATAGAAAAGGTTAAGCCAAAAAATTCGCTGAAGTCCAAGAACAGGAAAACTAAGGAAATTAGCTTTTAAATTCTTACTGGGATTTCTGCTAAAAGCTCATGAATTCGGTTTCTGGTGGTGCAGAAGCTAGCTTGGAGAAGATGAGGGTGTCCGCTACTGTAGCCCGGGACCGGCTTAGAAGAATTACCCTGAAGCTAGAGGGAAGGTTAAAAACCGCTCTTAACAGCTTTTGCTACTAAAAGGACTGAAGTTACTTAAGAATTCAGGCAGAGTATTTTTGGAGAGTTGAAAACGTGAGTTTAAGTGCAGTAGCGTTTAGTGTCTTGGCGAATTTAAAGATTCGTAACAAGTTAATTCAAGATCAAGAGTAACCAGCAGCTTAACATTTTCACCTTGGACTTGAGCTAAGATGATCTCTCAAATCCCGAGGACTAGCGTAAATTGGCAGCGGACCCAGGGACTGCGCAGAAGTGGATGCAGTGATCTAGGAAGCGAGGAGCGGCAGACAGGATCCAGGCGCCGGTGTCGGTGAAGCTAGGACTGAGCAGCGAGCTGCAGTTCGTGGTGAAGATAGGAAGGAAAGCGGAGTCCGGGAGCCGGTGCGGTTTGGTGAAGGAAGGAAGGAAGGAAGGAAGCTAGGAAGACAGACGGAGCCCGGCCCGTGCGGAGGTGGAGCTAGGCGAGGAGCCCGCGCGGCGGCGCAGACGCTCGCGAGCGGCGGGGCGGCGGCAGGCGGTGGAGGAGGCTAGCTAGCGCGTCCCAGCGGCGCGCCCGGTGCGCCCGGCCGCAGGGAGAGCCAGTGGTGTGGTCAATACCCGAGAGGTCGGCTCGCGGGGTTCGGAACCGCAGTGTGGTAACCTTTTCCTTCGCCTTCACGGTAACGGGGGAGTTGCGGCCCGAAGCGCTGAGGGTCGGTGGGGTGTAGGCCGGTCGGGTGTTGTAGGTTTCTCTTTTTTTCAGGCTTGTTTTCTCATCTTGTCTGAAGCTAATGAGGGCAGACTCCCCAGGTCCGGAGGAATGGTAGATGGCAAGTTTTTGTTCTTAACCAATTGGAGGGAGACCATGAATTCGATAGAACAAACGAGACAAGTTTTCTGAGTTTTTACTTGTAGCTTGGGGTGTGAAGCCTTTCAGTGTGATGAATAGATGACCTATTTTTCCTTCCTTACCCTATAAAGTTTACTACATGTGGAGTTTGGGTGTGTAATTATGGGGGGAAAAGGTTTTTTTGTGGGCATGGGGGGGGAGCAAAATATGTTTTGAGTTCTTTTCCCCTTAGGTCTGTCTAGAGTCCCAAAGGCAAGTGACTCAAGGTAACAGAAAAAAAGAAAATCCAGTATCAGGATAATCAGAACACCACAGGTTTACAGTTTCTAGAAACTAGAGCACGAGCAGCTCTCTTTTCATTTCTGTGGCGGAGCTGTCCATTGGAGAAATGGCTGGTAGTTACTTTTTTTTTTCCACCCCTTTATCAGATTTTTAATACGTAACCCTTTAAATTTGTTACATTATTTTGGGGTGGCCTTACCAGGGAAGAGGGTGGGGGAGAAAATTTTCTTTCTAAGATTTTCCACAGATGCTATAGTACTATTGACAAACTGGGGTAGAGGAGGATTGTACTGCTATGCTGTTGGCACGAACACCTTCAGGGATTGGAGCTGCTTTTTTCCTTGGAAGAGTATTTCCAGTTGAAGCTGAAATGGTACAGCACAGTGCAGCTTTGGTTCATAATCAGTCCTCTCAGGAGCACTTCAGAAGAGCTTGACTAGGCCAGATGTTGAAGTTAAGTTTTCAAGTAATGTGACCTTTCCAATTTTATTAAAGGGGAGGGGCGAATTTTGGCAGTTGGCAGTGGCCTGTTAATGGTTGGGGTTTGGGAGGGTGGGGGTTAGGTAATTGTTTAGTTTATGATTTCAGATAACTCATGCCAGAGAACTTAAATACTTAGGATGGAAAAACTAAAGAAATCTCAACTTCCAAGTTGGCAAGTAACTCCCAATCCTCTAGTTTTTGTTCTCCCCCAATTTTTAAATTGGGCAGCTGGGGAAGTTGATGAAGATCCACTGGATTCAGTGTAGGACGTGGGGGAAGGAACAGTAATGAGGACTGGGGGTTGGTTTAGCCCACTGGCTGACTTAGGTAATATTTTGGGAATTTAAAAAAAAAATGGCTAAAGTTGTTTGGATATGGTAGTGTGCGGTTCTCTTTTGGAATTTTTTTCAGGTGATTTAATGTAACTTAATACTACTATAGGAGCTTCAGAGCAAAGGAAGTGGCTTAATGATCCTGAAGGGATTTCTTCTGATGGTAGCTTTTATATTCTCAAGTAAGATTCTATTTTCAGTTGTGTATAAGCAAGTTTTGTTTTTTTTAGTGTAGGAAAAGTATTTTTCCTTTGTATAACTGCAAACAAGATGTTAAGGTATGCTTCAAAATTACTGTAAATTGCTTATTTAAATTTCTGATAAAGAGGGTGGGGTTTTGTGGTTGAGGGAGGGGAAACCTTTTTTTTTTCTGTAGACTTTTTTCAGATAACAACTTCTGAGTCATAACCAGCCTGGCAGTATGATGGCCTAGATGGAGAGGGATCAATCAGCTCCTTGGTGAATGATAAGTAAAGGCAGAAAAGATTATATTTCACACCTCCATGGGGGAAAAAGCATAACCCTGAGATCCTTACTACTGATGAACGCAATTGTCTGCATATGCAAAAAAAAAAAAAAAAAAAAAAGCAAATGAAACTACCAATTTAAAGTTAATGGAAAAAAATAAAGTTAATGGAATCTACCATTTTAAAAGTTATGGCCTATCAAGCTATACCCACAAAAAAGAAATGATGAGAAATAATATAATGAATTATGAGAAAAACAATGAAGATCAAATGTCCATCTCAAAATCCTGCTTTTACAAAAGCAGAATGAAATGAAATGAAAAGAAAGTAACAACCAACATTAACCCTGGAATAAAAGAAGCTGAAATAATTCAGAGTGGGATCAAGTGGATTGAAAGGAGGCTGTGCTGTTTGCCAATCTTTCGTTTGCCTCAGACAGGTTTCTCTTCGTTATCAGAAGAGTTGCTTCATTTCATCTGGGAGCAGAAAACAGCAGGCAGCTGTTAACAGATAAGTTTAACTTGAATATGCAGTATTGCATGTTAGGAATAAGTGCTTATTCTTAATAAGAGCTGTGGAGGTCTTCAGTATTGAATGTGGCTGTTTTTCCTGACCCTTTCCTAAGGGATTCCAGGATTATGAGGGATTTTCCCATCTAGCCTTTAAAATTAAGCAGGACTTTGACCTGTGGCTTCCACGATGGGATAGCACCCCTCACTCAGGCAAGTAATCGTTAAAAGCCTTGAAAAGTAGTGCCTTAATAATGTTTATAAAACTAAATTTGTTGAGCATTAAGTCGTACAAAAGGCTAGCTTATTGTGCTGTTAAAAATCTGATGTTAATCTTGCTAAAATTTAAATGTGTCGTGATGTACGTTGTGCAGAAAACATTAAATCATGCAAAATAAAAACATTTTAATATAGAGAATGTATGTTTTTAGAAAGTGGTCTCCTCATTTAAATAAAGTATTTGTTTGTTTGTAGTTAGTGTTGGGCAATCTTGGGGGGATTCTTCTCTAATCTTTCAGAAACTTTGTCTGCGAACACTCTTTAATGGACAAGATCAGGAATGAGCGGAAGAACGAATTTAACTTTAAGGCAGGAAAAATCTTTTATCCTTCGTAAAGTGATGAGAATTTAATAATTCCAGGCACATGGCAGTAGAGGCCCTCTAAATAAAGAATAAAATACCTCTTAGACAGGTGGGAGATAATGATCAGAATAACAGGTAACTGCACCTAACACTATTTCCAGAAAGTTAGGGATCTCTAAATTCACAGTGGTAGAGTAATAAAATACTGTCCACATATCCAGAGTTTGCATGTTAACTTTAAATGCTAATAATCTCAGCTGGTGGTAGCCAGTGTTTATACACAGCTGGCCTTCCCTGTAGGTACTGGGGGGGGCATGTTGGTTTTTAAAGAATTTTCCTTTGCAGAGGCTTCATTTCATCCTTCATGAAGCTGTTCAGGACTTTGACTTGCATATAAGCGCTTGGCTCTGCCTTCTGTTCTAGTGAGTGTGTGAGACCTTGCAGTGTATCAGCATACAACTCAAGTAAACTTTTCCCCCTGATTTTGGAGGGAAGGGAGGAGGGGGTGGGGCTTACTTGTTTTAGCTTTTTTTTTTTACAGACCGCACAGAGAATGCAGTTGTCTTGACCTCAGGTCTGTCTGTTCTGTTGGCAAGTAACGCAGTACTGTTCTGATCCGCTGCTATTAGAATGCATTGTGAAGCGACTGGAGTATGATTTAAAAGTTGTTCCCCCAATGCTTGGAGTAGTGATTGTTGAAGGAAAATCCAGCTGAGTGATAAAGGCTGAGTGTTGAGGAAATTTCTGCAGCTTTAAGCATTCGTGTTTGTGATTGAAGCCAAGTACCTTTTGCTGTGCTTCTTAGGTAAAATGCTTTTTGTTCACTTCTGGTAGGGGGGTGGGGAGGGCACTGAAGCCTTTAGTCTCTTCCAGATGGAACCTTAAAATCAGTGACAAGACAAATTCCAAACAAGCAACAGTCTTCAAGAAATGTAACTGGCAAGTGGAAATGTTTATCAGTTCAGTGGTCTTAGTGCATTGTCTTTGTGTGGGTTTTTTCTCTCCCCTCCCTTGGTCTTAATTCTTATACGCAGGAACATTCAGAACAGCAGACGTATGCGAAGGGCCAGAGAAGCCAGACCAGTAAGGAAAAAAATAGCTTACTTACTTTAAATAAACATTCCATTGTAAATGTGGGGATTGGGAACCACTAGTTCTTTCAGATGTATTCTTCAGACTATAGAAGGAGCTTCCAGTTGAATTCACCAGTGGACAAAATGAGGACAACAGGTGAACAAGTTTTTTTCTATATTTACATACCAAGTCAGATCCATTATGAATAATTCAGTGTTAAATAGACTTTCGGCTTTATGCTGGAATCAATAGCATGTGAGCAAGCTGTTTGTTGGCCTGGGGGTGGAGGGGTGAGGTGGGCGCTAAGCCTTTTTTTAAGATTTTTCAGGTACCCCTCCCTAAAGGCACCCGAAGGCTTAAAGTAGGACAACCACGGAGCCTTCCTGTGGCAAGAGAGACAACAAAGCGCTATTACATACACTAAGGTCAATAAAAATGGTGTCGGCCTCATAAACCCCATCTTCTGTTAGAAATGAGGACTTGCCTCAACACCCTTGGCAGACAGGCGCTGAGGCTCTCTTCGGGGGTTGGAGCATCTGAAGGGGTGTTTCGAGTACCTTCTGTACCCCTGGGCTTGTCTGTCCTGCCATTTAATTACGCTGCTTTTATAGCAGCTCTTGAAAAGCGCAGACCTCAAGCGATGGTCGAAGGGGAGGGAAACGGGGAAAGCGGGCAACCACTTTTCCCTAGTTTTTCCAGAAGCCTGTTAAAAATGCAAGGTCTCCCCACAAGTGACTTCTCTGCCACATCGCCACTCCCTGCCTTTGGCCTAGCGCAGACCCTTCACCCCTCACCTCGATGCTGCCAGTAGCTTGGATCCTTGAGGGTATGATCCGTAATCGGTTTCCAGGTAACCGTGCTGCTGAGGTCTTCTGGTGGGTCGCAGTACTAGAAAGGCCATGAATTTGCCTGTAAATGGTTATTAAAACCACAACTAAAACCTTTATGATTAAATAATACAACACTATTATCCTGTGATGAAAACACTTAAGCCAGTAAATGGAGAAATGATGTTTGAGACTGTGATGCTGGGTGGGAAAGTACACCGTAACAACTGAAGAAGTAGGCATTTTTAGTCTGGAGGACTGTCGGGGTGGGATTGCAAAAATTCTCTGCTAAGACTTTTTCAGGTGAACATAACAGACTTGGCCAAGCTAGCATCTTAGCTGAAGCAGATTCTCCAGTGTTCTTCAGTAGGGTTGTAAAGGTTTTTCTTTTCCTGAGAAAACAAAACTTTGTTTTCTCAGGTTTTGCTTTTTGGCCTTTGCCTAGCTCTAAAAAAAAAAAAGCAAAAGATGCTGGTGGTTGGCACTCCTCATTCTCAGGACAGGGTTCAAATCCCTGCGGCGTCTTTGCTTGACTGTAACCTGTCTTCAGGCCTCTCCGTTTTCCTCTTCTCTTGAGGTGCTTGGCTTTGGGGTTTGGGGACACAGATGGAAAAGAATGTCGTCAAAGTTGTCGGAAACCTAAATCCATTTGTATTGATGTGGGAACCTAATGATAACTGCTTGTTCTTAATTTTCAGGTAGTCCCTGCGCATCGAGTGTTTGGAGAAGCCTTATACTATCGCAAACTTTTAAAATATTTCATGTTAATAAAGTAAAATTGAAAAGTTCTTCATTGGTGTGATTCTTTTGTATGTAAACCAAACCTCTGTCCATGAGTAGCTGAGGGAAGATGGGGTGTTTTGTAGTGGAGGGGGAGTGGTTCACCTTTCTAGTTACCATGACAACAGCAAGAGGGACTTGCCAAGTAGCACAGTGTCAGCAACCTAAGGGACTGGCGACTCTGCACGGAGAAAGTGGTCTGCTGTGTACTGAGCAGTTGCTGAGTTGGGCCGGGGTGCAAGCACCCTGGAGACACCGTTGCTTCTGAAAAAGCCCTTGCAGGCCTAGGGGCACTTGGTCCCAATAAAACAAGGTCTGTATGGTGGTTCTTGGGTTACCCCTGATCACAAAACCTGTTCCCAGTTCCTGAAACAAGCTGGTCCTGTGGTCCTGTTGGATGTTTCGGATGCCCTCAGTGGCAACTATGTTGAGAACTGTGTGTACACTCGCAGGCAGTGCACACACGGACCCCCAATGAGATAGTGGTCTTAGCTGGCAGTTACAACCCTGAAGTGTCCATGCTTGTACTCCCAACCGGCCCATTTAACCCAGCTGGACCTAGGAGAGTGGGGGAGCCCATCTAAACAAGGTGCTACACCCAGCAGAGCCCTTCCATCCTGGGACACCTGATGGCCACGCACAGCCCAGCGAAGGGGCCTCAGTGAACAACTGTCAGTACTCGTTTTTTCTACATTACAACTCAGGAAGGTGTCATGGAGAAGCAGGCTTTGGGTCTCTGCCAAAGCAGTGGCTCTGGGATTTGATCCCTGGTCTGTCTCCCAACACTTAACTCCTCCTGTGTCTCCTGTCCATGAACATCTGACATGAAACCACGGTCCAGGTGGGTCAGCGGCACACAGCCCCCGCCCTACCCAGCCTGAGCAGGTGGAGGGACTTTGTCTTCCCCTCAAGTGATCTAACAGGCACGGGATAGGGAGAGGCTGAGCCTGATTAAGTCCTTCTTCTGAACTGCGCTCAATGTTGGAGAAAGGTCTTCCGTGTTCTTCCAGAGTTGAAAGGCTCCCTGGAAGCACAAGACTTCACTGGAGAGCAAAGTAGTAAGAGAGAAACGCCTGGTATGCAGTTGCTAGGGGCCACGTGGTTCCTGGTGCTGGGCAAGTTTTAAATTGTCCAGGGTTGGTAACATAAAGACCAGAGTCAGTGACAGGAAGGTAGAAAAGCAGCCCGGAAGCTGCTTCTTAATCCTCTCTGAGTACGAAAAGGGGATGCAGAGGCCAACATGATGTTCCCCGAAAGGTTATGTCCCAAGTTAAGGGGCTGGGTCATGATCACAGGCAAACCGCAGGCATTTAGATCCCGTTCTACAAACGAGTCTCCTACCAGGTGTTTTGGATTTCATCATCTTGGCAATCCTAGTAGGGGCTAGAACACACCTGAGTTCAAGGGGTAGCCCCCCCCCCCACATTTCTCAGCCTCACAAGCTTCCCCTCAGGCCTCCCGGGCCCAGTGCTAGCTGGTAGGATGTGGGCAGCAGATATCTGACTTCACTACAGGGGTGATGGTTAGGAGAGAGAGCTCTTGGGGTGGGGGCGTAGAGCAGGGGAGGGGGACCGGGTCTGCTGACCAAGGAAGGTGTGGGAATATCTCTATGGGTTGTCGATGCAGAAGCCCAGAAAGTCCAGAAAGTGTAGGCCAAATCCTGGGTCCTGGCTCTGGCAGGATGGTAAACTTGGGGTGTCACCTGCCCTCCCCAGTCCTTTGTTTTCCCACCAGTTAAATGGGGTTAATGCCGGCAGGGGACTGGAAGTGAGTGAGCTCTTGCTGCCATCTAGTGGATGAATGCAGACACTGTCCTTGAAATGCTTGAAATACTTGGAATACTTCCTGGCCCACTTGAATGTTTGTTCAACAAACATTTTTATTGCTGAGTAGTATTCCATTGGATGGATATTTGAATTATTACTACTTTTTTGAAATTAGGAATCAAGCTCTATAAGCATTTGTGTACAAGTCTGTGTGGACATATGCTTTCCTTTTTCTTGGTATATTGTATGATAGGTGTGTGCAGGGTTTTTTTTAAAAAAAGAGTTTATTTACTTGAAAGAGAGAGAGAGGAAGAGAGAGAAGGAGGGAGGGGCAGAGGGAGAAAGAGAAGCAGACTCCCTGCGCAGCAAGGAACCTGACACAGGACTCGATCCCAGGACCCTGAGATCATGCCCTCAGCCGAAGGTAGATGCCCAACCAACTGAGCCACCCAGGTGCCCTTAAATAGCATTTTTCTTTCTTTCTCTCTCTCTCTTTTTTTTAAAGATTTTTTTTTATTTATTTGACAGAGACCACAAGTAGGCAGAGAGGCAGGCAGAGAGAGAGGAGGAAGCAGGTTCCCTGCTGAGCAGAGAGCCCGATGCGGGGCTCGACCCCAGGACCCTGGGATCATGACCTGAGCCGAAGGCAGAGGCTTTAACCCACTGAGCCACCCAGGCACCCAAATTGCATTTTTCTAATGACTAATGATGTTGAGCATCTTTTCATGTGCTTGCTTTCCATTTATACATCTTTTTTGGTTAAGTATTCAGGTTTTTTTGGCCAATGTAGTTACTGGGTTGTTTATCTTTTTATTGTTGAGTTGTAAGAGCTTTTACACATACTAGATATGAGTCCTTTGTCTATGTATGTTTTGAATATATTTCTCCCTCTACGTGCTTTGCCTTTTTATTTTTTCTGTCTTCAAAGAGTAGAAGTCTTAAATCTTACTTGACCCGTCTATATACACAATAACACAAAGGAATTTCAAAATAACTCTGTTGAGAGAGAAAAGCCAGTTTAAAAAAAAAAAGATTTTATTTATTTATTAGGGAGAGAGGAAGAGTGAGCAAGCATGAGCTGGGTGAAGAGGAGAGGGAAAAGCAGGCTCTCTATTAAGCAGGGAGCCCGATGTGGGGCTGGATCCTGGAATTCCGGGATCACGACCTGAGCCAAAGGCAGAAACTCAACCGACTGAGCCACCCAAGTGCCCCCAAAAGCCAGTTTTTATAAAGTCCATACACTCTGGGAGCATCTGGTGGCTCAGTCGGTTGGGTGTCCAACTCTTGATTTTGGCTCGGGGGGATCGAGCCCTGCATTGGGATCCGCACACTCAGGATGGAGTCTACTTGGGATTCTCTCCCTCTCCCTCTGCTCCTCCCCACACTTGCATTGTCTAAACAATTAGCAATAATCGCGCCTCGGATATGGCTACGATACTGCCACTGCGCAAAGCTTGCATTGTCTAAACAAACAAACAAATAAATAAAATGCAGTCTGGTACCATTTACTTAAAATTCTCAAAAAATGAAAACTAACCCTGAAATAATAGGAGATCAGGAGTCACCGAGGGGCACAAGGAGAGCTTTCGGGCCATGAATGCGCTGGTTGCCTTGATTGTGGTGTTAGTTTCATAGATGTGCACTGATGTAAAAACTCATCAAATTATACACTTTAGGGGCGCCTGGGTGGTTCAGTGGGTTAAGCCTCTGCCTTCGGCTCAGGTCACGGTCCCAGGGTCCTGGGATCGAGCCCCGCATCGGGCTCTCTGCTCGGCGGGGAGCCTGCTTCCCCTCCTCTCTCTCTGTGCCTGCCTGTCTGCCTGCTTGTGATCTCTCTGTCAAATAAATAAAATCTTTAAAAAAAATTATACACTTTGGATACTTTGTTGTACACCAATAAAGCTGTAAAAGGAAAGATATGCACATACAAGGGGAAGCACCTCTTTTTTTTTTCTAAAGATTTTATTTATTCATTTGACAGAGAGAGATCACAGGTAGGCAGAGAGGCAGGCAGAGAGAATGAGGGGGAAGCAGGCTCCCCGCCGAGCAGAGACCCCGATGTGGGGCTCGATCCCAGGACTCTGAGCTCATGACCTGAGCCGAAGGCAGAGGCTTAACCCACTGAGCCACCCAGGCGCCCCCTGCAGCTCCAAGTCTTGACGCAGAGTGATTTAAAGAAATGACGAGGGGCGCCTAGGTGGCTCAGTCAGTTAAGCGTCTGCCTTTGGTTTGGGTCATGATCTCGGGGTCCTGGGATCGAGCCCTGTATTGGGCTCCCTGCTCACTGGGGAGTCTGCTTCTCTCTCTGCCCCTCCCTGACTTGTGCTCTCTCTCTCTCTGAAATAAAGAAATAAAATCAGAAAAAAAGAAAAGAAAAGAAACAATGATGGTACACCTCCATACAGCAGTGTACAACTCCAGCTCCAGTCCTGATTCCTGAATCCGCTGGCCATGCACACTTGGGAAAGTTACCTTACCCCCTTTAAGCCTTGTTTTATTCTCCTGTCAAATGGCCGTAATAACATCTAACCCAGGATGCTGTCACGAAGAACAGGCTATGTGTATCACATACCCAGGGCTCCCTGGAGAAGCACAGAGGCGGTGCTCTCATCAGGGAGAATTCAGGGAGGGCTGGAGAGGGGCAGGGGCATGTGGGTGGGGCCTCAAAGAATGAATAGGAGTTTGCCAGTTGGACAGAGAAGAGTGACCTTCATCTGGGGAGAAGAGCCTGATGCTCCAAGGTAGGAAAATGCAGGGCACTGGCAACCCAGTGTGGCTCGGGGGGCGTCTGGAGGTAGGGGAGAGGGAGAAGCTGGAGTGGCTGGTGGAAAGCTGGTGGTTAAGGCCCTGGAAGGCTTGAGAAGTTCGGGCTTTGCCCTGGGGAGCAGATGATGGAACATGATTCTGGTCGCAACGTCGGTGCACAGAGACTGGAGGTCTGCAGACCAGGGCGTTGAGGGAGTGAGATACTTAGGCTGGGACTGAGGGGCACAGTGACTTTGAGGCTCCTGGTTTCTGGAGACAGACATGCTGACCATGAGAGGGACAGAACAGGGCAGGAGGGGAGGTTCTGGGGAGGGTGAAGACAAGGAGGCCAGTGTTGCTGGACGGTTGTGTCCGAGGGGCCTGGGCATGTCCTGGGGGAAGACTGGGTCCAGGTGGTCAGAGGCGGTGGGCTGGAGTCCAGCTACCAGGGACCGCCCCGCCCGTGACATCAGAGGGGGTCCCTTGAGGACCATGTGCCGGAGTGGCCGGGGAGAACTTTCTGGCTTCTCTGTGCAGTTCAGTTGGCTTTGGGCTCTGCTTCTCCTCCTCCTGCCTGGTGAGGGCATTTTCGTGCGTTTCCTCCTTCACGCACACATTCAGCCCTTCCCAGCCGGCTGTGAGCCAGGCCCCGTCCTAGGCCTGGAGACCCTGCGAGGAACCAGCCGTCAACGTCTGTGCCCTCGTGGAGCCAGCACCCCGAGGACGGCCAGCTGACAGGGACTGTTCGATGGTCACGGCCCCCGGAAGGAAAGGAAGCGGGGCTGGGGCTGGAGCCTTGGGAGGTGGGCAAAGCAGGGCCACTGGACCTCCCCGTCTCTCCCTCCGCCGGAAGCTTTGACGTGTGTGTCCCCCCTTGCAGAGTCTCAAACCCCCATTTCAGTTCGGGGCTGGACACCTCCAGGTGGGTGCCCTCCTCCCCACACCAGGTGCTCCCTGCCCGTTCCGTTTCTCTCCCTGGCATCTCATCCCGGGTCCCACGGGCCCATCCCGCCTCCTCCCTCTCACTCACCGGGTCCCCCGTCAGTCTGGGAGCGCGGGCAGCAGGCTGCCGTCCCTGTCATCTTCCCTAGGCTGTGGCTGCGTGGTGTCTTCCAGACCCACCAGGCTACCGAGCCCCCGCTCCGCTCCCTGCTCGCCCACTGTCACTGACCCTGCTGGGGCTCCCGTCCAGATTCCGTCTGTGCCCTCCTTACCTGCCTCCATCCAGCCTCTGACACCCACATCCCTGCTTGACCCGCAGCCCCTTCCTTCCCCCTGAAAGAACCGTTTTCTCCCCACACGCAGCCCCTCACTGTCCCATATCTGGCCTTCCCTTGTGCCTTTCCCCCTTCCCGGTATATCTTCCGCCCCGCTTTCTCCGCCTGTAAATCCCTCTCCTCCTTCCAGGTCCAGCTCCGAAGCTTCCTCGGTGATTAAAACGTTCCTGACGGTCCTCCGCCCTCGCTAACGCTGCCCTCGCCTCTCCCATCCTCCCTCTCCCATCTCTGAGCCTCCCGGACACCTGTGTTCCGGTTTCCCATCCAAGCGTTAGCACGGGTCACCCCACTGGACGGTCACATCCCGCACCGGCCCGCTCCTCCACTCATGGCAGTAGCACACGGATCACCGAGAGTCAGCGGCCGAGATTTGAAGCCACGCGCCCACACACACACGCTCTGCACACATCCGGGCCTCAGTGAAGTGTTGGGGCTCACACGTACGGGGCGGATCACCCCAAGGGAGGGGCACAGCATGAGCCCAGAAGGCTATCCGTGTGTGGGGTCACACCCTCACCTCCAGATGGTCCTCTGTCCTGAGCTGCTCCACGCCCCCGCTGAGCTATAGATCCCTCCAGCAACCCCGCCTCCTTTCCCCAGCCCCCCTACCGTCACCTCCTCTTGATTCCTTTGTCTCTTTTCGTGGCTTTGAAACTCACACTATTTCTAACCTTTTGATATCCGCTTGCGTTTGGAAGCAGGACACTGAGAACCACAGCCACCTGAGGGCTCTGTCCCCTTTGCCCAAGCACAAGAACCTCAGCACATCCCTGACTGCTACTGCTGGGGACCCAGCAACCACCTGGTCGTCCCATGTCCTTTCCGCCTGACTCACTCTGGTCCCTTTCTCCGCTCACCATGGCTTTCTTGAATCCTCTTCCTTCCTTCTGGGCTCGAGGCCCTTCCTCACGCGGCACACACATCTTCTGGAAGTTCGTTCAGTGAGGGTCTCCGAGGGGTCAGTCCTTGGAGCCTGTGCGAGAAACATCTATTCTACCCTCTGTTTTCATCCCTGCCTCTCCACCCCAGGTTCTGCACTGCCCACTGCCTCCGCCCAGGCCCAACCCCAGCTCCCCTCACTGGACCACCACAACCCCTCCTGACGGCGCTCTAGAAGATTCTTTTATTCCTTCCAGTCTTTTCCCCAGGATGCAGCCTGATGGATGTTTCTAATGTGCACTCTGTGCCCCTGCCCCAATGGCCCCTGTCTTCTTCCAGACTGTTAACCATCATAATCTGACCAAGGGGCCTTGAATATTTGTCCACCTCTTGCCTCCATCTTCCCCATCTCAAACCAAGGGTGCCTTCCCCGTCTCCCCACAGGAATCATTGGTTGGGAAAGATTGTTCTGTACAAACAAACGCCATCAGAAACCCAGAAGCAGAGAAGCTGGCATGTTGTCACACACCACAGTCTGCTGCGGGTGGATGTGTGGGTCCTCCGGGCTTCGTGTGGGTCCTCTGGGCCGCACTAGGTGTGTACTTTGTCAAGGTTCCATTGTACTTTGGCTTGACTCTTTGAGTCAGGAAGCGTGTTTCTTAAAAAAAAAAAAAATTTCTAGGGACGCCTGGGTGGCTCAGTGGATTAAGCCTCTGCCTTCAGCTCAGGTCATGATCTCAGGGTCTTGGGATCGAGTCCCACATGGGGCTCTCTGCTTGACGGGGAGCCTGCTTCCTCCTCTCTGTCTCTCTGCCTGCCTCTCTGCCTGCTTGTGATCTGTGTCTGTCAAATAAATAAATAAAAACTAAAAAAAAAATTTCTAACCAGGTATAATTTATATGCAACAGAATTCACAGTTTTTTAGTGGACAAGTAAATGGGTTCTGACAAATGTATGTACCCACGTAATTACTACCAGAGTCGAGATATTTTAGAACTCTTAATTCTATTCTGTTTCTCTATATGTTTGTTTATTTAGTTTTTTAGTTTTAAGATTTCATTCATTTATTTGAGAGAGAGAGAGCATGAAGAGGGGAAGGGGCAGGGGGAGAAGCAGACCCTTGCCTGAGCAGGGGCCCAATGCGGGGTTTGATCTCAAGACCCCGGATCATGACCCAAGTCAAGGGCAGACACTTAATCGACTGAGACACACAGGCGACCCTTCCATGTGAATTTAAAAACCAGCTTATCAATTTCTACAAAAGAGCCAGCTGGAATTTTGATAAAGATTGTATTGATCCGTAGATCCATTTGGGGGAATATCGCCATCTTCATATCAAGTTCTCGATCTGTCAGTGTGGGATGTTTCCCCTTTGACTTAGACATTCTTCAGTGTCACTCAACAATGTTTTTGTACTTTTTGGAGTATAAATTTTGTATTTCTTTGGTCAAATTTATTCCCAAATATTTTATTCTTTTGATGCTATTTTGAGTGGAATTGTTTTCTTTTCTTTTCTTTTTCTTTTTCTTTGTTTATTTATTTATTGGACAGAGAGAGACACAGTGATAGAGGGAACACAAGCAGGGGGAGTGGGAGAGGGAGAACTAGGCTTCCCACGGAGCAGGGAGCCGGATGCGGGGCTCCATCCCAGGACCATGGGATCATGACATGAGCGCAACCAACTGAGCCACCTAGATGCCTCTTTTCTTTTCTTTTATCTTTCTTTCTTTTTTTAAAAGATTTTATTCATTCATTTGAGAGAGACAGAGACAGAGAGAGCACAAGCAGGGGGAGCACCAGAGGGAGAGGAGAAGCAGACTCCCTGCTGAGCAGGAAGCCTTATGCGAGGGCTCAATCCCAGGACCTCAGGACCATGACCTGAGCCCAAGGCAGACACTTAACCGTTTGAGCCACCCAGGCACCCCTGGAATTGTTTTCTTAATTTCTTTTTTTTTTAATTTTTAAAAAGATTTTGTTTATTTATTTATTTATTTTTATTTTTATTTTTTTAAGATTTTGTTTATTTATTTGACAGAGAGAGGCAGGCAGAGAGAGAGGAAGGGAAGCAGGCTCCCTGCTGTGCAGAGAGCCAAATGCAAGTTCGATCCCAGGGTCTTGGGATCATGACCTAAGCCAAAGGCAGAGGCTCAACCCACTGAGCCACCCAGGGGCCCCTGTTTTCTTAATTTCATTTGCAGGTTATTCATTGCTAATTTATAGAAATATAATTTTTAAAATTTTTATCTTGGGGGCACCTGGGTGGCTCAGTGGGTTAAAGCCTCTGCCTTTGGCTCGGGTCATGATCCCAGGGTCCTGGGATTGAGCCCCACACTGGGCTCTCTGCTCAGCCAGAAGCTGCTTCTCCCTCTCCCACTCCCCCTGCTTGTGTTCCTTCTTTCACTCTCTGTCAAATCAATCAATCAATCAATCAATCTTTAAAAAAGAAGTTCTAATAGCTTTTGCATGACTTCCTTATGTTTTCTTTCTTTTTTTTTTTAAGATTTTTATTTATTTATTTGACAGACAGAGATCACAAGTAGGCAGAGAGGCAGGCAGAGAGAGAGGAAGAAGCAGGCTCCCTGCTGAGCAGAGAGCCGGATGCGGGGCTTGATCCCAGGAGATGTGGGGCTCGATCCCAGGCCCCTGGGATCATGACCTGAGCTGAAGGCAGAGGCTTTAACCCACTGAGCCACCCAGGCACCCCCCTTAGGTTTTCTATATACAAGATCATGTCTTCTGCAAATAGAGCTTTACTTCTTCCTTTCCAATATAGATTTTTTTTTTCTTTTTGCTAATTTCCCTGACCCGAATCTCGAGTACAATGTTGAATGGAGGTGGTAAAGTGGACATCTTTGTCTTGTTTCCGACCTTACAAGGAAAGTATTCAATCTTTCACCATTAAGTGTGATATTAGCTGTGAGTTTTTCTTTTTTTTTAAAATTTTATTTATTATTTGACAGAGAGAGAGATCACAAGTAGGCAGAGAGGCAGGCAGAGAGAGAGGGGGAAGCAGACTCTCTGCTGAGCATAGAGCCCGGCACGGGGCTCGATCCCTGGACCCTGAGATCATGACCTGAGCCAAAGGCAGAGGCTTTAACCCCCTGAGCCACCCAGGCGCACCAGCTGTGAGTTTCTCATAGATGCCTCATCAGGGTAAGGAAGTTGCATTCTATTCCTGTGTGTTGAGAGTTTATTTTTATTTTGATTATTTTTAATTTTTAAAAGAGACTTTATTTATTTATTTGTCAGAGAGAGAGAGCGAGCGAGCACAAGTGAGGGGGGCAGCAGGCAGAGCGAGAAACAGGCTCCCCAGTGACCAAAGAGCCCAACGTGGGACTCGATCCCAGGAACCGGCAGTTACAACTTGAGCCAAAGGCAGACATACAACCGACTGATCCACCCAGGTGTCCCTGTTGAGAGTTTTTATTATAAAATTGTGTTGCATTTTGTCAAACGCTTTTTCTGCATTTATCAAAATGATCATGTATTTGTTTTTTATTCTATTGATATGATGTATTGCACTGACACGGTGCGTTTATATTACATGTTACATTAATTGTCACATGTGAAACCGACTTTGCATCCTTAGGATAAATCCTACTTGGTCATGGTATATAATTCTTTTTAATGTTGCTAGATTTGCCTTACTGATTTGGTGATTTTTGCATTCATATTCATAAGATGTTTTAGTTTCTAGTTTTCTTGTGAAAGTTTATAGTGTTTTTTTTTTTTTTAAGATTTTATTTATTTGAGAGAGAGAGAGTGAGAAAGCACGAGATGAGAAGGGTCAGAGGGAGAAGCCAACCATAAGCATGAAGCCCGACTCAGGACTCGATCCTGGGACTCCAGGATCATGACCTGAGCCGAAGGCAGTGGCTTACCTAACTGAGCCACCCAAGCGCCCATGAAAGTTTACAGTTTTGTCTGATTTTGGCATAGGGTAATATTGGCCTGATATAATGGGTTGGGAAGTGTTCCCCCCTCTTCTATTTTTTGGAAATATTTGTGAAGAACTGGTATTATTTCTTCTTTAAACGTTTGGTGGCAGTCATCACTGAAGTCATCTGGGCCAGGACTCTGTGGGTGGTGGTACTGATTACTAATTCATTCTCGTTATGTGTTAGAGATATATCCAGATGGTCTGTTTCTTCTTGAGTCAGTTTTGGTAGTTTGTGTCTTTCTAGGAAGGTGTCCATTTTATCTAAGTTACCTAGTTTATCGGTGTTCAACTACTTGTAGTATTTCTTTCTCTTTTTTTTTTTAGATTTTATTTATTTATTTGACAGAGATCACGGGGAGGCAGAGCAGCAGGCAGAGAGAGAGGGGGAATCAGACTCCCCGTTGAGCAGAGAGCCCAATGGGACCCTGGCATCATGACCTGAGCCGAAGGCAGAGGCTTAACCCCCTGAGCCACTGAGCCACCCAGGCACCCCTACTTCTGTACTTTTAAATTTACTGAGGCTTATTTTTTGCCTTGGTAAGTAGCTTATCCTGAACACCATTCCATGTATATTTGAGAAGAATGTATGTTCTGCTGTGTTGGGTCTCTTTCATTTTCAAGGACTCTTGCAATTAAACTGGGCCCGGCTGGATAATCTAGGACAATCTATCTTAAGCTCAGCCTATTAGTAAACTTAATTCTATCTGCAACCTTTGTTCCCCTTTTTTTCATGTAATATTCACAGGTTTTGTGGACTGGGATATGGACATTTGGGGGTGGGGTGGGGTCATTATTCTGCTTACCACAACAGGAAAAATCCATGAGAAGCTTCTTTTTTGAGTGTCATGTTTGCCAAAACAAAAACACCCCCTCCCATAACCATTTTTGGGGAAGGCTATATTGTGGAGGCAAAGTAACTTTTACCTTAAAGTTATTCTCATGTTTTTGCAGACAATGAAGTGTCTTCTTTAATTCTCAATATTTGAGTTTTTTAAATTTTAGATTTTATTTATTTATTTGAGACAGACAGAGCAAGTGAGCATGTGCAGGGGGGAGCAGGAAACGGAGAGGGAGAAGCCAGCACCCCCCCCCCCCCGGCCAGCAGGGAGCCTGGGGGCTCCATCCAGAAGCCTGGGATCATGACCTGAGCTGAAAGCAGCTTAACCCACTGAGCCACCCTGTTGCCCCAATTCTCGATATTTTAGACTTAGGACAAAGCACAATTTATTTATTTATTTATTTATTTATTTATTTTAAATTAAAATTTTTTAAAAATTTATTTATTTGTTAGAGAGAGAGCAAGCGAGCACAGGCAGACAGAGTGGCAGGCAGAGGCAGAGGGAGAAGCAGGCTCCCCGCTGAGCAAGGAGCCCGATGTGGGACTCGGATCCCGGGACACTGGGATCATGACCTGAGCCGAAGGCAGCCGCTTAACCAACTGAGCCACCCAGGCGTCCCGGACAAAGCACAATTTAAATACTTTCTTTTTATTTTTTTAAAGATCTTATTTATTTATTATTTTAAAAATCTTTTAAGAAAAGATTTTATTTATTTATTTATTTATTTGACAGAGAGAGAGAGAGGGAGAGATCACAAGTAGGCAGAGAGGCAGGCAGAGAGAGAGGAGGAAGCAGGCTCCTCGCTGAGCAGAGAGCCCGATGCGGGGCTCGATCCCAGGACCCTGAGATCATGACTTGAGCCGAAGGCAGAGGCTTAACCCATTGACCACCCAGGCGCCCACAATTTAAATACTTTCTAAAATGAAATGTGATTAACCGTCACATAAGACCCACCATTGTTTAACAGCAGCTTTTCTGTTTCATGACTTAAATATCACAAAAGAAGTAGGAAGAACACAAATGACAAGTTTCCCACACGGGAAGCAGTCAAGAAATAAAGCCTGGCGCGCCTGGGGAGCTCAGTCAGTTGCGTGTCCGGCTCTCGGTCTCAGCTAAGGTCTTGATCTCAGGGTTGTGACTGGGCTCTGCCCTGGGCTCCAGGCTGGGCATGGGGCCTACTTAAAAAAGAAAAGAAAAGAAAAGGAATAAAGCTTGAACCATTAGCCAGTAGCTCTTGAAACCACTCCGTAGGTTGAACAACAAATATTTCCCCCTGAAGTCTTTGGGTCCCTGTTAGCTAAGCTTAAAGTTTCTATTTTATTGAAGGGAAAAATGCCACTGCAGGCAAGACAGCAGAAGGACTTTCCAAAGCACATACGTAAGTCATATGTTTACTATGTATATATGTGTGTGTGTGTGTGTGTGTGTGTGTAACTATATGGGTGCATATGTGTATATATATAATTTTCTGTTTATAAAAGTAATTCACACTCATAAAAACTTCAAACATTACATCACAGAAATACTATGTTGAGGGGCGTCTAGGTAGCTCAGTGGGTTAAGCATCTGCCTCCAGCTCGGGTCATGATCCCAGGGTCCTGGAATCGAGCCCCACATACGGCTCCCTGCTCAGCAGGGAGCCTGCTTCTCCCTCTCCCTCTGCCTGCTGCTCCCCCTGCTTTTGCTCACGCTCTCTCTCTGTCAAATGAATAATTAAAAATCTTAAAAAAATACTATGTTGAGTTGTATGAAATTTCCAGTATTTCACTATTTTTTGACCTACAGAGCAGCGATTTCATACTGTTCAACCTAATAATATAGCAGGGAAAATCCCTTGTAATCTGCACGCCCTGGAGGGAACCACTGGCAAGTGGTGTGTATTTCTCCAGGCTGGAGAGTGTGTCTGTGCACGTTCATGGTCAGTGAACTTGTCACCAGGATGATGAAGCGTGGATGTTGCAACCTGCTTTGTAAACGCTTTGTAGAGCAAAGCAAATCCTCGGACGGCTTGTGCGGCTTCCCCTCTCTGCGGCCTCCATTTCCTTATCTGTGAACATGGAACCCCTGTTTCTGCGCCAGTTAGTTATTGCCTCTCAGCTCCAAATTCGTTTTATTTGTCTGCTCTGTGAAAAATGGATCTGGGCCCTTTAAATATTTTCCTTAGCCACGTGGAACAACGCTAAACTTCGCCGGTAGAGGGCGCTGACAGCCATTTCTTGCGGTAGAGGCTTTGGTTCCTGGTAGTGACGGGGCTTCTCTCCTCTGGCCTGTGCGGCTGGTCCAGCTTCTCCGGCTCAGCTCCGGCCACCGGTACAAGCTCCTTCCGGGCAGGGAGCTCGCAGCACCCACCATCAGCCTCTTCCCCCAGGCCCGTCCTGGGAGCCGCGGAGTGCCTCTTCCCCAGCCCCCTAAAGCATGACTTTCCAGCAAGTTCCATGGGACCTGCGCGGGACTTTAGCAACTTCTCTACTATCCAATGAGTTACAGCCGTTCCCTTTCCAGCCAAGTCTGGAGCTCAGACCCGGGGCTGGATGGCGGTCCTTGGCGGGGGTGGGGGTGGGGGTTGGGGGGTGGGGGGGTAGTTCTCTATCTCAGCCCTGGGGATGAAGGCTGCTCCTTATATCTGCTATTTCGATATTCTTTTTAGAGCCCTCTTTACTTCTTCTTCTTTTATTTTTTTTAAAGATTTTATTTATTTATTTGACAGACAGAGATTACAAGTAGACAGAGAGAGGAAGGGAAGCAGGCTGCCCGCTGAGCAGAGAGCCCGATGCGGGGCTTGATCCCAGGGCCCTGGGCTTGATCCCAGGACCCTGGGACCATGACCTGGGCTGAAGGCAGAGGCTTTAACCCACTGAGCCACCCAGGTGCCCCAAGAGCCCTCTTTACTTCTTACCGGCCAATCCCTTGGTACTCCAATCCCTGTCACAGTTAATAATTCTCTCTCTCTCTTTTTAAAGATTTTATTTATTTGACAGAGAGACAGTGAGATAGAGCATGAGAGGAAGAAGGTCAGAGGGAGAAGCAGATTCCCTGGGGAGCTGGGAGCCCGATGCGATGCGGGACTCCATCCGGGAACTCGGGGATCATGACCTGAGCCGAAGGCAGTGGCTTAACCAACTGAGCCACCCAGGAGTCCCCAGTTAGTAATTCTTTATGTTAGACTTCTCTGGTCCAGATTACTTTGTGGTTTCTCTCGGACTGAAAGAGATCCCGAGTATCCTTATGAGGATCGGGAGGAGGGAGAGCGCTTAGCTCAGTGCTTGACAGGCAGGGAGGATGCAGAAAAGAGCAGTGATGTCATCGTCATCGTCCTTGTCCTCGTCACCAGCTGGTCTCCACGCCAATGGCTACAGAATGGCCTCTTCTTTATTAGCCATTGCTGTGGTTTCGCGGTATGCATGGAGTTTTGAATCCCTCCACTCCTGCCAGACTCCTCCACGTGGCCCCGAATACCAGCGGCCCTCTGATCCCCGTCCACCGAGCACCAGCTGCGCTAGGCACTGAAGCTGTTACCTACAGTAACTCACAAATTCTCACCCTGTGCCGATCGTATTAATTTCCACAAATTTAGTGGCCTAAAACCACGCTGATTTATTACCTTACGCTTCCGGATACCCGAAATCTAAAATGAAGGGGTCAGCAGGGCCGTGTCCCTTCTGAGGACTGCAGGGGAGAGGATGAGTTTTCCAGCTTCTAGAAAGCGGCTTCCTTCCTTGGCTCACGACCCCTCCCTCACAACACTCGTGCTCCTGCTGGCGCACCTACTACTCACTGTGGTCCGCCTATAGCATCAGGCCCAGGGGGATAATCCGGGATGACTTCCCCATCTCCAGATCCGTGACTGGATCGCAACAGGGAAGCCCCTTTGACCGTGTAAGGCAACATATTCACGGGGTCCTGGGATTAAGAGGTGGACATATGTGAGCTGACTTTGTTCAGCCTACCTTACCCGTGGAATAAATACTATTATTCTACCCATTTTACAGATGAAAAAACTGAGGCATAAGGGGAGTAAGTAACTTGCCCACGGTCGCACGACTCATAAGGAACAGAGCTGGGAACCAGGCAGTCTGACTCAGCTACACAGCGTTGTGTAAATCTTTGCACTCCAGAATGAGGCTTTGTGTAGCATACATTTCTAGAAGCAGAATTACTGGGGTGAAGTTGAACAGGTGTTGCCGAGCTGTCCTTTGCTACAGCTGCGTCATTTCATGTCTACCAGCGGCGCTGAAAATCCAGGGCTCTCCACCCCAACTCCAGATGCTTTGAGGGCAGAATAGGACTCGAATACACAAAACCAAAGGATTTTTACAACTTTTTTTTTTTTAAAGATTTTATTTATTTATTTGACAGATAGAGATCACAAGTAGATGGAGAGGCAGGCAGAGAGAAAGAGGAGGAAGCAGGCTCCCTGCTGAGCAGAGAGGCCTATGTGGGGCTCGATCCCAGGACCCTGGGAACATGACCTGAGCTGAAGGCAGAGGCTTTAACCCACTGAGCCACCCAGGCACCCCGGATTTTTACAACTTATCAACTTGGTGACTGAGAAACGTTTCTCTTTCACGAAAGGAGAAGAACAATACTCTCTCATTCATCAAAAAAAAAAAAAATTACAGTGGGAATAAAGAATTCTCAGTTTCCTGGGAAAAAAATAAAAAATGCTTGATTACCTTCATGTATTGCAAGACTGAAAACACCATCCTAACCTTGACTGTGACCCCAGCCTTATCTCCTTCTGTCCCGCCTTGTCAGAGGCACCGTTTTTGAGGGTTTGATTTTCCCACCTTGGCGGATTGCTTTTGTCTCCAGTGACATCTGAAGATCCCTGGTTAATAGATCACTTCCATCACTTTCCAGTTTCCCCCTCTTTCTTTTGTATCTACGCCACAAAGCTTGTCTATAACTTCGTTTTCAACGCCTTCCATGTCCCTTGTCGGTGGCTGTTTATTTGGGGCCAAGTACCCCTGTTAACCGCAGGGGCGAATGTATCATTACTCTGAGAGTTGTCCATTTACAGCAAGGAACACGCATGAAGTGACTTCCCAAGATCCCATAGACGTGGCATTCAACCCGAGGCACCTGCGTCCAGGTTCCCCTTGCTTGACATCCCACTGTACCTTCTGGGGAGCGGCTGGTCCCCTGGTGCCCCGCAGAATGCATGCGTGCCCGCTGCACCGTGTCTCCAGGTTCCGGCGGGTCTTGGCCAGCTGCTTGGATTTGTCCCGGCTGGGCTGCCACTTTCTTTTTTTTTTTTCTTTTTAATATTTTATTTATTTATTTAACACACACACACACACACACACACACACACACGGAGAGATCACAAGTAGGCAGAGAGAAAGGCGGGGGGGGGGGAAGCAGGCTTCCCACTGAGCAGAGAGCCCCATGTGGGGCTTGATCCCAGGACCCAGGGATCATGACCTGAGCCAAAGGCAGAGGCTTAACCCACTGAGCCACCCAGGTGCCCCCCGGGCTGCCACTTTCTATGTGTGAGCATTTAGAGCTTGGGTTCCTCACCTGTAAGATGGGAAGAACACCGATCCTCCCTCATAGGGCAGTAACCTGGTATTACCCTCGCTTTGCAGCTGATGACTTGGAGGCTCAGTGTGAGGGCAAGGCGGGCACAAAGAGAACTGGGGAAAGGGACGCTGTCCCCTTCCGAGGACGGTAGCCCCTCCGTGCTGAATTCCACTGTAGAAGCAGGTTAGTTAACCGAGAATCTGTAAGGAAACTCCCTTTCCTGATTCTTCATTTGTAACTCTGCTTTCTGCCGTGGTCCGCTCAGCCTGTGCTAGCCTTGGCTCCTACCTCCCCACTGTCCCTCTGCGCACTGGGGACTCCCCGATCTCCCCCGGCCCAGTGACCTTCCCTTTCTGCACCTGTTTCTTCTCCGGGAGAGGCCCCCATGCACTGCACAGACCAAACACTTGGTAGGGGCTAAGACAACATGCACTGACTGAATGCTACCACATGACCCCTATTTTCTTGAACCATCCCCTTCCACCATGACTCCAAAGTGTCCTTTCCATCATTTCACACTCACAAGCACACAGCTCAGGCTCTGGCTTACTTACCTCCCTGGTATGAAAAAATTTCTAGGTTCTGTGTTCAGGCATTCAAGACTCCTACTTGCCATTCCCTGGCCCCCACACCCGTGACTTTAACTCCCCGCCCCCCAATATTGCAAATTCCATATTCACAGTGTTGTCACTATCTTCCTAACGGAAGCCACACAGGAAAATCTCTAGTAGTTACTTCTATTCTGCTCTGAGCAGGCAACACCCTGTCCAACCCTCCCTCTGGGTGACCGTCCCTCACAGGTGCTTGGACAAGGAAAGGGAGACAATGAGTGCTGTGCTGAGTGACTGTTCTCTGTCAGGTGGTACTGAACAGGGTACTGTTCATTCCAACTTACAGATGAGGGAAGCAAGGTTTCCAGAGGATAAGGTGGGTTCCCACAGCCAGTGATAGGTCCTGAGCAGGAATTTGAATCCAGCTCTGCTGACCCTGGCATCCCCCACTCTCCAGTCTGCTCCCAAAGGCCTCCCAACTAACATGTAATAGGTTCTAGGATTTCACCCACACTCCATAGGGGTGACTACAGGACTATCCCCAACCCTGGGTCCCGTGAGACCCTACCTGAAGAGGGGGTCATTGCCTGCTCAGTCTTTCCTGGACACTGGACTCCATCCAGCTAAGGGGCTGGGTCCCCACTAGTGTGACTGCCATTTGAACTGCAGACTCCACTTTGTCATAGAGAACCCCTACCTGCACAGGCAGTGGGGGGCCTGGAAAAGATGCCGATGCTCTCCTTGTAGACCAGACAGCCAGGTCTGCTGGGCAGAGGAGAGCAGGGCCCTTCTATCCCCCCTTCCCCTTGCTCTGTCTCCTTGAGCTGCTTCTTCGGTCACTCAGTCATTCCACCAACACTGATGCCCCCCTGGATCTTGGGGATCCAGAGAACATCTGGCTTGGGGAAAATCGTCCTCCCTAAGCCTCTGTCTACCCCACTTCTCTCCTTCACGTGTGTCTACGACTTACTTCCTCTTCCGTCCCGCTAGCTCTCCTCTTCTATGCCTCGGTTTCTCCGTCCCCTCTTCCTTCTCAAGTTCTCATCCCCATCCATAATAACGCTGGGAAGTAGACTCTACTGCCACCCACATTTTATTTTATTATTTTTTAAAAGATTTTACTTATTTATTTGACAGAGATCACAAGTAGGCAGAGAGGCAGGCAGAGAGTGAGAGGGGGAAGCAGGCTCCCTGCGGAGCAGAGAGCCGGATGTGGGGCTCCATCCCAGGACCCTGAGATCATGACCTGAGCTGAAAGCAGAGGCTTAACCCACTGAGCCACCCAGGCGCCCCTACCACCCACATTTTAGATGTTAAGGACACAGAGGCTCAGAGAGTTTGGGTGACCCGCCAGGCCCTTACAGTAACTGGTAGGTAACTGGTGGCGCCTGGCCAGCAGGTGCTTGGCCTAGGTGCCTGGAAGTTGGTCTCTGCGCCGCCGGCCCCGCCCACCTCCCCGCCCACCTCCCCGCCCACCTCCCCGCCCCTATCTGCTCCGCCCACCGACTCCGGCCCCGCCCTCGCCCCGCCCCGCCCCGCTCGGCGGCCGGAGGATCCGGAGCAGAGGCGTCCCCAGCCTGCGGCGGCGGTGGGGACAATGTGGTTCTTTGCCCGGGACCCGGTCCGGGACTTCCCGTTCGAGCTCAGCCCGGACCCTCCCGAGGGCGGCCCGCCCGGGCCCTGGGTCCTGCACCGCGGCCGCAAGAAGGTGAGCGCCGCCCCGCTCCGCAGGCCGCGGCCGACCTCGGCCTCGCCTAGTCAGCGCCGCCGGCCCCGCCGCGTCGCGCCCCGCCTGACGTGGCTGCGGAGCCTCCGGGGCGACGGGCCGGGGGAGGGGGCCGGGCAGTGCCGACGTGGCGGGCGGAAGGACCGAGGGACGACAGGCGGACAGAACCGGGGTCACGTGGGCCCAGCTCCGTGTCTGAGGGCTGACCTGGGGAGAGGCCGGCGGTGGCCCTTTCCTCCCCGCACTGAGCAGCTCTGCGACCATCTCGGAGCTGGAGTGGTCGCTGGGGCCCGGCCCACATCCCTCAGGTCCCTCTGCCCTCCCCCCAGGCCACAGGCAGCCCCGTGTCCATCTTCGTGTACGATGTGAAGCCCGGTGCCGACGAGCAGACCCAGGTGGCCAAAGCTGCCTTCAAGCGCCTCAAAACTCTCCGGCACCCCAACATTCTGGCCTACATCGATGGGCTGGAGGTACCCGCCTCCCAGGCCGCCCCATCTGCGCCCCGCGCTTTCTCCCAGTCTCCCCGTCGTGTCTTCTGTCTTCCTGCCCCTCAGTTTCCACCCCTCCTGCCTGGGCAACCCCCCATTTGATTCCCCTCCTCCACCTGTCTCCCTGTGCCTCTCATCTCCCCTTCCTCTCCCGCCATGTCCCCCTCTTCAGACAGACAAATGCCTCCATGTAGTGACAGAGGCAGTGACCCCACTGAAAACGTACCTCAAGGAGCGAGCGGAGGCCGGTGGCCTGAAGGAGCTGGAGCTCTCGTGGGGGCTACACCAGATTGTGGTGAGGTGGGGGGCAGTGGTGACGAGAGCGGGGTGGGGGCGTCGGGGTGCGGGAGTGTGATGGCTCCTTCTGCCCCCAGAAAGCCCTCAGCTTCCTGGTCAATGACTGCAGCCTCATCCACAACAACGTCTGCGTGGCCGCTGTGTTCGTGGACCGCGCCGGCGAGTGGAAGCTGGGGGGCCTGGATTACATGTACTCGTCCCAGGGCAATGGTGGGGGGCCCCCCCGGAAGGGGGTCCCCGAACTTGAGCAGTATGACCCCCCGGAGTTGGCTGATGGCAGTGGCAGAGCAGTCAGAGAGAAATGGTGGGTGACTGGGGGTGGCGTGTCCCAGCGTGCCCTATTCTGGAAGCTCCTGCAGCCTCGGGACCCCTCAGCTAGCTGGCACGCCCCCCTGTCCCCTGCGGCCCAGCTGGGGAGGGAACCGGGGTCCTCCGGGAGGTAGGGCAGGATAAACACAGGCTTTGAGTGTGTTTTGATGGTTCTGAGGTTGAGAGGTGTGTGACTTGCTTTGGTGAGCCTCCCTTTCTTTATCTGTCCAATGGGACTAATGAACCTGCATCCTGCGTCTCGGGGTTCTCCCTTCCTGATGGGAGGATCCGCTGAGGGACATAGCTCAGCGTCTGCCATGCAGTGAGGGAGGTGGGAGGCCTGCGCTAGCAGGTGGCAGGGCCTCCAGCAGCTCTGGTCACTGCCCTGCCTCAGGTCAGCTGACATGTGGCGCTTGGGCTGCCTCATCTGGGAAGTCTTCAATGGGTCCCTACCTCGGGCGGCTGCCCTGCGCAATCCTGGGAAGGTGAGTGTCTGACCTAGTCCCAGCCCCTCTCTGCCAGCCAGCCAGCCCTGCCCGGACACTGACCCTTCTCCCATAGATCCCCAAATCGCTGGTGCCCCATTACTGCGAGCTAGTCGGCGCCAACCCCAAGGTGCGTCCCAATCCAGCCCGCTTCCTGCAGAACTGCCGGGCGCCGGGGGGCTTCATGAACAACCGCTTTGTGGAGACCAACCTCTTCTTGGAAGAGATCCAGGTGAGCCCCCCAGTCCCCCCTGACCGCCCCCACCCCGGGCTTTGTTCCTGTGTTCTTCACCCCGGCCCCTCCTCCCCACTTTGTGGGCTCCCTCATAATTAGACCCTGGGAGACAAGGAGGAACTATGGAGCCAGGCTCTCTGGGCCTGAATCCTGGCTCCAACTCTTGCTGTGTGACTTGTCTGACACATGTTACTGATGGCAGTACCTACTTCAGGGGACTCTTCACTGGCAGAGAGCTACAGAAAATACATAAAAGGAAATGTGTACTCCCCGGGACAGGGGTAAATACCAGGGAGGAAAATAGTGGGTCAGGGTGTTCAGGGAAGGCCTCTCTCAGGGCTGACAGTTGAGCTGAGACCTGAAGACTGGGAGCCATGGGGATGGTGACTGGGGAGGAATGTTCCAGGCAGGGGGAGCAGCAAATGGGAAGGTGTGAGGAAGGGATTCTTGGCTCGATCTCCTTGAACCTCAGTTTCCGTATCTGTATAATGGGGGTAATAGTAGTCTCTGCTGGCCCATAGGTTGTTGTAGGGAATGAAGGAGGAAGGCTCGGCCCTGGATACCTGCTCTGACCCGGCTGTGTGGGGGGCACACAGGAAGGTGACTGAGAATCTGGAGTTGGGGGGGAGTGACAGACACCGGCACAGACCTTGATGGAGCAGGGGCCGTGGACTCTTCAGGGCATGGGGAACGTGGGCTGTGTCTCGAGGCAGAAGCGCTGGAAACGCTGAGCCCCTGAGCCCCGGGCCTCCTGGGCCATGTGGGGGCAGCAGGAACTTTGTTATGTGAAGTTCTCCTCACAGGGCTGACTGGGCCAGGCTGCCCTGATTAAAATGTGCTCCACAGGCGACGGCTGTTTCTGGCCAGTCCCGGGAGACTGTGGGAGGGCAGTGCCCAGGGGCCCCTCTTCCCATCACTGGGCAGACCAGTGGAGAGAGCCCAGCTAGGCAACCGGGAGTGTGGTCAGGTCTTCCTCTGGGCCCCGGCACCCCGTGAGCGCTGTCAGAGCAGGAAGCCTGCCTCCCGGGCTCACCTGAGCTGCTCGGGCACCAGCCGGGTCCTCCTCATCCCCAGCCAGAGGTCAGCTCTTCCGGGCCAGGCAGCAGCTTGGGAAACGAGGGTACCAGTAGTGGGCACAGAACTTTGGAAGCAGCCAGGACTAGGTCGTACTCCCTGCCCCATCACTCCTGGCTGGTGACCTTGAACCTCAGCCTCCTTGTCTGTACGGGAGGGGGTGAGCACCTCTTCCTTGGGGGCAGCACCGTGGAGGGACCAGACCCCTGAGTCACACTTTCCCCTGACTGCTTTTTAGCTGTGTGACTTTGGGCCAATTCCTTGCCCTCTCTGGGCATCAGCTTCCTTGGTGGAGCAAATGTGGATTATGTTAGCACCTGTCTCATAAAGTTGCGGGGTGTATAACTCTGGCTGGCCTGTAGTCTGTCCTCAGGGAATGTGAGTTGTGTGGATGACGGCCTTAGAGGGAGGTTGGCGGGGTCATTGCGCTGACAGCCTGGCCTATCTGGCTTCAGCGGGAGGACCAGGTCTGGGGATCCGCTGTACCTGATCCTGCCTTCCCCGCAGCTTGCCCGGAACGCCCACCCAGCTGGGGCCCGGGCGATGGGCTAAGCCCCCTCCCCTGTCTGAGCCTTCGTGTCCTCCTCTGTGTGCCAGGGTTAGTGGTCCTCACACCTTGGGTTATGGTGAGGGGGAGAGGCAAAGCTGACAAAACGGCCTGCTGTCCCCAGCGGCTGCTCTGTGAGGTGGTGTAGTTGTTACCGCGTCTCACAGATGGAGGGACTTACCCAAGGTCACGTGGCTGCTAAAAGGGGGAGCTGGGATTTGAAGGCAGCCCCGCTGGGCTCCCGCAGCCACATGCTTCAGTTGTCTTTCAGGCAGGGTCGGGGGACGACCCCGTGTCCTTGCCCGTAGCTGAGGAATGGCGTGAGTAGGATGATGTCCTACCTGCGTCCTGTCCTTGATCCCCCAGATCAAAGAGCCGGCTGAGAAGCAAAAGTTCTTCCAAGAGCTGAGCAAGAGCCTAGACTCGTTCCCCGAGGACTTCTGCCGGCACAAGGTGCTGCCGCAGCTGCTGACCGCCTTCGAGTTCGGCAGTGCAGGAGCTGTCGTCCTCACACCCCTCTTCAAGGTGGGTGGGCGCGGTGGGGCCCAGACCCTGGCTGGGGGTGGGGTCTGAGTGGCAAAAGAGAGGGCCATGGGGGAGGGACAGACCGGTTAGGGCAGACCCACACTCACACTCATACACACACTCATACACGCACACGCACACCCGCCCGAGTGCTTGAGGAGCTCGCCGCCGAGAGCCCGTTGGTTCAGCTCTCCAGGGCCACCTGAGTGGCCGTCCGGGAGGCTGCAGGGCCTTCTCGTCCTTGGGGAGAGGAAACCTTGTGCCTCTAAATTCTTTTCCCGCAGACCCTTACTCAGAACCTGTAGACCTTATTCCGTTTCCCCAAGACAGCAGCCTTGGTCTGACTTGTGCACCCCGGTTTCCAGGGCCCAGGAGATCGCCTGCTCACCACCCCACTTTGTCTCCTCCCTCCTGACCTCTTGGCACCCCTGTTCTTTTGACAACTAGCGGCTGGATCCTCTCCGCCTTCCCCAGGCCCCAGCCTACCCTTACCTGGGCACCTGTCGTTCCCCACTCTGTCCACTTTTCCACAAAGGGGGAAGACAGCAAGCAAATCCCATATGGCTGGGAATCTCCGGAAATGATAGAATTATAGTTAGAATTCTGTGTGCACATGTGTCCATGTAGTGTACTGGGGCCTGATGGTACGGAGGGGCACAGACCCTTCATCGGCCTCTTGAGAGGCTGCCTTGACCCAGAAAGGTGTCACCGGCAGAGCTGCCTGAGATGGAGGACGGGCAGAAGGGCTGCTGCAGAGGTGCCCTACTCCCTCCACCGTCACCCCATCCCCATCCTGGGAAACAAGCAGGGAGCCCAAGGAAAATGAATGAGCCCAATAAGGTCACCCCACTTCCATGGAAACAGCTGAGCGCCGTCTCCTGCTCTTTCCCGAAGGTGGGCAAGTTTCTCAACGCTGAGGAGTACCAGCAGAAGATCATCCCGGTCGTGGTCAAGATGTTCTCATCCACTGACCGGGCCATGCGCATCCGCCTCCTACAGCAGGTGGGGGCTGTGGTTAGACCCTGTCCCCCTCTATCCCACCCGGACCCCACCTTGGCTGCTGGGGAGACCCCCCTGCCTCACCTCCAGTCCCAGGCCGGTGGCAGGAGCCCCTGCCCTGGCACCCCGGCAACTTTTCCCCAAACACATACAGGTGAGGGGCTGGTAAGCCTAGGCTCTTAGGAAATCGAGACCCTCATGGGGCTCATCGGCAGCCTGGGGAAGGCACAGCCTGCCCGGACTTGCAGGCCTTCCCCCTGCAACCCGATCTCTTGGCTTGGTCACCTGAGCCATTTAGGGTGGGAATAGTGTCTCTCCTGCCAATACCAGGGCGGTTGAGAGCATCAGACATGATCTCTGGGATCGGGGGGAGGGGCCTCTTATAAGCCAGGAAGTCCTAGAGGCTCCCAGGTGTCAGGTGTCAGCCCTCCCTGAGCCACTTTCCGGGTGGGGGCAATAATTCCTTTCCCAGAACAGGCAGTGGGGGCTCTAAGAAGGGCCGTGGTGCAGGGCTACAGGCCGGACCCTCCCGTTCCCAGTCCTTGGTTCTTCCCAGCACCGTCCTAGCCTCTCATCACTGCATGTGGTCCTAAGGCCAGAGAAAGGCCAGCTGCAAGGTAGAGGGCTCAGGAGACTCACCGGGCTGGCCAGTGCCTGTGTAGGGGATATAACCAAGCCACGAAATGGGCCGGTGGCTGTGGTCAGGCAAAGAGGGGCTGACTATGTTCTCACCAACCCCCCCGGCCAACACCGGGCCACAGATGGAACAGTTTATTCAGTACCTGGATGAGCCAACAGTCAACACACAGATCTTTCCCCATGTCGTACATGGCTTCTTGGACACCAACCCTGCCATCCGAGAGCAGACAGTCAAGGTAGGTGTGCCCTGGTTTTCCAAGGCTTGGAGGGGGCTCACACGAGGACAGAAGCCTTGGTTTGGGCCTGTGCGTCCGAGGAGGTTAGGGGAGGGCAGGCACCATCCTGCATATAGGCCCAGGCCCCGGGTGCAGCTCTATAGCTGGTGGGAGGGCAGCACGGGCATGGCCTGTATCCTCCATGCAGTGGACACTGGCTGAGGCTCTCTCCGTGCCCAGCCCTGTGGCCCGTGCTTCGATGCAGGGTCTGTCTCATGGAGCTGCTTTTGGAGGTGATGGAGAGTGGGCTTGCCAGACAGGAAACAGAATTAGAAAAGATATGTTAGGGGGGCGCCTGGGTGGCTCAGTAGGTTGACTGACTCCTGATGTCAGCTCAGGTCATGATCTCAGAGTCCTGAGACTGAGCCCTGAGCGGGTCTCTGCGCTCAGCATGGCGTCTGCTTCTCCCTCTCCCTCTATTCCTCCCCCTGCTCAAGTGCACGCACCACTGCTCTCTTTCTAAAATAAATAAAGTCTTAAAAAAAAAAAAAAAGAAAAGAAAAACTGTGTTAGAAAGTCACAGAGTGTGAAGAGGAGGGTTTGCAGTTTTGAGAACAGCCATCAGGGAAGCCTTTGCTAGGGAGGTGTCACTAAAGGAAAGGAGGCAAAGGGTCGGGCTGCGGGGAGATGGTGAGGAAACGTGCTCTGTGCAGAGGGACTGCGCCCAGAGATCTGGAGGCCAGCACGTGCTTGGAACGGAGGAGCAGCAGGAGGGTTAGCGTGGCTGAAGGGGCAGAGAGGTGGCATCTGAGAGGTCATGGGGGCTCAGATGTGAAAGGCAGTAGCGGGTGGACAGAAGGGACCACGTTCCAAAGGGGGCGAGCGGGCGGTATGTGCCCATGGATGGCTGTGAAGCCAAGTATGGCTCTGAGGTTTCTGGCCTGGGCAGCTGGAAGGTTAAGTTGCCATTCACCGAGAGGACTGGGAGTAGCAGTTTTGCGGGAAGAGGTCGGTCTGCTCTTGGCCACGTCTCTTAGGCAGGTGCGGCTGTCTGTTCGGCCGCTGGTTATATGTGTGTGTAGTGTAAGGAAAAAGCCTGGGCCAGAGGTGCTCACCTAGGCATTGTCCACTACTGAGGGCATTCAAAGGTCACCTAGGGTGCGGTGTACAAGAGAAGGGGCCTGGGGAGCAGCTCTGGGGCTCTGAACAGTGAGATCTCGGCCACAGGAGATCGAGAAGGAGTGGCCAGTGAGGTCCGAGGAGAACCAGGAGAGGGCAGGGGCCTGGAGGACCAGAGATGGAAGTGTCCAGGAGGGAGAGCTTGGGGATGTCACAGCGCTGGGGGGTCGGGTTTGGTTTGGGTGGAGAATTGGCCATTGGACTTCGCAACACAGAGGTCCCTGGTGATCTTCCCTCCAGCCGGTTAGTAGAGTGTGGTGGGGGTGTTTCTGTGGACATCTGAGTCGAGTGCACGCAAGAGAGAGCAGAAGGAGAAGGACGGGAGCGCGAGCAAACCCCAGAGGCTTTGGGGTGAAGGGGACAGAGCGGTGTCCCGTTGCTCAGCGTTCTGGGTAGGGGTCAGGACCTGCTGGGGAGGCAGGTTTGGGAGGGCCTCGGAGGGTCCTGTCAGAGCCCAGTGTCCCCGTCGGCCTCCACACCCTCCCAGGAGGCCGCTCCTCCCCTTGGCGCTTTGCTGGCTGTGGCCCCCAATTTCCACCCCGCCCCCACCCCCGCAGTCCATGCTGCTCTTGGCCCCGAAGCTGAACGAGGCCAACCTCAACGTGGAGCTGATGAAGCACTTCGCGCGGCTGCAGGCCAAGGACGAGCAGGGCCCCATTCGCTGCAACACCACCGTCTGCCTGGGCAAGATTGGCTCCTACCTCAGTGCCAGTGTGAGTGCCCAGCCTGCGGCCTGGGGCTTCTGTCCCTGCCTTGGGGCCCAGCGTCCTCCGGGGCCAGGCCTCCTTGTGCGGTCATCCTCCCAGCCCCAGCATCGGAGAGCCCGTGGTGCTGGATCTGGGAGCCGAACTCCGGCTTGCTTGGCCCCGAGGCCATGGGCAGCCCCCCGGCCAGGGTTTGCAAATGCGGACACATAGCAGGAATGAATGAGTGAATGAATGAATGAATGAATGAATGAAGTCAGTGCACAGGTCGGGAGAGAGGCGCAGGCCCTAGTCCCAAGGCAGCTGCTGCTCCAGCCCCCACTGTCCTGAGGCAGCAGGAACCCACTGATCTGGGAGGAGAAGCCAAGATTGAGTTTTCAGTAAAAAGTCTCCTCATTTGTCAGTGATTAGCTCACGTTTTTCTGACTTGGGGGCGGGGGGGCCCCGTAGATGGCGCTGCTCTGGGAAGCAGGTCTGGCAGTCCTGGGTCCCGGTACTGACCCTGTACTCAGGAGCGCTCCCCCCCGGCCCTCCCCAGACCAGGCACAGGGTCCTCACCTCTGCCTTCAGCCGGGCCACTAAGGACCCATTCGCACCTTCCCGGGTGGCGGGTGTCCTGGGCTTTGCGGCCACCCACAACCTCTACTCGATGAACGACTGTGCCCACAAGATCCTGCCTGTGCTCTGCGGCCTCACTGTGGATCCCGAGAAATCTGTGCGAGACCAGGTGAGGCACAGCGGGGCCTGGGCTCGAGCTGGGGCTCCGGGGCGGGGGGGGGGGGGGCGGGTAGCTGGGCCCTGGCTGGCCAGGTGGGCTCGCAGGAACCCTGGAGGCCCCAGCTCTGCCCCTTCCTCCCCCACAGGCCTTCAAGGCCATTCGAAGCTTCCTGTCCAAACTGGAGTCTGTGTCCGAGGACCCCACCCAGCTGGCTGAAGTGGGTGAGTGGCCCACACTCATGTTCTCTTTCCCTCCCACCACATCTATGACTGTCACCTTTCAATGCCCCCTTCCCCCTCACTGGAGTATCTGGAAGCTAGAACCGCAGGGAGCAGACCTGACACCATGGCTCCCCACCGCCCCCATCCCGCCCATGGGAGAGCACAGGCCTGGAGAAGGGGGGCCACTACAAGTTGCTCTGTGTTAGTTCCTGCCTTCCTGTCACCTTCCCCATAGAGAGCCTGGGGTGACTGTCCCTGTCTCTGCCTTCTGTCACTGCCCAGAGAAGGATGTCCACGCAGCATCCAGCCCCGGCATGGGAGGGGCGGCAGCCAGCTGGGCAGGCTGGGCTGTGACGGGGGTCTCCTCGCTCACCTCCAAGCTGATCCGTGCACACCCAGCAGCCGCCCCGGCTGAGACCAACGTCCCCCAGAGACCCACGCCTGAGGGTGAGTGCCCCGGAGTGGCCGCGTCGGTGACTCAGAGGGCTCGGGGGTGCCGGCCCCCAGGAGCTGTTCTGTCTGGCTTCCTGGGGCGTGGCGGTGGGGAGGTGGGGACAGGGCAGAGTCGAGTGGCCTCATGAGCTTTTTCCCCCTACACCTCCCCCCACCCCCCAGCAACCTCTCCCCGTTTTGAGACCTTCCTGGGTCCCAGCGTACGGGAGCTCAGTGAGCCTCTGCTCCTCAGGACTTCCTGCCCCGGCCCCCACCCTTGTCCCTGCCACACCCGCAACCCCAGGCGCCTGGGAGACGCAAGAGGAGGGCACAGACACGGCAGAGGACAGCAGTGCTGCCGACAGATGGGACGACGAAGACTGGGGCAGCTTGGAGGTGAGTGGGGCTCGGGGCCTCCCTAGGTGACTCCAGCTCAGAGGTTGAAGCCTGCCTTCAAGGAGCTCGGGTGGCCTCGGCTGGAGTCCCGCCTGTCCTTATCTGCACGGCGTCCCTGGTGAGGCGGCGTCCTGGAGTAGCTCTGGTGGGTAAGAGCTGGCCGCTGACACCCACTCAGCTCCAAGGGCTCCGGGGAGCAGGGCTGGGAATGGGCGTCCAGGCGGGCGGTTTGCGGGGCAGCCCCTTGGTCGTCCTCACTCTCTTCTGGTCCCCGTCCTTTGCCCACTGGCTCCAGTGGTCAGCAAGGAGCGGCCATTCCCAGGCCTATGGAGAGGGGGTTGCTGAGGATGGAGGGGGGCTACGCTGAAGGGAACGGGGACAGGCCCGATTTCTCCACCTGCTGCCAGCAGTCTCGGGCCTGGGGCTGTGGGGAGGGGTGGGGACCAGCTAGATCTTACTCCCCAACCTCAGAGGAGTGCCGGCATGTGCACTCCAGACGGGAGACAAGGCTTGAGGAGCAAATGAGATGGAAGGCAAAAGAAGAAAGGGTAGAGCCCATGGCTGGGAAGGGGCTAGCAGGCTTCCTGGCCCTTCGGGTGCGGGCAGGCATGTCTATGGCTGTCCTCTCCTTCCCACACTGCAGCAGGAGGCCGAATCGGTGTTGGTGCAGCAGGAAGACTGGAGTACTGGGGGCCAGGCTAGCCGTGCTGGGCAGGTAAGCAGAGTGGGACACGGGTCTTTCTATGGGGGTGGGGCCAGCTCCCCCCAACCCATCGGGCACGACCTCCCCACCTTCTGCAGACCAGCAGCCTGGATGTCAAATCGCCCGAGTCAGACTGGAGCAGCTGGGACGCAGAGGGCTCATGGGAGCAGGGCTGGCAGGAGCCAAGTCCCCCAGAGCCGCCCCCTGAGGGCACACGGCTGGCCAGTGAATATAACTGGGGTGGCCCGGACAAAGGCGATCCCTTTGCTGCCCTGTCGGCACGACGGGAGACTGGTGTGCAGGTACGTGGCACCCGTCTGGAGGAGGGTACAGACTGGGGTGGACCTCAGCTGAGAGTCTATGCCCACTCCCGCCACACTTTCGTTTCAGCTGAGACCTGATTCGTGGGGCGATGACAACTGGGAGGGTCTGGAGACAGAGAGCCGTAAGTGCTTCCCCAGGACCCCTGGTGGAGTAGGGCTAGTGACCTTGGGGCAGGTGCAGGCAGGGCAGCTGAGCCCCCTGTGCTCCTGAAGCCCTCAGCCCACCTCCTCCTCCTGCTCCCAGGGCAAGGGAAGGCCGAGCTGGCCCGGAAGAAGCGCGAGGAGCGTAGGCGGGAGATGGAGGCCAAACGCGCCGAGAAGAAGGCAGCCAAGGGCCCCATGAAGTTGGGCACCCGGAAGCTGGACTGAACTGCGGGTGCGGGCGCTTGTAGCCGCGGAGAGCGGGCCCCGCGGATGTATTTATTGTACAAACCATGCAGCCCGGCCAGTCTGGCCAGGCACATCTCACGTGTACATAATCAGAGCCACAATAAATTCTATTTCACACCCCGGTGCTGGGCTCAGTGTAGCCCCTCCCAGGAGGCTCAGGTCTGGCGCAGCCCTGTGGAGTCCACGCCCACCACAGACATGAACATCAATTTGCTTGGAAAACCAAGAGTAAAGAGGCACGATCTGATTTATCGGTTTCCAGGAAATGCCCTCTGGGAGGAAGTCCACCAGTGCCGGAGACCCAGTCTCTTCCTGTGAACTGGGTGGCGCTGCTGGGCGCAGGGAGGGGTCTGAGGACCCTGGAGAGTCCCTGGGTCCGAGCCCCGAGTTGCTGCAGGCAACAGAGGCTGAGCTCGCCCAGAGGCTCAGGTGGAAACCCCTCGCTGATGGCCGAGGTCCGGGCCCCGCGTCAGCGGCGGCGCTGGGGCACGCAGGCCCCGTGCGGGCGGCTGCGCGCGAAGCCAGCTTTGCAGACGCAGCGGAAGGAGCCGCTCGTGTTCACGCAGCGCTCGCTCTTACACAGCAGCCCGCGCTGGTTCAGCTCCCGGCACTCGTCGATGTCTGGGGGTGGGGGCGACAGGTGCGGGCTTCACCGGGGCGCCAGAGCACGCAGCCCCCTTAGCTTGCGCACCTCCCTCTGGCCGCGCCCCCACCCCGCCCCCGGCTCACCCACACAGCGCGCGCGAGAGGCGTCGAGCTGGAAGCCTCCAGGACACTCGCACACGGCGCCACCGGGCCGGGGCACGCAGCGGCCACTCACGCAGCGGCACTCATCCGAATCCTCCTCTGAGCTGTCCTCTTCTGCGCAGGCCAGGAGAGCGTCGACATTAACCTCCACCTCCACCACCTGCAGCCGGACTCGAACCCCCGCCGACCACCACCACCAGGCCGTGCCGTCCTGCTACACTCACCTCGAGGGGGCTTCCCCAGCAGCAGGGGACTCGCGTCCCAGAAGGAATTGCTCTCACTCTGCGACGTCGGGCACTGGGACCCTGGGAGGGACGGGGGCGGTCAGCGACGTGGATGCACCCAGCTCCCGCCCCAACCGCTCCGGGGGTGCCCGGCGGTTTGGCTCACCGGAGCTGCGCGGCGGGCAGGGGCGGCACTGGGCTCCCCAGCCGCGGCCCTGGCGACAGCAGCAGTCGTCGAAGGTGAGGGTTGGCCCGGCTAGGGGCCCCGCGCACATGCCGTCTTCTCCACGCTGCGCCCAGCACACGTCCCGCCGCTCCGGGGCACGCTCTACGGAGGGAGACCCGGCATCAGCTAGGGGCCCGCAGGCGGGGTTGGGGGGCAATCGGCCCCCCCGTCCCCACCCACCCTCGCGGGGGCCGCGACCCCGGGGCTCCACACAGCGGACCGGGCCCTCGGATTGGCCCAGGACAACTCTCGCCCTCACCGGCTGGGCTCTCCGGGAGCTGGCAATCGCGGCCGGAGGGCCCGGGCACCCAGGGCGGGCGGCACTCGCAGCGGTAGGAGCCCGGCAGGTTGACGCAGCGACCAGGGCGGCAGGCTGCCGGGTCCTGGCACTCGTCTACGTCTACGGGTAGCGAGGGCATGTGCGGGGGTGGCGGTCACGGCTCGGCCCGGTCCCCGCTCCCCTCCTGTTTCCCCAGCCAGCAGGCCCGGGCCTCACCCATCTCCTCTGGGCTCAGACACTGGCGCTGCGCTGGGCTGTACTCGGCCGGGGGCGTGCAGGCGCAGCGGTAGCCGCCGCGCGTGTTCTCACACACTCCGTTCCGGCAGTTGGACTCGTCCAGGCACTCGTCCACGTCTGCGGGGAGGAAAAGCGCCAGTGGAGAGAACCGGCCCGAAGTAGGGTGGTTGTGCGTGTCTCCCGGCCGGGGGCCCACGGCCGCTGGGACCGCCTGCACTCACCGACGCACTCCAGTAGGTTCCCGTCGTAGTAGAAGCCTTGCTTGCAATAGCACTCGTAGCCCGGCTGCGTATTCACGCACTTGCCCTCCTTGCAGATCTCCGCCCCAAACAATATGCACTCGTCGATGTCTGCGGAGGGACAAGCCGTGGGCGCCCCAGGCCCGCTGCCAGGGAAGTGGGGCGGGGCTAACCGCGGGAGCGGGGCAAACTCAGCGGGAGAGGCTTTTCCGGACGGGGACGAGCGCGTGGTAGGGGCGGGGCAGACGCTGAAGGTGTGGGCGGGGCTTACCCCAGGGCCCGCTACCGACCTAGCGAGCACGGGCGGGATCGGGGCGGTCCGAAGCTCGGGGGGCGGGGCGGGGCGTGCCCGGTGGGCGGAGCCGTGTCGGGGCTTACCACGGTGGGCTGGGATGCCGTAGTTGACAATGTTGTTGTCTTGGGTGTAGCCCTTCCCGTCTGGGCAGAGACTGTGGAACTCAGCTGCGGGGAGAGAGCGGCCGCGGGGAAGAAAGGAAGCACGACTGAGCGCGCGCGCACTAGCCGCTGGGCTCAGGTCGGAGCTCTCCGCCGCATTTCCCACCGACCCAGGAGGGGGCCGTCTCCCCCAGCACGTTTCCAAAACTGAAGAAACTGAGACTCCTGACCTGAGCTGTAGACTGGGCAGGGATAGATCTCGCAGTGGTCTCCCCAGCCAGCTCCCAGCGAGCAGCAGCATTCCTGCTGGGTGACATTGGTGGCCAGTACACTGTCGCAGAACACCGTGTCATCGAAGTTAAGGTAGCACTCCTTCTTGTGGTGGGGCGGCTCCACCTCTGAGGGGAGCGGAGGGAAGCTCAGGGTCCTGCAAACAATCCCGCCAACCCATGCTCCCCACCAGTCTCGTTTCTCTGCCCCCTCACCTTCCCTGGCTCCCCTCAGCTGCCCTGTCAGAGCCAAGTTCCATCCTCAGTGTGGCATTCAGGGCCCTCCTGCAAGGTCCAGCCCCCCTCCCCCCTGCCGCACCCCCATCCTCCTGGGCCCAGACCCTCAGGCAAAAGGGATTTCTCCTTGTTCCCCTGATTCCAGAGGCTGGGACCAGCGCCCTTCTCTGAACCCAGGTGACTCACCCTCACAGCCGTGGTGGTCCTGGGTGGGCGTGAAGCCCTCATCACAGATGCAAGCGTAGGAGCCCTGCAGGTTCTCACAGGCCCCGTGGGGAAGGCACAGGCCAGGGTCCTGGCTGCATTCATCTATGTCTGTGGCCAGCAAGGGAAGCAGGAAGAGTTGCTCCAAGGAAACCAGCCCCTCCTTCCCTGCGGGGTGTGCCTCCAGGGATTCACACAAGTTCAGAACCCAAACTTCCACTTTGATCTCAAAGTGCACACAACACGATGTCCACTCGGGTCTGTCTGTGCGTGTGACTAGAGGTGAGCACATTCACTGTCTTTTCCCTGAAACCTGTCGCGGCCTTCACCGGCAACAAATGGGGTCCTCTCAGCCCCGCATCTGGGGACTTGCGGTTTGGCCTCCTGATACATTTCAGTTTCATCCTTAGATATTTTAAATACTGGCACCCCCAACTCTATGTTCAGGGCACTCTCCCCTAAAAACACAACTGACTCCTCCCAGATCTCTGTGCTTTGCACACCCTGTTCTTTGGGCCTGGAACACCATGCCTGCTTCTCTCTGCACGGGGACCTGATTTATGCCTTAGGAGACCATCTTTAGGGGCGCCTGCGTGGTTCAGTCTTTAAGCATCTGCCTTCAGCTCAGGTCATGATCCCAGGGTCCTGGGATCGAGTCCTGCTTCTCCCTCTCCTACTTCCTCTGCTGTGTTCCCTCTCTCGCTGTGTCTCTGTCAAATAATAAAATCTTAAAAAAAAAAAAAAGGAAATGCAATGTTTTCTCACATTTCCAAGGTAATTTAAAAAAAAAGAAAAGAAAAAAAAAGGACGGGCGCCTGGGAGGCTCAGTGGGTTAAGCCTCTGCCTTCAGCTCAGGTCATGATCTCAGGGTCCTGGGATTGAGCCCCAAATCAGGCTCTCTGCTCAGCGGGGAGCCTGCTCCCCACCCCCTGCCTGCCTCTCTGCCTACTTGTGATCTCTGTCAAATAAATAAATAAAATCTTAAAAAAAAAAAAAGGAAACCATCTTTACGCTCCAAGTTCCAGTTCCGTTGTCCCCTCTCTGTTGCCAACTAATCACTTAGGCAGACTTCTTCTGGGACCCTGAACTGTAGGAATCAACTCACATGTCAGCCTCCCCTAGTGGGGGCCCTGGGTTGTCGCTCCGTACCTGGCACATAGTGCAGAAGCTGGCAGATAGCAGGTTCTCAGTAAATTGCTGGCTCCCGCACATACGGCGAGCGGGCACCCAGTAAACACCCTGTAATTACTTTCTTTACTGTTGCTACTGTAGGTGAAGGAGTTGAAGGGGGAGTGAATGTGTGCATGGACGGGTGGATGGAAAGACAGATCAACAGGGAGTCTAGATCCCTGCCATTCCCTGCCAGCCCTCCTCGGTGACTCTCAGCCAATCCCCCCATACCTTGGCACTTCCTGCCGCCTACCAGCCGATGCCCCTGGGGACAGAGACATCGGTAGGAGCCATTGGTGTTGATGCAGTCACCCCCAATGCAGGCTGCGGGGAAGTCACACTCATCGATGTCTGCAGAGGATCAGAGAGGTGGGGAACCTCAGGGGCTCACCCAGCTCAGACGGCACAGCCCGAGGCTGCCAAGGCTTCCCCTAGAGCCCCGGGTTGGGCCCACACCCCAGGCCCAATGTTGGATCTGGAGTGGGGGCTGGACAGGGGAGTGCCTGGCTTGGAGCCCAGGCTGAGGCAGCCCTGGGGTAGGGAGGAACAGGCTAACTTCCAGCCCTCCGCCCCACTTACCCTCGCATCGGCTCCGGTCTCTTGACAGATGGTAGCCAGAGAGGCACTGACACTGGAAGGAGCCTGGCGTGTTGGTGCAGATGCCGTTGTCACACACATCCCCCGCCTCACACTCATCCACATCTGTGGGGCACAAGGGGTGTCAGAGGGCCAGCGTGGGATGGTCTCAGGCCTCTGCTACCCTTTTCCCACTCGCGCCTAAGACATGGAATTGAGGCCAATATTGCTTAAGGGAAGCAGAGGCCCCTCACCCCCTCCGTGCAGCACACCATGCCCTGGGGAGCAGGCCAGGTGCTGCCGGGGAGCCCGGGCCATGGCCGATTCCAAAGAGCTCAAGCCTCAACCTTCATCGTCCTCACCAAACAAGGGCACCCACCCCATCCCCTCTTCCCATACTGCCCTGATCTCCCTTGCCCCAGCTGCTCTCACCTTTCCCCCACCTACCATGGCTCCCTTTCTGCCCACGTAAATAAGCTCCTGTCTTTGTCCTTCTGGCAGAATAATGTCTCCTGCTTGAGCAGTAAAGGAACTTGAACTTGGCCTTCCCCTGAGAGCATGCTTCTCTGCAGTCCTTTCTGGCAGAAGCTGGTTCTTGGCCACAGGTCGGAGCCCTTGCAAGCCACTCTGCCTCTGAGGCGCACCGGGCCCCCCTGCCAGCCTCCCCCTTCTCTCCTGCTGTCAGCACTCACCTCCCTAGTCTCCCCTCCTCTATCTTACTCCCCACCCTAGGCCTTTCAGCATCCAAATGGTCAGCCAGGCCCAGCCTCTGACCTCACACCCTGGATCAGTTTCTGTGACCTTCACTTTGGTGGCAGCCATTCACTGTCAGGATGACGGCCTGGGAGCTGCCCCACCATGGGCATCTCAGATGCTGCTGCCTTCCCACTGCCTTTGTTGCTCTCAAGGCCGCTAGCCCACCTTCTCTCCTGGGGGCCCATGCCCCCTCTCCTTCCTCCGTGCGGGTCTGGGAGGCCATGCCTGCCCCTGGGCCTCCAGATCCTGGGTGCTGGCACCCACTAGGCTGAGCACCCTGGGTCACAGCCACTCCCTCTGGCCTCGGGCCCTGCCTGATCCTCAGCTGGCGCCACCCTATCCCTCCTCCTCAGGCTGGACTTCTGGAAAGTCCCTAGGCAGCTCCCACGCCCTTGGGCAGTCCCAATCCTCTACCGGTCATTACAAGTTCCCCACTGGACTCAGGCCCTTTATTGCTCATTGAGAAAATTAAAGGTAATCTTTACCCTCCCCCAAATCATTACATCTGTTAGGGCAAGAGATGTTCCTTCTGTCTGTGCTTCCTACCCTGGCTGCCCTTGTCATCCCCTAGCCCCCTTTCCTGGCATCTCCTCGGCCTACATCCCTAAACCCCAACTGGCAGAGCTCCCCTCCGGCTACTCGCCACACTCAGCAGCAGGAAACTTTCCAAAGCAAATGGCGACTCTTGTCACCCTTTCCCTTAAAATGCTTCAGGGGCCTCATAACACCCGTTAGGATGAAGCCAGACCTCCTGGGCAGGGCGGGGGTGGGTGAGTAGGGCCCTGCCCCTCACCAGCCTGCCTCCGCCCCCACCCTCTGCTTACACCTTTCAGTTTGCAGCACCTTCCGAGCTGGTTTGCACTTCTGAGTCTGCTGACGCTGACTTTCTTTGCTTGGCTAATTCCTACTGGTCCTTTAAGACGATTCAGGCCTGGCACCCACCTTCCAGCCGGGCCCACAGGCCTGCGCTGAATCCCAGCCCCGCCTCTTGGTGCATAAGAAACAGTGCTGCGGGACTACTAGCGCCCCTCCCCCTTCTTTTATGTCTCCCCCCACTTTAAATTTAAATCACGTGCTTTGCAAAAGCAGCTTCACGCTTTGGGTCCCTAAGACCCTTCCTACATAGAAATTCTGGTGGCCTTTTCATCGGCCAGGTTCGCTGAGAAACGAGTGAATGGGTCCGTAACCTGGGGGGTGGATCAGCTACCTCCTGCCCCCCGCGGGACGGACGGGACGGCCGCTCCCCAGCTTCCACGCGTGAGCTGGTGCGGGGGCGTTGGAGGGGGGAGGGCTGGGGCTCACCCTGGCAGCTGCGGCCATCGGGCGCAGGCGCGTAGCCCTGGGCGCACGTGCAGCGGAAGGAGCCTGGGAGGTTCTCGCACCAGCCGGGCGAGCAGGGGCTGCCCTCGGCGCACTCGTTCACGTCTGCGGCGGCGAAGGCTCGCCTCGGTAGCCGCCCCACTGCACCCGGCGCGGTACCGGGGTGGGGGTCTCCTCGGCCCAGGACGGGGGAGGCCCCACCGGCCGGGCGCCTCTCACCGCCATCAGCCCCGCCCCTGCCCTCACCGGATCCCGAAACTGCCGGGTCGCGGGACGGCTCCCGCATGCGCCCCCGCCCATCTGCGGTCCAACCTTCCCTTCCCGCTCCCCCATCCGGGACTCAGCCGCCGCCCCCCAACCCCCGCTCTCACCGCGGCAGGCCCCGCCCCCCTGGCTGCGGTAGCCGGGCTGACAGGCAATGCACTTGAAGCTCCCGGGTTTGTTCTCGCATCTGCTGTCCGGGCAGGAGCTAGGGTCTCGGCACTCGTCGATGTCTGCGTGGGGTGGGGGTGGGGGCGGAGAAGGAGGGAGATCCGTTCGAGGACAACGTGGCGGGCCAGGCGTTCAGTGTCCTCAGCAGGGCCTCCTTCCGTTACAGATCAACAAGGCGAACCCGGCCCTCGGGGCTCCCGCAGCCCAACCTCGGGGAGCCCCAGGGTTCGGGGCCCCTGCCCCCAGCCCAGGTCGAGAACAGCTGAGGACCCCCTGTGGGCCTGGATGGGGGGGCCTCCCCCACCTTCGCACACGGGCGGTCGTGAGGCCTTGAGCCGGTAGCCGGGGTAGCAGTTGCACTTGTAGTGGCCCGGGAAGTTGAGGCAGAAGCCGCCGTCGCCGCACAGGTGGGGCTTGGCGCACTCGTTCAGGTCTGAGCGGGAGGCAGGGAGCGCGAGGGGCGCGCCGGGGGCGGCGGAGGCGGTTAGTCTGCGCGCCGGAGGGGAGACCCCCATCCCCCCATCCCCCACCCCGTCCCCCCATGCCCCCTTCCCGTGCCGCCCGCGCCGCGCTCACCCACGCACGAGCGCCCCCCGGCGCCGACGTGCAGGCGGTAGCCGCGGTTGCAGTGGCAGTTGTACGAGCCGCCGGTGTTCATGCAGACGCCCCTCCCCGCGCCGCACGGCTCCGCCTCGCACTCGTTCACGTCTGAGAAGGGCGCGCGGGCGGGGAGACGTCACAGGGGCGTCGGGACCCACGGCCGCCCCCGGGCCACGCACCCGCCCGCGCTCACCCACGCAGTAGCGGTGCTGCGGGTGCGACCGGTAGCCCGGGTTGCAATGGCAGGAGTAGTCCGAGGGGCCCGGGACGCACTCCCCGTGGCCACAGATGTTCTGGTTCAGGCGACACTCGTCTGTCTCTGGGAGGGGGAGGCGAGGGGAGGAAGATGGTCGAGGAGGGGACTGAGCAGGAAACACTCACTTTCTGCCACGTTCCCACACCCCCCGCCCCTCCATTATCCCAATACCCCTACCCAATGGACTCTGAGACACCGCCCTCCAGTCACCTCAATATTTAAAACCCTGCAGCGGCAGTCACTCCCTTATCCTCTAGCCCAGTGACCCCAACACCCTTGCCTCAGGGACCTGGGCCCCCCATTCCACAATGATTGATTTCCTCCCCCTCCCAAGGCAGGCAGGAACTCATTTCCTGGGAATCCGCCTGCCCCCTGGTTGTGCCTAAGCGGTCAGATCAAGAACCCCCTTCACCACTGTCTTTGTCACCAGTCTTGAACTCCCTGCCTCCCACCACTCCCTCCTTTAGGTCCCCAACACCCCCACCCCCACCCCAGCAGCAGCCCTGGACCAGATCTGGACCAGATCTGGAGCTCCTCCCCACCCTAAACAGTCAGGCAGGCTGTTTTTTTTCTCCTAGAGTCTCTCTCCCTGGAACTCCTTAACACCCCCTCCCAGAAGCCTCCCCAGGTGCCTCTTCCCCCACCTTCCCACAGCTCCCAGGGCTGTCATCACATTGTCCCAGCCTGGACAGGCCTCCAGGACGGCCACCTTCCTTCCGCCTGGGTCCTCAACCCCAGAGCACATCTAGCCTCCTAGATTTCAATCGAGGTGGTGGCTCCCTTGCAGTTTAGGAGTCCACACAGACTCGGACTAGGACCTGGCTCCAGGGTGTGACGGTGGGGGCGGGGGGGGGGGCAGCCACTGAACCATGAAGCTAAGCGCACACACTTTCACGTATGAAAAGGTGAAATGATACTTAGTATGTAAAACCCTCCAGTCAGTGCCTGGCACAAGGCAACTGCTCAGCCATAGCTAGCAATTATCATGATGCCCCAAACCCCACAGACACTTCCCACAGCCTTTGGGATCAAACCCAAGCCTCTTAACAAGGCTCTGTGCATTGGCCCTGCCTGGGTTCAACAACACTTGGTCTGTGTGTGGTTTTCCCTCCTCCACCAGTGTTTCGTGCCCTTTGCCTGGGCTTCACTTGGAATGTCCCTTTTCCCAACCTGCACACCCCTTCCTTCCCTGCTTCTTGTTCATTTCGAACACTCTCTAAAGCCCGGCCCGGGAAGCCACCTTGCGTTGCCAGGCTACGTATTATCACAACCCCTAGACTTCTTTCCTTCTCCGATTAGTTTTTGTATGGCATTTACGAGACATACTCGATTTTTAGTCACTAACCTGTTGCCTATTTACTCTGCAAGAATGGAGAATTTCTGGCTTTAGTTTGCTACTGTATCCCCAGCACCTCAACTGTGCCTGGCACTACAATAGTAGGTGCTCAATAAATATTTGTTGAATCAATGAATGAATGAATAAAGTGTCTTCAGACTGGACGGAGCTCCACGATACCCAGAATGGGGTCTCTGCTGCACACGATGGCTTCCCCAAGGCCTGGCCCAGGGCCTGGCACCCAGTAAACCCGGGTGTTAGTGTTAGTGTTAGTGCTCAGGAATGACTGGGCGGGGGGGTGGGTAAGGGAGGAGTAAAATGAAGCCAGGCAGTGGCTTCTCTCCATTGTAGCCTCAGCGGGCAGGTCTTACCTGTGACCTGAGTAGGAGCGATCTCCACCGCACTGCGGGAGGGCGGCAGGTCTGGCAGGAACCAGCGCACGGTGGGTGGCGAGGGCCGGGAGATCAACTCTGTAGGCAGCAGTGTACACCCATCAGGGGGTGTGGGGGATGGGAAAGACACCCCTCTTCAGGCGCACCCGGCTTCACTATCCCGATAGCCAGGCTGTCCACCACCCCTGGGGACAGCCCTTGAGGACCGGTCCCTGCAGTGCGCAGCTCACCCGGGTAGGGCCTGGCGGGAGACGTGGTGGCAGTCGGGTGGCTCTGGGCTGCTGACTGCTCCTCGACCACTGGCTGTGAGTAACAGCAGCGTGAGCCCACTGTCGCCTTCGCTTCCCTGCCCCTCCCACCCAGGCTTTCATACTCACTGAGTCCGTGCTCACCCCTAAAAGGGAAGAAGATGGGGCATTAGTGCAGGGCTGGGGGAAAGGGGGAAAGGAGTTAAGACTGGGATGGGCAGTTGGTATTTGTGGTCAGGGTCTCTGAGAGTTCAACGATCATGTCTCTGGCTCAAGTGTCAAGAATTAGATCCTGGGGTCAGGGAGTGTGTGCATCACCGGTCCGGGGAACAGGTATAGGGTGCAATGGTTGGTCAAGGTCCTTGGATTATAGCTAGGGTCCAAGTCCTTGGGTCGGGAGTCAGAAGGCCAGATCTCAGGACACCATTTGGGCTGGTTCAATGCCCTGGTCTGGAAATCAAAGGGGTTCCAGGGTCAGAGGAATAGATCTGGAGAGCGATGATCAGATTCTGCTGATCAGGGGATAGATCCTGGGGTTACAACCTTGGGTAGGAATGAGAGGGCCAATTCTGGGGGTCTGTGGTTAGGTCAAGGATTAGGAGTTGGGGGTTAGACTCCGGGCATCAGGAGTCAAGGGGTCAGGTCTAGGCGTTCCGCATCGTCAGGGAATGGAAAGGCTCAGGCCAGACCTCGTTCTTCCTCCGTGTCCTCAGGTGGTGGCGCCCGGCTGGGGCTCTCTGGGAGCTGCTGGGGCTTGGGTGGCCCGTCGGGGTGCAGGAAAAGGGAAAAGTCACTTTCGCCCTGAATGGTGAGGGTCTGGTGGGAAGTGAGGATGTGGTACCCCTTCCCGGCTGGACAGATCTCCTTGAAGGCAGCTGCGGCCAGAGCAAGGGGCAGAGAAGTGAGTGATTCCCGGACGGGCGCGTGGACGGCCCCTTAGCCCCACGCGCCGCAGCTCACCGGTGCCGTCGGCGGGGCAGCGTTGGCACCTTGCGCCCCAGGCCTTGCCCACGCTGCAGCAGCAGAGCTGGCGGGTGAGGCGCGTGGCCAGTGGGTGCTGGCACTGGTGCTCAGGGCTCACCAGGCGGAAACACAGGCTCTTCTCCTCCGGCTTGTCCGCTGCAGGGGGCCACGGGCGGGCATGGGCATCTGCACTTGAACGCGGCCCGTGTCCCTCCTCCCAGCTGCTTCAGACCTGGCCTCTCGGGCTCAGACAACCCTTGATCCTCATGTGGCCTCTGACCTCAGGCGACCCTGAGTTCATGTGATCCCTGAACCTCTGCTTCTCTGACCTCACGTGACCCCTGAAATCTCTGTGACCACTGGCCCCACTGACCCCTGATTTGGCTGCTCCAGACTTCATTCCTCCTACCCATCAAGCCCATGATCTCATACGACCCTCACTCTGTATAGTCCTTGACCCCGTGTAACCTCCAACCAGAACTCCTGTGACTCCTGACCCCACCGATCCCTGATCCTATCAGCTCTGGGCCTTACTCCTCCTGCAATCAACCTTGACCCCACTCTGACCTCTGATCCTTGCTGCTTGGAGCCTTGCCTCTCCTGTCCGTGCCTTGTGACCTCCCAGGGACCTGAGCCCCCCCCCTCGTTCTCACCTATGCACTGTGTTCGGGAGGGGCCCAAGCTATGGCCAGGTGGGCAGACGCAGCGATAGGAGCCCGGGTTGTTGAGGCAGTCACCATGGCGACACATGCCTGGCATCGCGCACTCGTTGATGTCTGCAGTAAGTGGGAGTGTGACCCTCTAGTGTGCGGCCCCAGGGTGACAGCCAGCTGCTCCACGAACCTCAGGGTCCTGCCCCACCCACCTTGGGGCCTCCCCCAGTGACAAGGGGCCTCAGACTCTCCTCGTGGGCCATACCCTGGCAGTGGGTGCTGTTGAGTCTCTTGTAGCCCTGGGGGCAGTCAGCGCCCACCTCCCCACGTAGAGGTCCTGGTTTTTGCACCCCTGTGTCTGCAGAGAGAGGACAGCGTGGCAGGGGAGGACACTGGGGGGGGGGGTCCCGTGGGGAGGGAAAGGAGGGCACCGCGGGGGAGCACAGCTGGAGGCCGAGGGGAATTTGGTGGGCAGTGAGAGGCTCAGGCTGCGCTGGCCTGGCGGGTCCGGCCCCTGCAGGGGAGGAAGGGGTGGGCATGGGTGCACCCCTGAGCCCCGGCACTCACACTGCAGCTGGGGGCACTTATGGCACTTGCTCTGGCCCCAGGCGGTGCCGATGCTCCCGCAGCAGTCTTCCTGCTTGGTAAGGCCCGGGAGGGGATTGCTGCCGCACTAGGGGAAGTTGGGATGAGGGGGTCACAGAACGCCCAGCCCCGCCTGGCCTTCCTCCTAGGGGCCTTTTCCTCCCCTGTCAGCCCACAGACCCCTGTTTTGCACAATCCCCCTTCAAATGGGGACAGGGCAACCCTGAGACCCAAGGGCCGGTCCAGCTGGACTGTGGATTCACTCACGGGCTGCTTGGGCAGTGTGTCCTGGAAGCAGCGGCCCAGGGGCTTCTGGGTGGGTGGCCGGGGGTGCTGGGGCTTGGGGTGCGGCAGCAGGTGCTGCGAGGGGGCGGGGCCCTCGGCATTCGGCCCCTCGATGCGGTGCACTTGGACCGAGGCCTCCGGTGGATGGTGGACGCGCACGTTCACCACGGGGGGCGGGGCCTGCACTGGGGGCGGGGCAGGGAGGCTTCAGGGCTGCCCTCCACCACGGGTTGTCGTGCGGGGTAGGGGGAGATGGGAGTGGGCGGGGCTCCTCGAGGTCCCACCGCCCTAGTGCCCGCCCACTTCGGCCTCCCCGGGTCTGCCCCGTGGTCCGGTACCTTCCGCTGAGATCTGTCCCGGCCCGAGGGGCACCAGGAAGGCTGCATGCTGGGCAGGGGGCCCCTCCCCGGGCCCGGGCGGATCCGCGATCACCTGGACCGCGTAGATGGCGTGCTTGCTGGCCACAGACTCGCTCTCTGGAGCCAGGGGCGGCAGCGCCCCCGTGGACAGGGTCCCAGCCCGGCCCAGGCCAGGGCCTGAGCCGCCGGTGCCCCCGCCAGCTCCTCCAGCGGGCACCTGGCAGAAGCGACCGGTGAAGTCCGGGGGACACAGGCACTGGTTTCTGGAGGAGCACTGGCCACCGTTCATGCAGGGCAGAGGGCACACCACTGAGGAGGGGACGTGGATCAGGGACCAGGCCCAGTCCCCCCCCCACACATCCTGTCTCTTTCCCTCCTCCTGACTTCCTTGCCACCCACTGACTCTGTCCCCCTTGGGAAGCTCGGTTTTGGAACCCGCAGAAGCTGATCTCGAGGTCCTCCAACATCCTTCTACCCATGTCGGCTTCGGGAGTCTGAAGTCCTGGACTTAAAATCCTCGCTAGAAGGCCATGCGGCAGCTGGTGGCTGAGCACTTTGCTCCCCCTCCCTGTGCCTCAGTGTTCCTGTCTGTAGGGACGTTTGTCGTGTCTGTTGAATGAGGTAATGCCTGTACAGATAGTGAGCACAGTGCCTGGCCCACGAAGGGTGTTTAATAAGTAGGATCGAACGATGATGGTGATCGCGGTGCCGGAACAGCCCTTTTCTCCCCTGGCTTTCCCCTCCAGACTCTCCTGGGAAGGTGATCTCTATCTGGAACTTTCACCTCTTCCAAACTCTCCCGTTCAGACCTCAGCCCTCTCTGAGCTCTCCCCTCGCCCCCAATCTCCCTTTGTCGGGCCATCCCAGGGCCCACACCTCACCACTATCAGCGATGCCCTTGGGCATCTTGAGCCTCAGAGGCCCCATCTCTCCCGGTCCCACTCTACCCAGTTCCGGCCTCTGTACAGTCTCATGAGTCCAGCCCCCTCCTCCTCATGCCCTCTGCCCCTCCCGTGCCTTGAGCCTTGCCGCCCATGCTCCTTGCTGGCTTCCTGCCTGTCCACAGCCCAGCACCCCCAGAGAAACCCACCTCCGGCAAAGCCCTGGCATGTCACACCCCTGCCCGCTGCTTGCTTCCTTGCCCAAACATTTAAGGCTCTCCATGGCCCAGAATGAATCTTCTATAAGCCGATCCCCCTCCGCTCTTTCCACGCGCTCGCCGCACCCTCGCACTCCTCTCCCTCCTCTCCCTCCTCCCACAGCTGTGCTCCATCTCCTGCCTCCGTGGTTTTATTCCGTGCCTTTCCCTCCCCTTCAGGGCCGTGTCCCTCCACCTTTTCCATATTCAAATATTTCCAGCCTCAGCTTCTCCTCCAGGAAGGGAGCCTTTCCTCGCCTTACACTTGACTTGTTATGTTTATGTCTGTCTCCCACACGGTAAAGGGTGATTTGGAGGGGCTGTGTCTGCCTCAGTTCTGGGACCCAGAGGAGGTTTGGGGGGCACAAATGAAGGAGTGACTGAGAAGCTGGGACCTATGTCTTTCTGTGACACGCACTCACAACCCACATCCAGCCTTGGTGCCCTGAGCTCACACACCACACCCAGCCCCTCTTCTACCTGCCCCCTCCCCCCGCCCAGCTGCCCTCACTTCCCAGAATGGAAAGGTGGGGATGAATGCTCCTCTGGACACCTGCAGGGCCTCAGAGGGACAACCCACAGCCACGGCCATCAGGGCCTGGGTAAGAGCGTCCCAGGCCAGCTCATCCTGCCAGGACTCTCAGCACAGGAGGGGTGTGTCCTGGGCTGGGGGAGGCAGGATCCTCTCCTTCCTGCCTCCCAGTGAGTCACCCATAGCGGTGAGGGTGACCTCTCAATGACACCCGCCCACTGTGGCCTGGGCACCGAGCCTGGGGATGTGGGCAACACAGATGGAGACAGCAGCCTGGGCAGGATGGCCAGGGGGTCTGGGAGGCTGGGCCCACATACACTCACATGCATGGACATTTTCTTTCTCTCTTTCTCTCATACACACACACACACACACACATTCATTCTGGCACCAACACAAGCTCACAGAAACACTCCCATAGTGACTGGAGACATGCACCCAAGACAACACAAAGAAACATGTAATTAATCAGAGTGTCACTGTAAAGCCCATGCATGTACACAAGCGTGCGCGCGCACACACACAAACGCATCTCATGAGAACTAAGAACCACATCAGGGAGGTTCCTCGGGTCTGTGAGTCCGTATGTGAGTAGTAATGTGTAAGAGGGGCCGTCTTGCTGGTGCCATCCTGGGCCCAGCCTAATTACCCTGTCCGGGAGGGTAATTACTGCCGGGACACCTCCCCCAGCCTGGCCCACAGGGCCCTAGCGGGAGGCGAGCCACCAGGCCTGCCCTTTGAAGAGAGATGCTGGGGAAGGGGTAGGCTCCAAGGGGAACTGGGGAGTCATGAGGGCTTGTTGGGGAGGGGAGACTCTGAGGCAGAGCTCTTGAGAGGTTATGGGGAAGGCAAAGATGGGACAGCAGGATAAAGAGGGACTGAGGACCCAAACCAGCCCCCCGCCTCCAGGCCTGCACTCCTCTCTAGGCCTAAGCACCTCTTCCGTCTGAGACCTTGCCAATATCTAACCTCTTCACCCCCAGCCTTGGCCTTGGCTCCTCCAGGAGCATGCAGGTGTCTACCCCTGGCAGGCCCTGCCGTAGACATTTTGAAAGGACGTTTCCTATTTCTTCCAGCAAATCTGTTTCTTAGGGGAATATCTGCCCCTTCTCTGCGACCTCCGGGCCCCAGCTGACATCCCGCAAAAGCCCCTGTGTGCTGAACCTGACTCCCTCTCAGAACCCAGCGACTACCCAGAGGCCTGTGTCATCCAGGTCCCCAGCAGGACCCCACACCTGAGGCCTCAACCCTAACGCAAAGCGGTGAAGTTCTGGTCCATGCAGCCCCACCGCGGCTGCCTGCCCCAGGACTCCAGCCTCCGAAGCCCCTGGTGTCCCTGGAGCCCCAGGCCCCCAGAGCTCCGCTTTCTGCAACCCCCCACCCCCGGCGGCCCCCAGTGTCATATACCCTACTCCGCCTTGTCTCCCCTATTTGTCCGGGTTCCTGCCTTCCCGCTCCCCCGGCCCGTGCCCCCGGCCCTCACCCACGCGGAAGCCGGAGCCCGTGAGCGTATCGGTGCTGTGGCCGTTCTCTCCGATGAGCGTCATGTTGGAGCCCTGCTGACAACTGTCCCGACACTGGCCCTTGAGACAGGTCCGCTTGCAGATCACCGGCGCAAAGACCACCTTGAAGCGCTCGCGGGCCAGCGCCCCGCCCCCGCCGGCGCCCCGCTCGCCCGCCGGCCCCCCCTCGGCCCCGCCGCCCGGGCCCAGCGGCAGCAGCAGCAGCAGCAGCAGCGCCAGCAGCCCCGCCGCCCCCGCCCCGCGCATCTCAGGGGCCAGGCCGCCAGCAGCCCCGCGGGGCCCGGGCATCCGGGGCCGCAGGACCCGGGGGGCGCGCCCGGGCCGGGGCTATGGTCGCGGCGCCCGGGCGCGGGGAGGAGGAGGGAGTCGGGGTAGCAAGCCGGGAGCCCCGGGAGAGGGGAGAGAGGGCAGCGGGGGAGAGGAACGGAGGAAGCGCGCAGGGAGGGGACGGCAGGCGCGGGCGGGGGGCCCGGTGCGAGGCAAAGAGATGGAGGCTGGACCGCGGGGAGCCCAGAAACTTCCAGAGCCCCGGGAAGGAGCCCCGCCACGAGCCGGAGCCGGGGCCGGGGATTGGGGTGGGGGGGGGGACGCCTGCGAAGGCCCCAAACTGAGGCGGCCGCGCGGAGGCCGAGCGAGTTGAGGCGGAGAGGAGGAGCGAGGGGAGAGGAAGGCCGGGCGGCCGGCCCGCTCCGCGCCTCCCCCGGCCGGGCTGGGCTCCCGCGGCCGCCGGGAAGCAGGGAGCGCGCGGGGCGGACGCAGGGAGAAGTGAGCAGTTGTTTTCCCTGGCTGCGGCGCGGCGGCGGCGGCGAGGGGGGCTGGGACGCTGGCCCCGGGCCAGGGAGACAGTTTTTTTTTTTTTTTTTTTTTTTTTTTTTCTGTTTCAAGCGTCGCCGCGGCCGCCCGGAGGAGCGAGGGCGTGCGGGCGGGCGGAGGCCGGGGGCGGTCCCCACCCCAGATGCCCGCCCCGCCGGAACCCGCCGCCGCCGCCGCCGCCGCCGCGCTGGGCGCTTTCCAGGGGGCCCTCACCTGGGACGCCGGGCGGCCCGCCGGATTCCTCCGGGCGGGGCGGCGAGGCCGCGGCGGAGCGGGAAACCGAGGCTGGGGGAGGGCCCCGGGGCCGCCAGGTGGGGCTGGAACCCTGGCCTCTCAGCCCTTTCCCGGCCTCCCTTGCGCAGGCGGGGGGCTCACCACCCCAGAGTCACTTCTCATTAGTGCCGGTCCACTCCCCTCTGAGGACAGGCTCAAGGAGAGGGCACCCTTTGGCCAGGGGCTCCGTGAGGGGTCCAGAAGAGGGCAGAAAGAACAAAGCTGGAGAGCCAACTTCCCTGCCAACCCTCCCAACACCCCCCCCCAAATGGCTTCCTGGTGCCCACCCTGCCCCCACCCCCCTTCGCCTTGTCTGGCCGGGCTGGCGGGGCTGGCTCTGGGCCTCAGACGCTCTGGAATCGCCAAGGTCTGAGCTCAGGGCCTGGCCCCCTTCCCAGGCTAACAGCCGGGAGGAGGGGGGTGCCGCTTGAGGGCCCAGGGGGCTGGGGAGGGGCACAGCAGGGCCCCAGGGCAGGGGTTGGCAGGGGATGGGGAGGGGCCTTCAGCTTGGTAAGGCTGGAGAGGAGCCAGGCCTGTCCACTGGTCTGGAAGGGAGGCCCTGGAGGGCTGCAGTGTCCTGGGGCCCCAGCCATAGACGCAGGGCCTGGCCAGGAGACCCCAGGACTCAGTGTCTGACTCAGAGAACTGGGCAGGGGGCGGGTGTGACCACGGTATCCAGAGCAGGACACTGCCAAGTCTGAGTGTCACCAAACCCTCTGCCGCCTGGCGCTAGCAGGGGCAGTCTGACTGAGGGGAGGGCCTTGGGGGACACCTGTCGAAGGAACTCACGGTTTTTCCTTTGACGATGGGTTTTTTCGGGTCGCTTTGGAGGGGCTGAGAGAGACCCATAAGTGTAGCCCCTGCCGCTCCGTGAGTTCTGACCTGTTCATACAGCCTGGGGCTGCTGGGATGGGGTGAGGCCACGGCCTCAGGGGATCCAAGCTGCTGGAATCCCAAAGTGGGTGTGAGGGGCAGCGCCGGCCTCCCCCAGGGTGCAGGTCGCACACTGACACAGGGAGCAACGCTGAGTGCTTACACCTGCCAGGTGCAGGGCTGAGCGTTCTACAGTCATTTTTTTCTCACACTCATTTGAACCTGACTCTCCCCTGACCCCAGAGCAGGCTGTGGCTCCCCTGGGAACACAGCACAAACAGACCAGGCATAGAGTCTCAATCGCTCCAAGTCTCAGTTTTCTCACCTGTGAAATGGGGCTCTAGTCACTCAACAGACTGAGAACCTACCACCTACCAAGCGCTTGCTAAGAGATAGAACCAGTCCCTGCCTTCCCGGAGCCTCTGTGCGGGTGGAGCCCGGACACGTGACACAAATCAATTAACACATGACGGTGGTTACCATAGAGGCCGGTGCTGTGACAAAGAACAAGAACTGGGAGCAAGAGCGCCCTGGGACCGGGAGGTCCAGGAAGGCCCTCTGGCAAAGGGACTTGGAAGCGGGAGGCTGGGAGAGGACCACGAGTTCACAGGGCGCAGGTGAAGCCAGCCAAGTGGGAGGGAAACCTGCGGGGGGCCTGAGGGATCAGAGCCCAGGGGTCAAGAGACAGTTTAGAGAGGGCATGCAGGGCCCAGGGAAGGGAGGGAAGAGAGACTCAGTTCTTCTAGGAACTAAGAGAAGAAAGCGAAGCAACAGGGTGCGAAGGGGAGAGAGAATATGGAGGTGGGAGGCCACCATGAGGAATTCGGGGTTTCTTTTCATTGCAATGGGACTGTATCAGGGCAAGAGGGGGTGCTGTTGCCAGCGTCCCGGAAGAGGTGATGTATCTGGGAGGTGGGATCTAGACACTGAGTCAGTGGCGGGGACCAGAGAGGCAGGCGGCACGAGTGGCTCCAGGGTTGTGGCTCAAGCCTGTGGGTGGGTGAGGAAAGCAGCAGAGGAGAGGGAGAAGAGGCTGGACTTCTGTTTGGGGCTTGTTGAGTGTGGGATGCTTGTATCCTCCAAATAGAGACACCTCAACCTGGAGGGCTAGAGCTCAGACAGCATGTCTGGCCTGCAGACGTAGACCTGGGGTCCCCAGCATAAAGGGCATCGCTGGCTGTGGGAAAGGATGGGCTTAGCCCGGGAGAAACAAGGTCCTGGGTGAGCCAGCGAGGTCCCCATTCCCAGGTCAGGGAGTGAAGGCAGAGTCAGAAGCGACTCAGAAGGAGCCGCTGGAGAGAGCACAGAGGAAAACCAGGGACACGGTGGGGAAGAGTGAGAGGAGTGTTTGGGAGGAGCACGTGGCCAACAGTGTCTCCTGCTCCTGAAAGCAGGATGGGGTGGTGACTTGGGGACAGTGATGCGAGCACCCAGCCCAGTGCCTGGCACATACTGAGTGCTCAGTAAATGTTATCTATTGTTGGGGTGCCTGGGTGGCTCAGTGGGTTAAGCCTCTGCCTTCGGCTCAGGTCATGATCCCAGGGTCCTGGGATCAAGCCCCGCATCAGGCTCTCTGCTCAGCAGGGAGCCTGCTTCCTCCTCCTCTCTCTGTCTGCCTCTCTGCCTACTTGTGATCTCTGTCTGTCAAATAAGTAAATAAAGTCTTTAAGAAAAAAAAATGTTATCTATTGTCATTACCAAATTCCTTAAGCCCAGTGGGGAGCCAGCAGGGAACCGAGGGTCCCCTCATGTGGGTGACTGAGGTGGCTAGATGGGAGGGGATTTTACAGAGGGCTAGGGGACCATCAGGGGCAATGGAGGGAAACCCTGGCCACTGAAGGGGCTGGGAGGGGGGATCCTTTGCCCCACTAACCTCAGCCCGGAGTCACAAGGAGCTGGAGCGGGGGCCTGCCGCAGAGACCCTCGGCACCAGTCCACCTGCTGCCTGCAGGGAAGGGGCTGGGGAAATAAACACTACCCTAGTCTTCTCTTGAGCATCTAGGCCTCCCAGGGGCTGAACCCCAAAAGAAGTCTGCGGGCAGGGGCCCCTGGGGGGCTTTAGGACATGAGGTTAGCCACGAAGCAAGGAGGACAAGGAGGCGACGTGGACCAGCGGGGCAGACTGTGACAGTCCGACTCACGCGATATCGTTGGCCTGGTCACTGTCTATTCTCATCTCCTGTGTCACCACATCCAGCCATCCCACCCCCTAGAATCTACAGGCATACTTCCATGCCTCCTAGATGGAGTTCTCCTCCAAGTCCAAGGAGACCATGCCCTTTCCCATCATTCTAGATCATTTTCACCACCTAAGAGGTCTCCCCACAGCCACTCGTACCTGCCCTGGTCCCTCCTCTACCTGGTGACAGTCACCTTTTAAAAACCTCATGCTACTCCCTGCTTAAAAAACCTCCAGTGGGGGAAGCCTGGGTGGCTCAGTCGTTTAAGCGTTGGCCTTTGACTCAGGTCATGGTCTCAAAGCCCTGGGATTGAGTTGTGTCTCCCCCTCCCCACCCCCCCAACTCAGCCAGGAGTCTGCTTCTGCCTCTGCCCCTCACCCCACTTGTGCTCTCACTCTCTCTCTCAAGTAAATAAATAAAAATTAAAAAAAAAAAAAAAAAGAAAACAACCCCAGGGGGCCTGGGTGGCTCAGTGGCTTAAGCCTCTGCCTTCGGCTCAGGTCATGATCTCAGGGTCCTGGGATCGAGCCCCGCATTGGGATTCCTGAGCCCCGCTCCCCCCCGGCTTCT